>NW_024884722.1:5343421-5406930 GCF_019232065.1 Centrocercus urophasianus
CCGCGGGGCGCAGCGCGGCGGGGAGCGGAGCTCCGCGGGCGGGCGGGGGCGAGGCGCGGAGGTCGGCCGGGCGCCGGGCGCCACCCAGCGGCGCGGAGCTCGGCCGGGCCGCGCCGCGTTCCCCGGCACGGGTGTTCGGCAGCGCTGTGTTTTGGGGTTTTCATCCCCGTGAGAGGTTGCTCGGGGCATCGGCCATTTGGGGAAAGTTGTTTTTAAACGCTAGGCTACGACATAAATCTTTTTCTGCCCGTACGAGACAGATGCTCGAGTCAGCATGATTCTGGTTTTCCTGGCAACAAGGTGGATCGATAGAACGTTCAGCAGGTCAGGCAAAGCAAGCGGAATAAAAACGACCCACCGCTCTCAGTAAGACTCTCCACCCATCAGTACTGCGTTGATTAAATCCATGCAGAGCAAATGGAATAAACGTGCAGTTTCTTGTTGGGGGAACATAGACAGTACTTTTTTTTTTTTTTTTTTTTTTTTTTTCCTCCTGCTTCTTTCTTTATCTTTTTTTTTTTTTTTCCACCGATCATGTTTCTTTCTACAGCCAGCCAGATGTGACCTGCAATGGCAGGACTTGCAAATTGCTAGTGAATGTATTTTATCAACACAGAAACAAATAACAAATAAACAAGGTAATAACAATATAAACAGTCAATGCACTGAATAAATGACACCTTGGACATGAGTGCAGTAGAGCTACAATTCATGCCTTGTGTGAGTGTCAAAGGTGGGAAACTTGCTACAGTTGTAGCCAGGACTCTGCTGTGCACCACATTCCCCATTCTCTCCACTTTGCTTCAGAAAACGTTCTATCTCCGGTAGCCACGCCGCGTTGTGGCTACTTCCTCTGTAATGCCAATTTCTATACAACAGCAGTTGTGTCTCTTAAGTACCGGAAGATTTTTCTCTGATTAAATAATTCTTGAGGGAAAAATTGCTTCCTGGAAACCAGAGCCTGAGCATAGAGATGAGGTTCCTAAAGGGTGTCTGCCCTGCATGTTGTTTGACCACTTCTGTGCGAGCACTGATGCTCGCTTGTAAGCAGAGCAAATTATGCTTGGGTTAGAAGTGCATTTCACATCACTGCAGCCTTCCACTAATAGTCATCAAAAGGGCAGCGCCAGCATTGGAGTCTGACTGGCACTGGAAGACTCAGCTGCATGTTTTATTTCATAAAACATTTTTAATGTTACAGGCAAGCCCTATCTCCAAAGAGAAAAAAGAATATAGGCATCTTACACGTTGTTTCCTAAAATGTGTACCAGAAGCTTAACTTCTGCTGGTAGCAGTGCAATGTTGTTGTGCTTGCACATCCCAGGACCAGGTTCTTCAATGGGAAGGGACTTACTGCACAGGGAGCACTGACTGGGTCTGGTGCATGACCTTTATATAGGTGCCACGTGAAGAGAGGCACTTGCAGATCTTAATTTTGGTGGCTAAGCACTTGAAAAGCAGCACATACACATCTGAGGGCTCCACTGTTCCTCTTTCATTTAGTATCTATAGCTACATGTCTCTGCTTTAGTGCTATGCACAGTCTTCTGCAGTGCTGCCCTATGAAACAGAAGTATGCCTTCAGAGTGCTGATGTGAATCATCATCCTAAATATTTTGTGAATGTTTGTTTAGTTCCTGAAGGGGTAAGTAGTAGAATTATCAAAAGAGTCATAAAAGATCTACGTGGTGCTTGGGGATCCCACGAGATACCTGGTATTCAGAACTGGCACAGCTCTTAACTTTGCGTTCCGGCACCCAAAGGCACAGTTACACAGTCCTCTCAGAAACAGGGACAGCAACAAAACAGAACGTTGCGCTGCTGCCTGAGTGGTTACTGACACTCAGCTGGATGACTTTGCTTTGAAGAAGATGAGAAGCAGTCACTGAACTTAAATGGGGCTGAGTGCAGGCAGTGGAAAGCTCAACTCTGCTAATGGACTGCTGAAGTTCTACAGGAACGCGTTTGTCAGAGTTACACATCTATACAGAGGGCAGCAACTTTAAATTTGGGTCTGTCAGTAAGAACAATGGAGTGGGTCTTCTTAATGATTCTTTTAGTGTTTAAGAAAATAAAACTTGTTTCCAATACATGTGAGACACCTTGGTGCCCTAGAACACAAAGGAGTTGTGTTCACTCTCACAATGCCTACTTTGAATAACAAAGCAAGACAGCCAGTCCTCCCCCATCTCCCCCATCTCCATTTCCTATCTCTAAAGCCTGAACATAACACAAGGCTGTGCTTCAGCACAGGACTCTGAGGGATGGCCCTTTTCACACTCCCTGTGGACTGACAGATCAATTGTCACGGCACAGACCTACTTCACCTGAAGTCCATACATTGGTATTTTCAAAACTCACTGTAACATTTGGAATCTTACCTTATGACTTTCTTATAGCTGTATCTTCATTCTTGTGTCACCCTGAACACCTGGTTCACAAAAACAATAACAAAAGATTAGAAAGAGGTACATTTACTTGTATCAATTTTCTCTTGCAACAACACAGACTTAATCCAGGCTATACTATGCCTGGTTTAATGAGCAATCAGTGTGAGGGGAAAATAAACTGCTCATTATCAGGAAACTTGAGAGTTTGTTCTGTATATCTTAATCTACTCAGTGCTGTAAACTTTGGTGCTCAAATATGAAAGAATAGACTCAAAGACAGTGAGGCAGGTAAGAAGCACAGGTCTTCTTTCCAGGGTTAAAGATCCTAATGCAGCATTTGTAAGGAGCAAAGGGTAAAAATGTAGTTTGAGTTGTCTGC
Source organism: Centrocercus urophasianus (assembly GCF_019232065.1). Classification (NCBI taxonomy): domain Eukaryota; kingdom Metazoa; phylum Chordata; class Aves; order Galliformes; family Phasianidae; genus Centrocercus; species Centrocercus urophasianus. The sequence goes on from NW_024884722.1 coordinate 5,346,191, forward strand.
AGAAACAGCCAGTTTTCAAAGAAAATGAAAAAGGAGAGGCTACAAAAAAAAAAAAAAAAAAAAAAAAAAGCCCTGTTAAACTGGAAAATGTATAGTTCTTACTGTGGTTACTCAGCTTTTAAACAAAACACCTTTCATTTGAAGCCATTCAATAAAGGCTGAGGAAAACACTTTTTGAGAACTGAACACCAGGCTGAAGCGGGGCTGGCAGCCATCTTTCTTTTATGGGAGAAAAGAGGTTTGTAAATGAAATGCCAACGCCGTGTGAGACCCAAATGCATCGGCGTAATAAAGATAGGAAGGCAGCAAAGCAGAGTGTGATATTCTGAGCCACTCTAAGGGATGAGTCATCGGCAGGGTGGGCTCGTGCAGCTCCAGCCAGAAGCACAGCAGCAACACACAACACACCCAGTTCTCTCCTATCCCCAGAGAAAAAGCGCTCGGCCTCAGTGCTGGGCATATCAGGATAAGGTCCCAGCTGAATCAGATGTCATAAAGGGGCTTGCCTGTGCTTATCAATTGCAAACATACCCTAACAGAGGCTATCACCCATCTCCATGTTACAATACATAATTAATGCAGTAAAGCTTGCTCACGATTACCTCTTAGCTAGATTGCATTTGAAATACAATTTTTCTCACCTCCCACCGAGATGCTGTGTGAGCAGATGGGGACACACAGACCCAGGAGAGCATTTGCGGGCAGCTGTGACCTTTTACAGAGCCCTTTTGCATAAGGACAGAGGCTGCCATCTACCAACAGCCATGGGGTGATGCATCATTTTCTCAAAACCCAACTTTTTGCTTTAATTTATGTGAAAATATTTATGTCCCTGTAGTTTCGCTCCATTCCCAAATTTTGTTTTTTGTTTTGTTTTGTTTTGTTTCTTGCAATCAACTGTTTCTTCAAAGTAGAAGATAAATGACTGTGACAGCATTTAAGCATATGGAATAAAATAATCATCTAGAAGATGAGCAGATTTTATTTTTTAAACAAGCAGAAGTACACATCCCATAATCAGCACAGAATCTGACATTTCATGGTTGTCAGAAGCAGGAGAGATCTGTTAAGGGATTTCCTTGTCCCATTCACCAAGTTTAGAGAGAAGTTACTTTCCCACTGAAGCTTCTTTTGTTAAAAACAAACATTGAAAAAGCTCTTTAAAAACCAACCTCACAAAACCATGGTAACTACATACGAGTATTATCCAGTATTTTTTATCACAGATTTCAATTTATATATTTTCTTAACACCAAGGCAAATTTAATTATTCCCAGATAGGGAAAAAGGCATAAAGTAAGAAGAGGCAGGCAGGTGTCATAACAAAAAAAAAAAAAGAATTTACATGTTTCAGTATCTATTCAAATGCCTTATCTACTGTTCTGCACCTTGCAATGATACAAATTTCTCTGCTAAAGCCTGCTGAAATCTGTGGAAAGTCTTTCATCAACTTCAGATGTGTTAGAATTGTGTTTTAAAATTTGAATCCTTCAAAACTAACATGTCCATTCTCTGCTGATTTTGTGCTGTACCAGTATGAACCAGCACTCCATCACTGCAGGATGAAATGAGACTGGGGTCTGTGATTTCCCCGGTCTTTTTTTTTTAATAACATAATCTCAATAACACTGTGATTTTAGAAGTGCACAGTGACACAGCAAAGCAGAAAACCAACAACATGCTGAGACAGATGTGCGCGTGACACCACTTGGTAAATTTATTCTGAACTACAGATGGCAAGAAGAACCAGGTTTAGCAGCTGCTCCAGCCTGCATCAGAACTGGTGCTGAGGAAAAGGAATGATTCTTTTGTCACCCACACTTCGGCAAAAACAAAGCCCATCTTCAAATCCTTTTGCTGGGATGCCCAGTAAAAAGTAAAGTGGAAAACAACCCCTTGTGCTAAGTGGCAGTAGTTTAAGATGTTGCCTAGAAGTCTTGGAAACTTAATTATTCTGTCTTCATAACAAAGCATGAGCAATATTTCCCCACCTGCATGCCAAGTGTTTAAACAAAGAGTTTTAAACAAATACAGCTTTCCGGGGAGGGGGAAAACACAATTTTAGAATATATCAACTTAGAAATTGTGAATAATCATCTGTTAGTGAGACAACCATCCTCAGGAAATCCTAGCAGTAGTCCCTTATTTTTACTGCTACAATGCAGCTCCTCTGCAGCTGAGGGAAAGGAACCGCTTTGGCCGGGAATTGCTAAGTCACAGCCTGGACCAATGATTGAGCACCTGGTGAAGGGACGAAGAGAGCACAGTGAAAGCAATTCACTTGTGTGACTAGAAGGTTGCACCCCCCCTAACCTCATTTAAGTAAGGGCTGGTGGCCACAAAGGAACAATCTCTATCTAGAGATCTCTTCTTTTAGACTGTTTAGTGAATCCTGGTCTTTGGACAGGTAAGCAATTTTTGTTTGTTTATTTATTTATTTATTTAAACTGGGTTGTGACCATTACCCTTTTTTGGCTAATTTAGAATTGGTTGTCTGCCATCACCTTTCCCTTTACGCAGCTGTATCCTTACCTTACTGTTTGCTGCCCAGCCTTGGAGAAGTCGCTGTCAGGAGAGCTCATCTCTTGATGTGAAGGGGGTACCATTTCAGTACATGTGAATGCTGACATGCTAGTCTGCATAGCTGTTTAAGGAGCTGGCCTAATAAATGCCTGATACTTCTTTGCTGCTCTTTGCCACCAGTTATTACACTGTAGATGTCCTCTTTCTAGCTCCATTATTTGCTGCTCTGCTGATAGCCCTTGTGGTATCTCAGCAGTGGCTCTAAAATCTCCTTAAACTCTACAGCAGATGTAATTCTCAACAACTGCTTTTGCTCTCTTCATCTGCTGTTCTTCGTGGAGGCTCTAAAAGCTACAGGCTACAACACAGCTCACCCACAGCTTATTTAATACATTTTTCAGATAAATAGCATACTTGCTTCCACTTCTAGGCTTTGAGGCATTTTTTCAGAAAGAATGTCCCTCTTTCCTACGTTTAGGTAAGAGGTACTCAAATATGCTGAGCAGCTCAGTCAGCTAACTCCCCTTGCACAGCCACTGATGTTCTCATCAAAGTCATCAGAGTCCTGTCCAAATAGTGCTTTCAGGCAGTCTTTGCTCATCAAAACTGAGCTTCTATCTCAAACACATCTGGAAAACACTAAGGAGAAGAAAGGGGCATCTGAGGTTTTTCAACTCAGAAACTGCTGTTTTAGTGACAAAATCAGCACATACCTATGCCCACATTCTCAAATGCACGTGCAGAGCTTTGCTAGAAGATCTTAAGCCTGAAGGGAACAGCTGCACATCAAAAGCAATAGTGAGGCATGTTTGAATTCAAGGAAATCAGTGGATGCAGGAAGCTGTTAGACTGCTGTGGTGGTTAACTCTGGAGTATCTGTATCCTTAAGTCTCCACGTTTTCCTTTCCTTTCTCATTTCAGAATGGCTAAAGGAACAGTTCATCTTCCCTTGTATCATCTCCATCTTCATCACCTCCTCTTAGATACTGCCATCTTCACCCAGTATCTCTGTGCACATATCAGTAGACATTTTTATTCTGGTTGCTCTCTTTGGCAGCTCTTGAGAAGATTATCAGAGCTACATTTCTGGCAGTTATTGCTTTTATCTATATTAATAAACTCAAGAGTGCCACAGAAAGGTGGCAAAACTGGTCTGTCCATAGTGTTAAATGTTCAGGAAGGTACCTGACATGCTTCTGGGCAATGCCAACTGTCCCAAACAGCTCCTGGGTGTGTTAGAGAGCTGATTCTGGTTAATAGTTAGTCAGGACAAGCAAGCTGTGTGTGACTTCCCTCTTCTGAAGGCTCTGAGAGCTGACTGTGACAGAGGCCACCAGACCACTTGAGCTGGATTGGTCCCAGAAATAAGTTACTTTTATCAGAGCCACAGTGTCTGCACAGCTTCCAGGAGCTTTCTCATGCCACTTTGGTCACTTTGGCCTTGTCACCCTGTGAACCAGTGAGAAGCCATAAGCAGCTGGGGACATCTCCCCTTGGTAAAAGGCCATGGATATTTATAAATGGCGATACTGAAGCAGCAGGATGGCTGGAAGCTTTACCTGAGTCAGATGTGGTCCCTCCCACAACCTGCACACCTCTCTGTGCTGCTGCCATCTGCTAGATATTGGTCAGCATTTGGGTTTTCTGACTAAACGGCAGGAACGCGACCACGAACTCAGTACAGGAAGAGTCTATTGCATTTCAAAATGTCGTATCCGTGAGCTTTCCGAGATCCAGCAGCGCGAGGTACGTTTTCTTTCTCTTCGGTGCGCACCAGCGCATACCGCTCCGCTGCGGGAACCACCTCCGCTCCTCCCGCCCCAGGACACAGCACCAGCCGACGGCGACTCCTGCCGCCTGGGGGCGGCTCGGAGCCTAGCACCGCCCTCGCCCCTCCCCCTGTCCCTCGCGTCCCCTGCCCGCCGCCCGGCCCCGCTTGCTGCGCCGCGCTCAAGATGGCGGCCGCGCTGAGGGGGTTGCTGCGCCGCGCGGTGAGCGAGGGCGGGAAGGCGGGAACGAGCGCGCGGCTCCCCCCGGTCCTGACCCTCGCGTCCCCGCAGGTGCCCGCCGCCGGGAGGACGCTGACGGCGCAGCCGCTGCTGTGCGCCCGCCGCCGGCTCACGCTGGGTAAGCGCGAGGCGGCCCCGCCGCACTGTGCTCTGGGGTGGCAGCGCGGAGGCGGCGGCCCGCAATGCGTTATGTGTCCCCGCAGGCGCTTCGCGGCTCGCCCCGGCCGTCACGCAGCACGCCCCGTTCTTCAAAGGCACGGCCGTCGTCAATGGGGAGTTCAAAGAGCTGACCCTGGATGATTTCAAGGGGAAATACCTCGTGCTTTTCTTCTACCCTCTGGATTTGTGAGTGCGGCCGTAACCCTGTCAGGCGGGCGCTGCGCGGCACCGGGCGGGTTGTCATGGCGGAGCAACGCGGGCGGCTCTGCTGGACTCGGGAGGGTTTAACCCGCAGCCCCTGGGTTCCATGCCGAAATCGCTCTGTGCCAGCAGCGGTTGGAAGCCGCTCTGCCCTCTCTCTAACTCTTGCTTTGAGTGCAGCAAACAGGCTCAAAGTTTAAGCTAAACAAAAGATGCTGTTGCTTTGGTGCTTGGCAACAGAAACGCGAGCACCTTCTGTAAAACCGGTCTGGAAAGCTTGCTGAATGGTTACAGTTCACTTTCTCTTCCCACCCAGCACCTTTGTGTGCCCCACAGAAATTGTGGCTTTTAGTAACAAAGCGAATGAGTTCCACGATGTGAACTGCGAGGTGGTGGCGGTTTCTGTGGACTCCCACTTCAGCCACCTGGCCTGGATAAATACACCACGCAAGGTATGGATGGAGCAGCTCCTGGCAGCTTCCCTCCTTGGTTTGTTTTCTTTCCACAGGAGCTCCTGAGAAGAATAAGCAGTTCTGCAAACATTGATTATGATAAATAAACTGTCTGTAGCGACATGTGAAGTATTTTCTGCCTTTGACAGGACTTAGACTTAAGCTCTTTTAAGTCTTTCTGTTGTTGATCTCTTCCTCCGTAATTTGTTTAGTGGGGTTTGTTTTCTTAATTTTGCTCTCTTTAGTCCTGTAGGTTACATCATATATTTTATGTTTATCTTCAGAGACAGGCATTAAGTACCCATGTCGGTGTCCTAGGCTGCTTTTGACAGCTGATGGTTTGTGAGGGATGTCACAGAAAATGAAAGCAGTTGTTCTGCTTCCATTCTGAAGCTGCTACTGCGAGGTACTAGTTAACAACAGCCAGTGTCATAGAGCATTGTTAATACTGAAATCTTTTCAGCGAATGAGAATTGTTTCTGTAACATAAATTGAGGTATTTTGGTTTCTTCTGGGCAAGAACGTGATGAAGATGATGGTTTTTCTTTCCAAGAGAATTCTCTTTCATTGTGCATATAAAATTGCATGCTTTTGATAACATAAAGGTTAGATGTAGGCAGTTAGAAGCGCCACAGGCGGGGGTGGTGTAATCACTTCTTACATGTGTGGCCAGGGGGACAGCAGCCCACAAAAAGTGCTTATCACAGTTGAACTGGTCTGCCTCCAGGTACTTGGCTTTTCCTTGATAACATAAGAAGGAAGAAAGTTTGCTTAATTTAATGTGATTTGGCTGAACCAATCAAGAGTATTTAATCTTCTGCGTGTTTTGCTAAAGTTCTGAAATGTGATTACAAACTGCCTTCATTGCTTTATGGGGAAGTTGTTCAGCATGCACCACTCATGCCTTGTTTCGTGCATGCGTAGCAAAACATTCTGCAGGGTAGAAGGAATTCCATAATGGTGCAGATGTGGAAACTGACACCCAGAGGAGTTAAAGCTTAGGTTCTTTTGACATCTCCCTGTATATTATAACTCTGCTGCAGGCAAGAATTTGCAAGGTCAGGGTCTAAGTGACAGAGTACACAATGATCCACTGATGATGGCTGGAGTAGAAAAGCTAACAAATGCCAGTCCTATTTCAAGGATAACGGAGCTTATCTCTCTTGCTGTTCCAATGTGTTGTAAAAATCAAAGCAATCTTGGTTGACCTTCCAAATAGTATTTAAACTTAAGGGAGATTGCATGCACTGCATACAGAGAGCAGCAGAATTCTGACATACCTGGTTTGTTTGTGAGAAGCCTTGTGTTTCATCTGTATAATATACAAGTTTCTCTCCCCTCCTCACCACGTTTAATCTTGTTTAATTTTGATCACTTAAATATGTAATAGGAATTCTTATATTCCAAGCTCCTACATGAGGTACAGAGGAAATATTCATGGAAATACAACTGTTGTCACTGGTACCTTTTGCCAGCAAAATAAGCAATTCTAAAGTTCTCAGTGCTAGACAAGTTTTCATGTTCCCAACACAACAACTGTTTGAGTGCTTTTTGGAGCAAAACAAACGAAAACCCAAGAACCACTCCAGGTGAACTTCATGGTGTTTTGTTGTTAATGTACCTTTGAGAGCACTGAATCCAGTCTCAGGGTTAATCCTAAGCAGCACTAGTTAACGAAATGGGATCTTGCTTTTTTCTCCAGAGTGGCGGTTTGGGCAAAATGAATATTCCAGTTCTGTCAGACCTCACGAAACAAATCTCCCGTGATTATGGTGTTCTGCTAGAAGGACCTGGCATTGCACTAAGGTAATGAATGACTGCTGATGATTCAGTTTTCTCCAAGAGAAACTGTACAGGGATCACATGAATGCTGAAAGATGCAACTTCTGTGGCCTTGCTGCTGACCCCCATCCCAGGAAAAGGGCGCATGTCCATTATGGCAAAGTTGAGAATTTTTCAGACTTCTCTGAGGATGCATGCAGAGAACAGCTGGCCACTCTGTTCTGAGGAAGGAAAAGGAGAGTTGGATAAAGAGCATTTTTCAATTTCTATGTTTTTCATAATTTTTTTTCTCTTTTTCTGAAAGGGGAAGAGTGAGTGCCTGAATTTGTGAGCAAGAAGTTTGTACAGCTGTAGTCCTAGAGGCCACTACAGTCAAGCCTAGTTATCCTTGATGCTTTTTACTCCATGGAAATACTACAAGCAAATGATGGTCCTTAAAAGTGAACAGTTGCCTAGGAGTCTATTAGGGACATCCAGATTCTTCATTTCTTTTCCTTAGAAGGTTTATGCTGGCTATAATCCCCAAAGTAATCCTGTATTCTTAGTGTTCAGGTGCAGGCTTTTCTGTGCCATGGAAGTGTGGAGGGAAGTGTTTCATTTGATTTCTTTCCAGTGAAAGAGTGGCAAAAGTCCACAGAAGGCTGCTTAATGTTCTGATTCAATGTTGAATCAGTATTGTTCATTGTTCTAGGTTGCCCTCATCTGTGCTGTTATTTTTCACTTCAAAATAGAAGCTTCTTTGTTGACTTCAGACATTTGTTTCTGAATCTCACCCTACTAATTAATTTGTTCTCTAATTTCCACATTGGCTTATATATAACAGAAATTAACTTAGTAGTTTATTGCATAAGCAGCTCTTCATTCAGTGCCTTTGGATTTTCATATAAAAAAGATACAGGAAGGATTCTAGCTATCAGCTTTGAAATACAGAATGAATTAGAAGCTCTATCTTGTACATCTTGCTGTCTTAATAGTCTTGATGTGTACTGCATAATTTCACAACACCATACCAGTTTGTGGGCTGTTAGCTTTTGATCACCATACTAACAATACATCAAATGCAGTATTGCTGCTCCTAAGCCTGAAGTGTGCATCTGACTACCACCCTGAAATTGTTCATCTGTTTCTTGGCTTTGATCTTTAAATACAACTTGCATTCCTGAGATTTTTCACTCACTTGCAGAGGTCTCTTCATCATTGATCCAAATGGGGTCATCAAGCATCTGAGCGTCAATGATCTCCCTGTCGGTCGCAGTGTGGAAGAGACCCTTCGCTTGGTGAAAGCATTCCAGTATGTGGAAACACATGGAGAGGTTTGCCCAGCAAACTGGACTCCAGATTCCCCTACAGTAAGTGTGTGCTAAATATCACTGTTCTAAATATAGACACTGGCATGTTCTTCTGTGTCCCAAGGGATAAGAACTACTTTAATACGAAGTGCTTCAATGAATCTCTTCCTGTTTTTCTAAGCCCGAGGCTTTCACTGGACCAATTCAGTTTATTTGTATGATATTAAATGTGTGATTTCTGTGAAGAAAGTCACTGACTTTCTTTTAGAAAACGCTGTTTGTATTTCAAATGTTTGCACTTTCCAGCAGTTGTCTATGGATTTTTACTTGCTTCATGCCTTGCTTGATATCTAGCAGGAGCAGCGTGTTAGGTATACTTCAAATTGGCAAGTAGGGGCTCATACTTCTTCCAGCCAAGTGCAGAAACAGAAATAACTTAATGTTTTTGATTAAAGTATTTGTTTCTTGGATAAAATGTCAAGTCCATAACTTTTATATCGCAGTTACATCATACAATAACTACTTTTTTCTTCTTGACAGATCAAACCAACTCCAAAGGCTTCTAAAGAATATTTTGACACATATTTTGACACATAAACACTGAAGCGCAGATGAAACTTAGTTGCTATATGCTGAAGACATTAAGTGGCTGTGATTATGGAAGAAGAAAGGTTCTCATTTCCTCATGTTTTAAAACAATAATTAAATGCTGAAATACTTATTGCCTCTCTTGCCTTTTTTAAAAAAGAATAAGGTAAAAAATAAAGCTTTATTTTCCCCTTCAGCAAGTTAAGTTCTATGCATGCCTGTAACCAGAATGTGACAAGTGGATGAAAAACAGCTATGTTCCAGTTTGTTCTTTTTAGTTTGTTTTCCCTCTTTGCTTAACTAGCTTTGGGAAAAAGAAAACTCCCACTTAGCTTCTCTCGCATGATGGATGCCCTTCTGTAACGAGCTGGAAACCGTGCAAGTGGACAATACAGAAAACAGTTTTGACAGAGTTCTTTTAAAGTATTTTTTTTCAGGGGATGAAATGACACGCACGAGAAAGTTTCTGTCCACAGTATAAGATCAATGTATGTACAAATTAAATCTTGCCGAATACAAAATGTCAAAATACAGTGCAGCTACACAGGTTAACAGGTATTATGAGCTTGCATTCTGGCTAGGAGATAATTAAAAATTTGCACTGCACTACTGTGCTTACTGGAGCTTAATAACAATCTTCCTTCATTTAAAGCCTTGTTTGTCTGCTTGAATCTGCCTCCAGAAAATGTAAAGGTCGATTGTAAATTGTACCATTTAAAAGAATATAGCATACCTGCATTCGTGGTACCATCAATAAATCCTAGTACTGACTTGCAGTAGCTGTCTTTGCTTGCTTTCTGCTTCTCTCCCACATCATCATCTCTCTCTTCTGAGCAGGCTGCCATTGCATTTTGTGCCTTTGTTTGCAGCAGCCAGCTGTGTTGGCTTTGTGTGGGGGTGAGGAGGGATGCAGCCAGACAAGTGCTGTGAGGCTCACTTGGAGGCTGGTGTGCTGCTGCCACTGGAGGAACTGAAACGATTCTGAACAGGTTTCTCAGCATCTCCCCTTGTGAACGGTGGGCAGAAGATGAGGGAACCAGCTGGCAAAGGCGCCGGTTCCCAAATTAGCCCTCTAATAGAGTCAGTGCTGCAATGTAGCTGAAAGGAAGGAAAAACAGGGAAAGGCCACGTTGTGGGTCGCAGTACTTGCAAATACCTTTGTAGCACCAGCATTTCGGTTCAGTTTGTTATGAAACCCCAAGTACCCCTGCCGTTTTTCAATAAAACTCACGTCCTGCACCTACCGTATGTGAAGCTGAGCCTCTGCGCTAACACAGAGCAACCTGGCAGTGCTTTCCATGGCAGCTGTACGTGAGCTCCCATGGCTGGCGCGCCATTCTTCACCAGGCCGCGTGGTTCCCTTCCCTCGGCTCGCTCCCCTTTAACTTCCTGCACACACGCGGGCGTTTCTGGCAGCCTCGCCGCTTTACCCCGCGCTCCCTTTGCTCAGAAGGACGGCGATCCACCCGGAGCGGCAGCCGCTCCCGCCGCACCTCGGATCCCCGCAGCCCCGGCCGGGCCCGGGCGGAGCGTGCAGCGATCGGACCGTCCCCCGGCATCGCCTTCCGGTGCCGCGGCTCCATGGACGCCAACCTGCGGCTCTGGAGGGCTGAGGGCCCGGTGAGGCGGCGGGCAGCAGCAGGGCGAGCCGCGGGGCGTGGGACGGGACAGGGCGGGAGGAGGGAGAGGCCGCGGGGCTCCTCGGAACGGGCAGCGCGCCATTAACGGCGTCACCCACACGCGTGTCTCCTGCAGTCTTTTTGGCAGAGGTTTCTTCTGTGGGCGGATGTCTTAGACCCCCTGCACCTCCTGAAGTCCGCGGTGAGTGCTCCGGTGCCGTTCTGTCGGGTGTGCGCGGTGCTGCGCGCTGCAGAGCGCTCTGATGCTCCTTCACGTGTCCTTCAGAAGGGAATTCTGCTCGAGCGCGGCTCGTCTGCAGGCTCTCTGTAGCACAGAATGACTGCGAGACCAAGCGCCGGATCCTGCGCTTTGGTGACATGCATCGCTGCAGGTTGGGGTTAGAGTGACTGGGAAGTTGCGCTGTGGAAAGGATCTGGAGGTGCTGGATGATGCTCGGCTGAATGTGTGCCCAGGTGGCCGAGGAGGCCAGCGGCGTCCTGCCCAGAGCCAGCAGTAGTGCAGCCGAGAGCAGGAGGTGACCATTCTTCTGTATTGGCACTGGTGGGGCTGCACCTCAGTGCTGTGCTCAGTTCTGGGCCCCTCACTACAACAAAGACATCAGGAACCCGCAGGATGCTTGGAGATGGGCAACAGAGCTGTGAGGATCTGGAACTCAGATCTTGTGGGGAGCGCATGAGAGAATTGGGATGGTTTAATCTGGAGAAGAGGAGATCTCGTTGCACTCTACGTTGCCCTACAAGAAGGCTGTGGCAATAAGATGAGAGATGATGGCTTCCAGTTGTGCCAGGGGAGGTTCAGGTTAGGTAGCAGGAACAGTGTCCTTCTGTAGTTCCATCTGTGTTAGATATGACAGAGGAAATTTAATTTTAATACTTGTACACTAAATATATGAACACCAAAGTAAACTTTGGTAGTACATTCAGGAATTTGGAGGGCCGAGATCACACCTCCTTGCGTTAGGATACGCAGTTACACACAGAGATACACCTGCTGAAGAAAACTCCAGTCATCTCATAAAGCCTCCTAGGAGTCTTTCTGTTTAGACAGCTGTAGCAGAAATGCTAAGTCACAGCTTGAAGCAGTGATTGAGCACCTGGTGGAAGGCAGGGCCAGCCCAGGGGAGCTCAGGTGCATGCAGTGCAGCTGAGTGACTGGAAGGGATGGAGCCAGGATCCACTCCTTCCCAGCCCTCATTTAAGGGTTGGCAGTGGAGTTTGCCAGCATACTTCATTATTGCTTTCATTACTCTTGTGAGGGATGGGTGTACTGGCTTGATGTTGCAGGTTTGTGTTTATAGCATCACAGCTGATATGCTGTACTCTAGACTATTGAAATCTGAGTTATTTTTTTGTTTGCTTTCTTTTTTTTTTTTTTTTTTTCTCTAATAAAGGATGAAATAAGAAGAGCCCGGTTATTATTAGAAAACAATGAGAAGACCCAAAGTGAGACCGTACAGAATCATCAGGTATCTTGGAGCACAGCTGATAGAAAATAGAGATGTCTTTTTTTCATGATTGAAATACTTGATGTTAGTGTAAGATCAGACAGAATATTGAGATTCGGTAACAAGGGATAATACAAGAAAACCTCTTTACAACAGAAATGTTTCTATAATGTGGAAGGAATTTCTTTGGATGACTGCTGTCAAATTTCAGTGTAATCATTCTGGAGAACATGCAAAACGTGCAAAATATTTACAGAGTGCATTTTGTGTTTTTTGGTGTTGTGTCATCACACAGAGCGCAGGTTTGTTTGGTTTCACCTCTCATGAAATGAGCAGTAGCAGTACCTGGAGGGAAACCTCCTCATGGAGTTGCTGGGAGGAAGTGCTGAAGTTGCTTCATTAGAAGGGTCTTGCTTTTGTTTCAGTGGAGACTCTGCTGTACCCATATGGCATTTTGTACCCTGTGTGGCAGAGCCTGAAAGGAGAACCGAAATATTCAGTGGCTGTAGAAAAGCCCAAGTCTTAACAATAAGTCTTTAGGCTTTTAGCCATATTTAAGTGTTGTTATTTTCTGTTCTGAATACTGGCTTATTTAAAATTTACTTGCTATAGTATGTGTTTAGTATTAATAGCATATGAGACGTGACTAGATTATATTCAGCAAAGTATGTGGGGAGAAATTTTAGGGAAAAAATTAAAGGGATGTGAACACACAACACTGCATAAAAGTGAGTTATCAGAAAAAAATGATGTAGTAAATTTAGAAACAAGATTTCAGTCATGCTTTTTGAAAGCTTCATTACTAACCTGATTCTCAAATTATTTAGACAAAACAAGCCTTCCTGCTGAGCCTGGTAAGTTTCCAAATGACTTAGAAATCAATTTTCTTTTCTTTCTTATTTAAGTATGGAACAGGTGGTCTAATTTTTTTTTTTCTTCTTCTTCTAAGGCCAGTGTACATCCTGATACAGGCAGGACAATTCCTGTTTTCTTCAGACCTCCAGGTGAGCTTCCTTCAGAGAAGCACGTAACTAAAGCATCAGTGGGGATGGCAGATAGTAAATATTCCATGCAATGCCACGCAGTGGTGCTTTTCTCTGTATGGGAACCAAGTGGACTATTGTCCCTGTTAGTTGCACTCTTAATTTTTGAAGACTTATTTATTCCTACGGTCTGCTTGAAAATAAACATTTTTCCATGAGCACTCATGGCTGTGGCAGCCTTTGTTGCCAGTGTCTCTTTGAGTAGTCATGCAGTTTGTTGGTCATACAGTTTCCAAGTGGCTTTTATGATTGGGGTTCATGGGGACTCCTTTTGGCTATAAGCCAAGACCAGATGCTTTCATTTCTTGAATGAGGAATGAGAGACAAAGGTTATCATTGTTTTTTACATTTATTTGATGAACAAGTGTTTTATTGACAGCTGAAACTAAAGGAGGGGGAGCTAGGAAATTTTCTGTTTAAAATATATAGATAAATAAATTCAATCTGGACTCGCAGTAGTTACTGTTACTAAAATAAAGGTTTCTTTCTTTTTAGCTTTCCTGCCTGTAACTCTTCCTTTGGTAAGTGACAATGAGAAGTACCAGTGCACCACTTGGCTTACGTTTTCCAGAGCTAAATTCTTGAGAAAGGGAATGGGAAGTTTTAGGCATCTCAGCTGTGTTTTCTTTGAGGATGCTTCACACTGATAGCTTGGTGAGACCTCAAGGAAGGTCTGATGTTCTTATTCTCTGTCTGATTTGGAGAAGGAGTTGGGAAGTAACTACTAAAATGTTGACAGGAGGTCCGTTACATCTAGTATTTACATAAATAAAACCTGTCAGTCCCTGACTCCTTTATTTCTTTAATTACATCTGTAGTATCTAACATTCTATTTAAACTTCACAGGCACAAATACAACTTTTACTTTGAGTAAGAAAGCATCTTGCTCAATTGTTTTAATCACTCTGTGTGTCTATGTTTTATGTTGGGTAGACAAAGTGAGTATATCACATCTGTTTCAGCTAAAATCACATCTGTTGATGTTCACATCTGTTAGCCTAAAATCAAGGTAAATGGCTTCTGGCACTCACTGGAGCCTTTGGCACTGCCACAACCAGTCACACAGCAGCACACTTCATGCTGTAGGCAGCCACTGCTCACCAACAACTCCTGGATTCATCAGACTAATTTTCCTGTGGGGTTTTTCTCTTAGGTCATGTCTTCGTCGCTTCAGCTGCAGGCAAAACAGATTTTTCTTTGTCAGGTAACTGCCTCTTTGTACATTTGTAAGTCTTCTTGTCTCTGTTCCAAATTCATTTTTGCTTATAATCTCTCCTTTCTGCAGTTCGCGTTTCATGCATACACCACAGGATTTACCCTGTTAAATGGAAATTGTACCACTAAGGATGAAGTATGTATTTATTTTTATTTTGGGGATCATTTTCATTACACAGGACCATTTTGAAAGTGATTCACAAGTGTACTCACGTAGTCGTGTTTCTTCTGTCCTTAGGAGAACTCGCTTCACCAAAAGCAAATCTTGCTTGGTGTGGGGGCCGTTTCCTATGCAGCACTTCTGGGTGTATGTATTTGTTTATGATTGCTTTCTGGATAATATCTCCTGAGAAGGCCCTGAGATAACCACACTGCCACAATCCTTCAGAATAGCCCTGTAAAGCTCTACTCTGATGTCTTCCTCAAGAACAACTGAGAGCAAGAATTTTCATCCATCAGCCTATGCCTTACTCAGCTTCCTCTGTTGCTTCCTGTGATGTCCTTCTTAATTTTTTTTTTAACACTACTAGAGAATGGGTGGTGAGAGGAAGTGACCAGAGTTTACAAACACAGAGTAGCTCTATGTGTTGCTGTAGTTGCTGCCTCATATTGTGCTGTCAAAGATAACTGTCTCACTCTAAACAGCTGGTAAAATTGATCCAAGTCTCTGTGTTCATACTACTGTCATATATAACAGTGTTTAGTAGTTTTTATTATATTGTTTTATAGATTTTCTTATAGAAATGTGTGATCATAAAAACCTTTAGTAACTAGAAAGCATATCTATTTTGTTGAAATACTAAATCACATAATTTGCTTGGTTTTATAGATGGTATCTAAGTACCAAGTTGCAGAATTATTTTCCTAGGCTGTTGCACATATTGAAAAACTGTACATTCTTTCTAATAGAAAGTGCTTGTTTCCTCCCAATGCATTAGGCTTTTCCTTTTTACTTTATGGACCGGTACACATTGAAGAGCCCAGTAACAAATCTAGTTGTCAAAAGGCTTCTACCTGCTCCTCTTTTAGGTGAGTAAAAAGGAATTATTCATTATGTAGCAGATCTGAGGGCTGTTTGCTGCCTCGGTCTGACAGCAGCATTTTCTTGCCCTTGCATGGATACTGTCTATTACCCCCTTCTTCGACTGCCTTTGCTGGGTACTGTCCTTCTGTTAATTCCCTTTCTGGGAATTAACACTCACTGATCAGGGCAGCAACATTTATTTGATGCATACTGATTGTCACTTCTAGAAGTGCAGAGCAACTTCCTGATTTTTGTATGCGTGACATACAACTATTTCTGTGAAGCAATACAGGGATGCAGTTGACTTTTTATTTGCCTGGATGAACTTGGATATTGTTCCTGAATCTACCAGGACTGCCAGGAGGGATCAGTGCAGTAGCACTGGAGCTGGTGGCACATAGGTGCCTTGTTGTGGCACATAGGTGACACCAGAGTGCAGCACAGCTCTAGCTGTGCACTGGCATAGTTTCTTACTCATGTTGTGGCTGCTGCTGGCTGTGTAACTGCTGACAGCGTATGAAGAGAGAGTGGTTACATTAACCTTGTGAGGGAATGAGACCCATTTTAAAATGTGCTTCCATTTTCTTAAATGGAGAGAGAAACCTGAGGGTTATTGATTATTGTTATCCAGCATTTGAAAAATGCCATGTTTTACACTGATGTCTTTATTAGTTTTTGGCAGAGCTGCTCAATAAAGAGAGAAATCTTCTATTTCAAACAAGGTCAGTTTGGCAGACTGTCCTGTTATGCTTAGATCTTAGTCTAGAAGGGAAAACCACATAGATTAACTCCTTTAATACAGCCTTTAAAAGTGCCAGTGGTTTTGGTTTGTGTTTTCAGTGGCTGATTGTGGGTGGATGATTGATTGATCATCTACAAGCATCTTGTGGAGTTAGATCTGGAGGAGACCAAAACATTCTTATCTAGGATCCATCTGGGGGTCTGTCAGACGTGACTGAGACACACAGTGACATGATGGAACATCTTTGTCCATAATAACAATGTGTCTTTTGGGAATGATGCCTTAACGTTTTGCTCGAGCTTCTGAAACAAGAATTAAGATCTCAGTTAGATTTTATGGGGAAATCTCTTCCTAAGCAGCCAGGTAATTCATTTGTGAACTGTTGAACTGGAAATATGAAATGTACACAATATAGTTATTGAGATACCCTCACTGGAGCTTCTAAAGCAAAATCCTTTTTAACTCTGCAGGCTTGATGAATGCTTTTACTGTGGTAGCAGTGAGAAGCGCAGAATTTGAGAATGGAATTGAAGTGATGGACAGGAATGGCAAGGTTGTAGGAGTGTCAAAGAAGGCTGGTGAGAAGGTAGGCAAGGTGTGGGAGGCCTCTCTTGACTTGCCTTTCATTTCCTCCTTACATCTAAACATTGTGGTGAGAGACAGTTTGCTGTACTAAACTGAGGAATCCCACATCAGGTACTGAATCTTGGACTGGGCTTGGGCTAGGAACCAGGCTGGCATCTGTCTTGTGTCCCCAAGGGTAGGCAGCTTCCCCAAGCCACTGTGCCAAGCACCAGAGTTAAACCACAGAACACTAGCACGGGCTTTTCTGCTTTCCAGCTCACCTCGGAAGGAGGCAAGACTGCTCAAGTTTCTTCTGACAGCACACCTCAGAGAAAAGCTCTTTATAGTAAATAGTACATGCGTCGTCAAGAGCAGGAATACTGTTTAAAGGCTCTGCCTCTCAAAGGGTAACTTCTTGATCTGCAATGTGATGATGCATTTTATGCTCAAGCTTCAGTTGCTGACCATTCTGGTTCTGTATTTTCTGCTTTCTTTGATCGTCTAAAGAAATTAAACAAAGATTCATATTTATGTGCTGTCAGTGACCTTCCTTTTCTATGCATTAGAGGAGGAAAAAGCTAAGTGAGCATAAGGATGTGTGAAGAGCTACAGAGAGAATATTTCATGCAAGGTAGTTAGCATGTCCAGAGAGTATGACCAGTCAGAAAGAGTTCAGCATAACTTTAAAAACAAACAAACAAAAAATAAGTAGATCTGAATTGGAGAACTCAGTACGGCTTTGTTAAGGAGTTTCTTAGTCACATATGGAGCACTTTCCATATGTAGGAGTTTAGTTTACATTCAATCAATTCTCCAACAAATGATCTTTATCCTTCACTCCCTTGTTGTTTGAAACTGCAGAGTACAAGGCAAAATTACAGAAACATGTGGTATTTGAGGCCATAGAGATCACTGTTTTAATGACTTTTTTGTTGTTGTTGCCCTTCCTGGAGGCCGTTAAAGAAACAGCATTATCAAGAGGAATCTTGTTTGGGACAACATTCTTCCTGCCAGCTGCACTTATGCACTTTGTGGAAAGGTAAGAGATATTTCAAAAGAGTTGGATGTGCTTGGTCAATGTGTGTTCTGATGTTTAGTCTGGCTGTTACTGCTTGCCTACTTTTTCTTTTGGTTCCGGGATACTAATTGCCTTGGAGGACTAGGTGGGAGGCTTCTGTTCAGATAGTGATTAATTTAGGTAAATCAGTGAGCCTTATATCAGCATCTGTGTTTTGATGGCTTGCAGGAAGTTGTATCTATGAGCATTTCCTTTGTTCTCCCATTTGTCTGTGCTCTCCCAGCACCAAGGTTCCATAACTGTGGTTGGAGTTGCAGTGCCTGGTGTCAAGGTTGTTCATTGCACTTAGCTTAGATTTGACATTTCTGAAGAGATAATATTTGAATTTTCAGTTAAAACTAGATGCCCACTTGGCAAATAGCCATCCATACACTGTAAAACATTTTCTTTGTTTTGCAACGTGTAGAAACTTTATTTCATAAGAATAACTCATTGTATGCTATATCAGAACTTTTAATCTGCCCTGAACTTTTGATAGGAGTTGTCTGTGCTATGTAAAAGTACTGGTGATTTTGCACTGCCTAAATAAATTCTCTGTCCCCTGTGTTAAGGACTTCTATTATGGGAAGACACTAAAAATAAAATAAGAAATTGGTAAATTAAAAAAAATAATTGAGTAATGTTGCACAAGGCAAGATAGGATTGCCAAAAGGAAATGAGTCTGAAAGGAATGAGGATATTCCAAGAAAAATCTTCATCAAAGGACTGAAACACTTTAAGATGCGAATGCTCCTTCACTTGCTTTGTCATTTTGATCTTGCTGCTTATTTCCTCAATCTTACATTGTTACTTAAGGCCTGCAAAATGCTGCAGTTGAATATGAAGCAAAGAACAGGAAGTTAGGATTAAAAACATAGGAGATAAGGATTACATGTTTAGGATTCATAAGCCTAGGTTATTGCTTTTCTACAGTTTAGCTACTAAAACAGCACCTTGGTCTCGTTGTCAGGTTATTTTTCAAGGCCAAAGAGAAATTTATCTTTTCAATGTCTTTGGCAGAGCGAACACTACAAGAACTCCACGTGCTTTGGCTTCACTGAGGATGCTTCTGACTATGGCAGTGCTGGCAGGGATGTTACCAATTTCACTTGGCATCTTCCCGCAGTGTGGTGAGGTAAGTCCTTTGAAATAAACTGGTTTAGGATTATTGTTATATTAAACAGTCATTTTGCGTTTCCAGTCAGTGATTTTTAAGGCCACATAACAAAAATCAGTGGTGTTTAAATGGTTAGTGCATCTAAAAGGGGGCAGCAAAGAATCTGCCCATATACTACACAGAGGCTTACAGGACTTGCTGTGCCAGGATTGCTTGTATGTCACTTACATTTCATCTGAAAAGTGTAGATGTATCACTTGCACAACAGTCTGAAGCAAGCAAGGTCAGGAGAGCTGCCTTGCAGATTACACTCAAGGGTCTCCTGGTGCTTTTCAATCTTGCTGGAGATAACAAGGGTTGAGATGATAATCTTTGTTTTCAGTAGAAGTCAGCACCAGTCAGAGAGGTAAACCAACTCAGGTAGAATCTCTTCAGCCTGCCTTACTGAACCGTGAGCTGTGTAACCTGTTCCTGGGGGAACCTGCTGACAGGTTTTAAAGGGAGGAACTAGGCATTGGAACCTTGGGGGCTGGAAAAGGACAAGTGAGAGAAGAGCTTGGGTTTTCTTTCTGAGTTTCCTCTCCCTTAAAGCAGTGTGAATATTCTCAGAAAATCACAGATGGGGCTCTTGTAATTTCCAGTGTTTGTTCTTACTGGCCTAAAAATACTGGCATCTTATTATTTTTAGGGATTTCTCAATTTGTTGCAGCAACCAGGGTAAACCAGATGAAAGTGAGGGGATTTATAAGAAATTCTGTGCTGAAAATATGGCTAGTTGTTTCTTCTTGAGTTTCCTAATTGCTCAGTCCCTGATAGAAGATCCCCTTAGTGAGTCACCCAAATACAATCAGCAAAGATGATATCGCTAGAGCTGTGTTTAGATCTTGGGAATACCTCTAGCTTTAAATAAAACACATTTCCTCTTTTGTGTTTGTATATTTAGAAACGTCAGAGAAGAGAAAGAAACAGAAAACCACCTAACAAACAAAGAGACCCATGAAAACCAAAACAAACACAAATTACATCTTACTCTTGCTTCTGAATACAGTGCTTTGGCTTGTGCAAAGTTCAATACAGTAGTGAAGACTTACCAGGCTATGATGGTGTTCATTCTGTTTTTTTTTATATTTCAGATAAAACGAGAAGAACTTGAAGCAGAAATTCTGTCATCTACAGAAGAAACAGTATTATTCTACAATAGAGGAATTTAGAGATTGGCTTTTGTATCTAAATGTGGGTTTTGATTAAAGTGAATTCTGAATCTCTCAACAAATCCAGTCAACATCAGTGACTGAACGAATCATGAATTTGTGGTGGCACACAAACCAGAATTGGTGTACAGACAGGCAGGCACTGCAAAATGGTTTTGCAAGCCAAGTCCCCCAGAGAAGTATGTGCACATAACTTAATGCTGTAAACATGATCTGTACCAGAGAACATTGTTCTAACATCTCAAACTGTTTTGTATGCTTTCTCACCCAGTTGATTTCTTGA
This sequence comes from Centrocercus urophasianus, assembly GCF_019232065.1. Classification (NCBI taxonomy): domain Eukaryota; kingdom Metazoa; phylum Chordata; class Aves; order Galliformes; family Phasianidae; genus Centrocercus; species Centrocercus urophasianus. Next base: position 5,366,535 of record NW_024884722.1, read on the forward strand.
TTAAAGGACTGATCAGTTGATACAAGACTTTATTATTTGACTGTGTTGCTATAGCTTTTGACACATTGCTTTCCAGGAACACAATTGTAAAGGCAGTACTATCAGGAGTCCTTTGGAGAAAGTCAAGCTGGTTCTTTGCAGAAAGCTTTTTACAATTTCATTGTATTTAGGAATGCTTACTTCAAGCAGTGAGACATGAATGAGTTAAACCTTGAAGTGACATTAGGCAAAGCACCCCGACAGCAATGTTACTCTAGTTGAATGGAGTTGCTGAAGAACTGTTCAAAAATTGCATGTCAAAACAGGTTCCAGAGTGACTCCTAATTTTCTCAACATAAGGAGTTGTGAGGCCTGAGCCCTCTGAGCTTTAAAATTTGTGGGGTTTTTTTTCCATGGAAGCCCAAGGGAAGTCCTGTGACTTCACAGCAAACAATGAGGAATCTCCATTTCTGCAGGTTGGCTGCTGATCCAAACTAAAAAGCTGTCTTTTAAGATGTAGCATAAGGATTATCAGCCTGATGATCTATGCAGCAATAGCAGATGTTAGCAAAGAGAGCTGACAATGCTGGATATAAAAACAGGTGGAATACATGTCCAAAAGCACGTGTGAAAGATGATGAGTTTGGCAGAGGGGTATTCTGCCTTCAGTGCTGGGCTGTAGGCTGTTCCATTGACCCTTGGAGTAGAGTTCAAGGCTAGCAGCAGATAGACTCATGGAAGCTTCAGCTCAGTGCTCCGTGGTTATCCATAAAGGAAACAGCTTCAGAAATTAAAGTAGGCAATGAGTTATCAGGGAAAAGCTCCAGAAAGTCAAACTTCAGAAGCTAAATCTAAAACCCTGCTATTAAAATTTCAGAACTCCACTAACTGAAGTAACTGGAACTCATGTTTAAAATAAGCATTTCCATGAAAACAAAATCCACTGAGGATTATTAAATTAATGGAAATTAGACTAAAACAAGACAAAGTTTAGAAACTCAGTACTACTGGAGAGCAGAAGGGGTAACAGGGGTTTGCCTGCTCTTGCTTTCCTGTTGTGTCTGCTTCTGGTGGCCACGGGGCTGAGACATTTGTCTGAAAACAGCTTTGGTCTGACACAGCGCAGGTGCTGTTATGCTGCTTGCTGTTGTGACTCTCCTCCTAGGGAACAAAATAGAAGAAAGCTCCACAACTGGTAGGAGACCCAGTGGTGCTGATAACCATGGGTGAGGTCATAGCAGAAATAGATTTAAGGTCATGGGAGCTGTAATTTAAGGCACTCCTAAGGCTCTGCGTGACAAGGATAAGATATGCACCAAGTAATGTAATTAATGATCAGACAGATATTTTCACAAGTACTACCTTCAACGTTTGTAGTAAACTTCCTCAGAGTGCATTAAATGCTATCCCATTGCTGAAGGATTAGATTTCTTTTCTTGGTGTGAGGAAAGCAATAGCTTCCCACTCTTAGTCCCTACAAGAAGACAGCAGCACAGAGCAAAGTAAGGAAAAAGAGTAGGCCTGCTTTCTTACAGGAAAACAAGGGTGCTATGCTTTTGCCACAAAACAAAAGCAGGAAGTATGGTTTTGAATTCAGCTTTTTGTGCAAGTTCTGCCTTTCTGAGCCTTCCCCTCTCAATTTAACTGCAGTGAAAGGTCAGGCAAGGAAACAAAGGAGGGGAGCAGGAACACATCCGATGGACCTGAAACTTCAGGGGAGCACACTGTAAAGCAGTTTCAGGAAGGTGGTATGGCCACAATTTGCAAGTTAACAGAGAAAGATACCTTAGAAGTTCATTTACACCTACTGACTCAAAAGTCCCATGAAGCCCAAAATAAATAACCCAAACCTTTATATTCATGCTTCTAAATACAGTACTTGCCTTGTGGGTCACGATTTTGGGTACATAAAAGCCCATTGGGTCAAGAACGCAGCAACAGTTGCTCTGGATCAGCCCAAAGGTCCTTCTGGCCATATGTCACCACCAACAGCAGCCAAAGGAAGATGCAGGAAGAAAAGATTGCATCAAGTTCAGCACTCCCAAGCTGGGAAGGCAGTAAGGGAAAGGCTTGTCCTGTTCCTTTTCCCTGCATACCACCTCCTGGCTGCTCTGGGATGTTGTGCAGAGGCTTAGGAGCAGGCTTATAGTCCAGCCTGCCTCCCACAAGCAATGATGTGCTGATCTCCTTCAAAATCTTTAATTAGCACAGCTACTATCCTACAGTTAAATTCTCTAAAATCCCATTTCTCTATTAATCCTATTTCAGTAAGATTGTGAAGACAAACCTCGAGGGAGTCTAATACTGTTGGTAAACATTAATTGATAGTCCAATGAAAGCTCATACCTCCCCTCATTTAAAAACAAACATCCGTGTCAGACTGGATAAAGTAAACAGTTGTTCTGTAAAGCACTGTAATGGAATCAAAGCAAAAGCAAAACAATCCACAATAGAGCAAAACCTACAAATCTGAAGATAACACATTCATCAGCTGGGTTGTCACAGTAACTAGACAAGCCATAAATTGTCTGGCACCCCACTTAGAAGCAAATTAATGTCATCACATCTCTGTGAGTAAGGTTTATGGAATAAGTCCAGTAATAACGTCTGTTATTACAGCTGCCCATTATTAGTGAATGCTCGAGTTGTTTGCTGTATTAAACACAACCCCCTTGGAGTTGTTAGACATATCTTCTCTTTCCCTCATTCTCAGAAATGTTTCCATTTCCCTAATCAGAATTTTCTGGAAGATAGAGGCAAGCACCTGACATCTAGATTGGCAGCCTGGGTGATTCAGCTGTTTCCCACATCAAGGTAGGCAAAATACATTGCTGACAAGGCCCTGGCTTCCTTGATCTTGAAATGAAAACATGATGAGACTGGGACTAGAAGCAGCTGGACCAGACACCTGCTATGTGAGGGGACCAAGATGGGACAAGCAGCAGTGCATTATATTTGAGGGACTGAAGAACAAAGTCAGCACCCACAGCTTTATGACTTGGAATAGATTAACAACACACCAGCACAAGACAGGTCTGCTTTCAGCATTGCTGCCTCCTGCTTCCAGCATCGGCTGCCGTCTTAAGTGGCAATGTAGTAGTGGAACCAGTTTAAGGTGTGGTAAACTAGAGTAGATGGGAGCTTTCAGCTTCAAGGAAAACCTAAGTCTCAGTGCAATATGCTGACAGTTCCCCACCTACCCAGCTTGTCATCTTGAAATTCAGGAATATATAATGAGGCTTCAGTGTCATTTTAAAGTAGCTTCAAAGAAATAAAACGTCAGACACTCCTACTGTTGGAAATACTGAGATCAAAGCATTTCCTCTGTTGGAGCTGGTGTCCCTGTGGTTATCCTACAAGTCTGTAACATTGCCATGCTACTTTTCCCTGGAGGTCGTAGGGGAGGAAGGAAAGAAGCAAGTAAGGAGGGAATCCTGCACTGCTCAGCAGCTGCTTCCCTACCAGCAACACCACACGCTGTGCAGCTCAGAAAAGCACTGTGCTCCCATCTTTGGAGTCTCCACAGAAATTCTGAAGACATCTTGTGCCACTCCTTCCCAGGTTACTCAGCATTACATTGTTCTCGTTCAGAACATTCCCCCTAATATTTGCCTGCAGAAGAAATATGGAAACCAGTTTATCCCAGGAACCAAAACCACAAGGATGACAGCACTAGAAATTACACACGTTTTGCCTTGAAGGACTAACTTAATTAGCAAAACTGCAACCAGAAGGATTGGTTACTAATCCTGCTCTCCCTTATAGGCTTTTGGCTTTGTTCACCATCTACCATTGTTTTTGCAAGCGTAGTGGAGATCTGATGAGACTGTACAGTACAGAAATCACAAGGGCAATGGGTAAGGCACGGAGCACGTTTTCTCCCTCCTCACCTGAGGAAGGAACTGCACGGCAACTTCCAAGAATCAAAAAGCCTTACTTTTGGCCAAGTGCTGCACGCCTTCGGGAGCAGCATCTCTCAGCAAATCAACAGGAACCATCGGTCATCATTTCACACTGATCCAAGGACAGAGAGGCAGTAAGACGAGAAGGTCTGCACGAAAATTTCATCTTGCACAGTCTTCCCTTCTAGGAGGAGGAAGTAAAACTGTCATCTGACTGTTCCCTACCGACAGCAGCACACCCAGAGTCTCAGCTGGTGTGCATCCTAGGCAGAGGGAAGCGCAGAACAAGCCGCAACTTCTCCCTGACCTTCCAGACTGAAGTTTTATTCTAACATGCTCCTGGGAAGAAACAATTATCAAGAAAATCTAAGCAGATTAGGACTATTCTCTCAAAGTGCTGAAGCTGAGGGAAGCCAATATTTTTTATTTTATATTTTAAACCAGGACAACCAACAGAAGATGATAAAACTGTTTGAAGTTGTAGCAGTAGTGCATTTTCCACCCAAGCAGCAGCCTCATTTCCAACACCAGCACTGCACAACCAAGAGCTACAGCTTGTGAGCACTCAGAAATAAATTCACATAAATTAAAGGCTAGGCTGGTCAGGATTGTTGTTTTTAATAAGCATAAGCATGCTATGAGTCCAGTTCTTTAAGTGCAAAATTATAGTTCATTTGTGTCACACAAGTATTAGAATACAAGATCTAAAACTGAGGCCTTCCTGCTTTTAAAAGAAAGCAAAAAAAAAAAAAAAGAAACTTTTATTTTGTGTTTGAGCTTCTCTGCTTCTTGTGGCTGCCCATAACCCCACACCACCTTAATGAGGACACCTGCAGGGCTTTCTGTAAAAAGAAACTGAATTTCTCTGCGATTACAATGTGGCATTACGGGACTTGACAAAAATTCAGGTTTTTCTCAGCAGACCTTAAAGCACATTCTGAGAATTTTCAGTGTAACTTTGCAGTTGTGCTGTTCTAACTGCTGTAGAAACCCTAGAATAGAAACAGCAGTAATGAAGAACCATTAAAAAGAGAAAAATTAACAAATCCAAACCCATCACACCACCTTAATGGCCAAATGGGGAAAATGCTGCAGAGCACTTGGAGGTAAATGAAGGCAGCTCGTTCTCAGATAAAGCAAAACACACTGCTCTCCTGTGTTCAGAATTTAAACCACAGAGTGAGTATTTAAGGTAGAATTTGATACCCCTGAAAATAGGGGTTTATTCTGAAGCACTTCCACTCACTGACTGCAGTAGCCAGCCACTTTATACATAGATGCCACATTCCTCACCCACACTGAAACAGATCTTAATGCAGTATGATACATAGCAAAAGGGCAACCCTTTTCCAAACCAATACTGCTTGCACACAGTTAGTGATGACCTCTAACAATTTCAGAATAGCAAACATCCGATTTCTTAAACAACATAAATATTGAGAACTACAGTTTTAATTATCAGTATAAAATCTCTAGGTAAAACCACATGCTACAGCCCATCTGTACAAAGGCCAGAAAAAAAAGGTTATTTTTTCTTATAACAAAGTGCTACTGCAGAATTTACTTATTTTTGTGGACATTTCTGGAGGAAGACAGGTTGCCTGGCTCACAGCATTCCCCTGCACAGAACCTAAGCTCTTCTCAGAATGTTACAAATTAGTTTCAGGCTGCTCCATGGAAAAACAACAAACAAAACTTCTGAGTTAGAGCTATGCAACCAAACAGGAAGGGAAATTTTAATTCTTCCCAGCAGAGAGCCCCAACAGCTCCTAAAATGACTTCAGCTGTAAAGCAGCACTTGTCTGCTGCCTCCCAGAAAGCCCCAGTTTACATATAGCAATCCTGTCCTCTTTTCCCTCCACCAGAGGCGTGGGACGGAGTGAAAGGGGAAAAACTTGTAAGGCAAGAGTCCAAAAGAGGTGCTCAACTCCTACGTGAGCTTTAAAATACCTCTTCCTTTACATAATAAGGCTACCACATCAGATTTTCCCAGACATCCTTCTTCTACACCTAGACACTTTCAAGTAGAAAGAAGAGAACTTGTCCATTTATTTGGGATTTCCAGGTATCAGGTAGTCCAGAGCAAAGGCAATATCTGACAACCTGACATACCTGGAAGCCCAGAATGAGCATTCAGAACAACTCTGTGTTCAGCATATCCCTGTGCAGACAGGCACATCCAAAACGCACTGGCTTTACAGCACACATGCTGCACCCTGTGTTCCAGACACAAGGAGAGAAGTCAGAGCTGTCTGTCACTGGGGACATGCAAGACAAATGGCTGCTACAACGCCTGGCACAGCCTGGATGCACGAGCCCACACTATGTGTATAAACACCCATGTTGTAACATGAAATGCAAGAACCATACACACAAAGTTACAGTTGGGGAAAGGTGACAACAGGAATGTTATCAGATATACCTCTGGATGCTCCAGGTCAAGCTCCAATATTCTGCATTACATCAAGGTAAATATGGCATTCACTCTTACACTTTTAATTTTTCCATACAAAAAATCAGGTATTCCTATTTGTACATCCAAGACAGCTTTTGGAGTTGGTCCATAGTCCAGAAGTGCATCAGATTCAGATTTTAAGCATTTGTTCAGCAGCTGCTAAATGAAAAAGAAAATTTTCTGTAGCTGGTGGAAATCGTTTTTGTTTCAGAGCTTCAGAGTTCAGGGTTGGTTTTTCATTGCCATCAGAAACTTCAGTAAGTGAGGCTAAAGTAGACAAGATTTCTTTCGTCTTCAGAGAAATATCCTTAAAGAACCAAAAAAAAAAAAAAAAAAAAAAAAATTAAGCAACCATAAGTAAGGGATGAGGTATTACATGTTTTTAAATCTTATTAAAAAAAATCATAAGAAATAAAGAAAATGAGACAAATAGTTAACTTTAAATAAAGGCACTATTTATTCCATTGCAAATTTGCAGCAGCTCTTCTCTGGTACAATACTGATGAAAGGAGCAGCTGATGGAACACAGCCACTCCATAGATTCTTCTCCCTGGCCTAACTGAGCTTTTTTGATTAAGCTGCTCAATACTGAAATGGGCAGTAATCCACTGAATAGGGCAGGAAGTAAAAAAACAGAAAACAAAAAACAAACAAAAACGAAACTTAAATAAATGAATAGATTTTATAGCTGAGAACCCACATATCAGTAGAAGTCATTCAGAGGTATTGATAGTACAATTGACAATGTACTGAGCAAAATACACACTCCCTAGGGTAACACTGCAAGGTTCATTTCACTGGAAGCCTCAGACTCCATAAAGTTTCTGAAGTTTCTTCAGCAATGTGGTTACCCAAGAGATAACATAAACCAAACAGGTTATCCTTACAACTGTTTGGAGAATAAAAATGCTCCTTTGTAAGAAAGTAAAGGGTACAAAACTGCACATGACTCTACATGAGCCCCATTCCCAGTAACCACTTTCCTGCTGCTTCCCCTGCTCCTGCCAGATACTATGTGATACAAGTAATTGAAGTGAATTTAAAAGCAAAAAACATTAAAAATTAACCTTAATGACTTGGCTGTCTGATTTGTCTGGATCTTCTGCAGATTGAACAATTAGCTGCCCAATTTCTTTGTGAAGTTTTCCCATTGTCATTGCCTCTAAACAAGAAAAAGAACACGTTCATGTAAAAAAGACCATTCCTGCACTACCTAGAAATGTATCTGAAAAGCAAGGCAAAACAAAGAGTCCTCTTCATCCCGCCACGTGGTATCTATCTGTACAGGCAGTAACCTGAAATGGTGCAGCCATGCTGGCACATGCCAACTGTCCACCTCTAAGGCAGCCTTTAGCAGATACCAACGAACAGCAAGATGACCAGCACGTACAGGCTTCCCTTTCAAACAGTTTCCAATCTCCAAGTATTTCAGGCAACGTTTTTCTAAGGATTCATGTGATATCCCTGCATTCAGTAATCCTCAGCTGAATGTCTCTCCCATGTAATTACTAAACATAAGTGTTTTCAAATCTCAGTTACACATTTGTTGGAAGTGAAAGCACGTCTTTCTAAATTCCAAATTTCTCCAGCATGCCAAGGCCTCCATAAAACAGAAATACAGGATCTTCCCTGTTACATTTTCAGAATCAGTCTGGCACAAGTATTAAGACTGCTTAGGTTCAGTAGTTACTACCAACTCTAAGATAAAGAGACCTCAGATCCAAAACACTCAGAGCAACCAACCTTTCACTACAGGGGAAATGGTGATCTCACTGTCTGCCAAATTCACATACACATCATAGAGGTCTGGTCTACTGTTCACTTCAGAATCTGTACATCCAGCAATGTAACCTGGAGAGCAGAGTTTTGTTAACATTATCATTTTAGTCTTGCTTGATAAATAAAAACAATTCCAAGACATAGCAGAAACCCCCTACTACTATATGTAATACAAAAAGGCTGTCAATTTGAAATGTTAAACTCCTGCTTTCCTACTTAATTTTTTATTTGCAAGTGAAAAACCCATCAACTTCCTTAAAAGAATATCCACTTGAGCCCATTGTCACTAAGTCACTATTAGATTACAACTGAGGAGTGAAAACAGCAGGATTTCTTCTTCATAGCACACCAGCTGAGCAAGCTTGGAACAACTTTTCTCTGTGAAAGGCAGTCAGCTGAAACAAACACTCTTAGTAATGCAGAAGAAATACTGAAGATGACTGGTGTTCTTGTTCATTATGCTGTATAGAGAAGCCTTGTACCTGCCACAGTCTGTGTCATGTTAACCTTCATACAGGCAAAGGGCCCCTTCCTGCAGAATAAAAATCTGGAAATTCAGACTTAGGAACTGAAAAGAAAATGCTAAAAATGAAGTTACCAGCTGCATGCAAAAGTTTGAAAACAAACAGCTTATCTAAAGTGAATTGCTGCTGTGCAACAGTAGGGCTTTTTAATCCCTCTGATCATAACGTCAGAAGACCCTCAAAGCTTCTTTTCATCTGCATTAGGAGTAGGCTGATGGGGATGCATCCAGAAACACCAAATTAACGAGTTATCTTCAAACATACTTGCTTAGGTATTTGCTTTTTTTTTCCTGAAGAAAATCACATAGTTTACTTTGGAACAACAGCAATAGCAGTAGAATATCCACTTCTACCCCAAAGAGCACTGGTGTAAGACCCTGCAGCAACAAAAAATAAAACTAAGTTTTGTTCATATTTTATTAACGAATCGTTACTACCTGTGCAGGCTTTTAAGGCTTCTACTTCCTCTTCATTTAGATGTACATAGGAATGAAGAATTGACCAGTCCTGCCGATGCCACACTAAAGCAGGCAAAGTCCTATGGAGATGAGATCAGTAGTTGACACACAGTACACTTGTACCTGCACTAAAGATTCACAACACGAAAGGCAACTCATAAGGAAGAACTAACATGACCAGGTCTTGGTACACATATACACTAAATGCAGAGATTTCTGCAATCAGTGCAAGCAGAACTTATCATTCATTACCCAGTTAAATTTCTTTGTCTTAACTAAGCACAGTGGCTAAAGCCCTACGAGGGATCTAAGGGGATTTCAATAAATATATTCAAACGTATTCTGATTTTTTTTTCCTCCAAGATTCGAGCACTCTCAATGGAAACTCAAGATTTGTTTGACTTCTAGGAGTAGGTGGGGAGGGACTGACAAAGTCATACTGCACCTGGTAAATTCCTGGATGGCTTCTATCCTAGGATGGTACACCACAATTCTCTTCTTTAACATCAGTGCTGTATATAAGATAACTGTTTCCATCCCAAACTGAGATACTATATCTAAAAGGGAATGGAAGAATATTTTATAGAAAACATACATGCTGATGATTTCATCTGTTTAAAGAAGCTCAAGAACAACAATACAGGTGACACTTCACACTATTTACTTGAAGAGCATATTAAAAATTGGATTGTAAATTACACTGTACAAAATAAATTAGAGTTCTGGTATTAGTTAACCTTTAATGGAACCAGCAAGGTAAGCCTTCCGAGCATCGAAGTCTTTGCTGAGGAAGGATCCATTTTCTTCACTTTGGCAGACCCCCTTTGTAAGGACTGCAATGTAACTCTCCATCATTTTCACAGGACTTCCATACTTCAAGTAGATTCTGTGCAGACAGAAAGAATCTGGGTTTTGGACCATAACCAGTACCAGCAGCCACATGAATAAAATGACAGTATTGCAAAGAGAATTTATTAGGCAAGAATTCTTATTTTGGACACTTGGTTGAAGTTCTAGATACTAAAATAGGAGTCTCTTGACATGCCTACAAAAACTTGCATTTTAGAATCAATGACTAACTTCTATTTTGAGTGCACTGTGTTGCAAAGGAACTAACATTTAATAACATAGAAATGTGTAACAGTAAGGCCTAAGCAGGTGTCCAGATTAAGGATTCCTTGCACACACAGAAGATATCTGCTTCACAGAAAAACAACTACTGTAGCAACTTCTAATATTAATGCAGAGCACTTGACTAGTTTTGTCTACTACCCACATACCATTAAAAATTCTCCCATACTCTTTGCTAAATGATGAAAGAAAAATGCAAATGTACGTCCTTACTACTCACTAAACACAAACAAAACTGTTAGCTGTCTATCAGGCAACAAGGGACGTTGTAGCCTAATTTAGAGGTTAAGGTCAATTAACTACCAACCTTCAATTTCAGCTAGACACAAAGTTATATCACCTTTGAAACTTTATTCACTGCTGGTAAAACATACTAGGCCTGAAGCTTCTAACACCTACTGTATGAGCTCAAGATAAGCTCAAATCAAGCCCAACTCCAGAGTTTGTATAATCTGCTTCAGTTTGTAGGACTGAATTTCCAGCAGATTGCTAGAACAAGTATTAACACAACATAATGACATTTAATCTTTTGCCTTGTTAAGATCAAAACACATATGTAGCATCACTGAAAGACAACTTTTATACAGACCTACAGAGTATCCGAGTGAAAGCTGCATACTTCTCTGGGTTGAAGTCTTTGGCTGTCAGAACAATGGAGAAGTGGGTCACCTGAGCAAGGCACACACAGAAAAAAACAGAGCTTACTTAACAGCCCCATAAGGACAGTGATTGTTACATACTGAACATTTTGCACTCAGACAAGATGCTTTAATACAAATAAAGTGAGTTAAAGCAGTAGATTCAAGTTACTAAACTGCAGAGAAGGCTGAGCTAATGGATTTCTGATGCGACTCATCTCCATCAAGTGAGATCTAAGACATATTATCATTTGCTTAACGTACTTAACACGTTCTTTCTTTTAAATAGCATCTCCTACTGCCTTTGAGGCAGAACTAGGTACGTTTTTATATTGTTCAGCCTCATAGCTGATAGGAGCTACGGATTGAGGAAAGGCAAGGAACATTGTGCTGCAACATTCTGTATGCATTCAAAAGTATCACGTTGTACTGCTCCTTAACAATGTAGGATGAAACAGAAAAAGGGAAGAAACTTAACAGACAACTTAATGATCTTTATAATAGGCAGATAAAGAAGCAAATTCAGTCTTCTGTTCTTTAATGGAGTGGAAAAGAAAATAAACAATGTTACTCTAGGTTCCTAAGAATAAGAGTTCGGACAACAGGAAAGACTGTTTGTAAAACTTTTTTTGATTAAACAAAAAAGGATGAACTTGAAGTGCAATAGCTAAAATAGTAGCATCTCCGCTTTTACACTTATCACTCAGTTTGGATTCCACTCATCTCAACCTTTCCCAGAAGCAGCCAGTCGGACAGCTGGGTAGGACCTGCATCCATACACATACAAAACCTCACGGCACAAAAGGGCAGCGCAGTGTTTGCAGTTAAGCAGCAGAGGAAGCTCTGCACAAGTCTTCCTCGTGCTCTGTTGAGGAGCCCGCAGGCCCAGCCCTACCTTCTTCAAGGCAGGAGAGTCTTGAACTTCCACCGTGGTGATGTAGAACCACGTCCTCTTGTACTGGCCGAACACAAAGGTATGAAGCAGTTTACTCTCATCCGTAAGGCAGCATTTCCGCAGCAACAGAGCCCTCAGCTCAGCCGTCACAGACGGATAACACCAAACCCACAAAGCATCTCCGTTGCTGTCTTTTTCTACGGCGGAAAGACGGGCAGCGTGAGAACGCCAAGCGGCAGCAAGGAAGCGAGATGACTGCCTAACCACAGCCGGATTAACGCCTCATCCTACGCGTCCAGCTCACGCGCTTTACGTCGCTCGGCGTTCCCCGTTTCCGAGCTCGCCCCGCCGCAGCCCGGCCCTTACCGATCAGCCCCACGCCCAGCAGCAGCTGCGTCTCCGGCTCTGCCATCTTCCGGCCCCGCGCCCCGCACCGCCCGCCTTCCGCCCGCTCCGCTCCGCCCCGCCCCGCCGGGCCGCCATTTGCTGCCCTCTCCATCGCGCTGCTTCCTTCCTCAGCTAACAGCTCTCGTCTCTCTAAGACGCGGCGGACAATCGACGTGAAGAACAGAGGTTGCGCTGCCGCCCTCCCGCTGAAGTGACCTCGCAGAGCTGCGCCCAAACGCCCGGTGTTCCCAAAGGCTGAACGAGCCTCGTTAAGGCAGCAGTAATTCACAAAGCTCAGTCGCTTCGTTTGAGAACAGAACCATCACAGGATCACAGAACGGCCCGGGTTGGAAGGGACCTCAAGGATCATGAATCTCCAACCCCCCTGCCACATGCAGGGCCACCAACCTCCACATTTAATGCTAGACCAGGATGCCCAGGGCCCCATCCAACCTGGCATTGAACACCTCCAGGGACGGGGCATCCACAGCCTCTCTGGGCAGCTGTTCCAGCACCTCACCACTCTCATAGTAAAGAACTTCCTCCTGACATCCAACCTAAATCTTCCCTCCTTCAACTTAAACGCATTTGCCCTTGTCCTGCATTGCCAACCCTCTCAAAAAGTTGATTCCCCTCCTGTCTGTAGGCTCACTTCAGGTACTGGAAGGCTGCAATGAGGTCACCCCGCAGCCTTCTTTTCTCCAGGCTGAACAAGCCCAGCTCCCTCAGCCTGTCCTCATAGGGGAGGTGCCCCCAGCCCCCCATCATCTTTGTGGCCCTCCTCTGGACCCTCTCCAACAGCTCCCTGTCTTTCTTGTACTGGGGGCTCCAGACCTGGACACAGTACTCCAGATGGGGCCTCACAAGAGCAGAGGGGGACAATCGCCTCCCTGTCCCTGCTGGCCACCCTTCTTCTGATGGAAAAAAAAAAAAAAAAAAAATTACTGATGGAAAAAAACCATCATGTTTTACAGCTCCCTTCAAAAACCTGCCCAATCCAAAACTTCCTGGGGGCTATCAGGAACTTCAGAGATGTTTATTAAAAGTGGAGTGAGCTTCCTGAATAGCAGATGATGCAATTAAACAATAGGAGGTACACGGTAGCACACCTGCAGCCCACTGCTAGCATACAGATTCACTGCAGAGAGCTGTGAGACTGCAGGGTCAGCAGTGGTACAGCAGCACAGACGGGTGTGCTTCAGGTGCGTGAGGCTGTGCTGCAGCAGGCAGTGTGTGCTGGTCTTAATGGGCGTTACGTTAATTGCATTAACTGAGAAGAAGGCTGGCTCAGCACTAGCAATAGCTGAAGGAAGGCTGCACTGGAATTATAACTTATATATATAAGTGGACTTTTTTTCTTTTTTTTTTACTTCTTTTTTCTAACTAAATCATGCTTGGACATAGCTCAGAACCCAGAGGGAGGCAGCTGGCTGTGCTCGCAGCTCCATCTGCGGTGCCAGCAGGGATCTCACTGCAGCGCTGCACGCTTCTGCTGGGAGACTCCCCATTCTAGCTCCCACTGACCCCAAATATCCCATCCCTCTTACGTTTCATTGCTGCTGTGCTAGGAGTTTTGGGTTCAATTCGCGTGTCTTAGCGTTACTCCACTTTCCCGTGTCAAAACAATCTTTCACACCCGACGACAGCACCACGCCTCACAGCCCCTTACAGAACGCCCCTGCATACAGAACGCCCCGCCCCCCCGAGAGGCACTTCCGCTTCCGGCGACGTCACCGCGCGCGGCGGCGGGGCCCTCCCTTTCCGGCCTCGCGGGCTGCTGCCTGAGCACGGAGCGCGCTGCTACCGCCGCCGCCGCCCTGTGAGGAGAGCCGAGGCCGCCGCCATCATGCCGGTGTACTTCCAGCGGCCCGAGAACGCCCTGAAGCGGGCGAACGGTCAGTGCGGGCCGCCGCTCCCATTCTCGCGGCTTCGCCGCCGCTCGCGCAGGGCCTCGGATACCGAGCCCCCCGCCGCCGGCCCCTCGGTGTGACGCCTCGGCCTCCGCCGCCCCAGCGCCGAGGAGAGGCCGTCCGCGAGCGCCGAGGCGCCGCCCGGCCGCAAGGAGCGGGGCAGGGCCTGCCGCCGCATGGCGCCGCGAGGCTGGAGGAGGCCCGGGCGGCCGCGAGGAGAGGGCCCGGCTCCGCCTACCGGCCCCGGCTGGGCCCCCGCGGGCGGAGGCGCAGGGCCGGCCCCGCGTGGAGGAGGGCGGCGGTGGGGCCGGGGCCTGCGGAGGGCGGCGGGGAGTGAGGCGACGGGCTGCGGCCACGCTCTGCACGGCGGCTCGTGCTCAGTGCTGCGTCCGGTGCGGCCTCGCCCGCTTTTGGGGAATGAAACCGGTCTGGGCCCAGGTGCTGTTCCTCGCTGTTGGCTGCGCGCTTAGCAATCCCACACCGCGTTGGTGCCCCCGGTGAGAGCGCTGGTGATTAAACGCCTCCAGCGCCGCGCAGGCCGGTTTGCCTCTGCATTAGAATGCAAGTCGGAGCGCGCTGTGGCTGCCTCTTGCTGACTGCTACGCATAAAGCTGGATTGGATGCGTTTATCAGCTGTCTCCTTTCAGGCTAAATATATGGCTTTGGCGCTTTTCTTAATAGTGTCCTATTTTAAGCACCTAGCAAGATGATTTGTACCATTCATTGGTACAGAGTGGTGCACTCAGACATCCAGAAATTACAGCTGATGTACGGGTCTGGAAATGACAGCTGGAGGGGTGGGTAGTCTGGGGATTGGATGCAGTCCAGTAACTTTGTATCTTGAGATCCAAGAAGTGTGGAATAAATACTGAATCTCCTCGAGATTTCTAATCTGAAATTCATTCTATAGTAATTTCTATACACACAAAACTTACAAAAAGAATATCAGATCCAGTGTTTCCTAAGCCAGAGCTGAATTTTAGTTGTCTTCTTACTGGGAAAGGTGCCTGTATTCTAGTACACTATCTTGTGTTCAACTTCAGAATTCATGGGCAGATGAAGTTCTCGCATCACTTGACCATTTCTTTCTGCTTTGCTGCTACTGAAGAGCATTGTTATCTTTCCACCTCTCATACTGCTATAAGCCTCCTAAGTTCTAATGAATTGAAGGATCCAAGTTGAGGGAGGGAAGATTGAGGTTGGATGTTAGGGGGAAGTTCTTTACAAGGAGAGTGGTTAGGCCCTGGAACGGGCTGCCCAGGGAGGTTGTGGATGCCCCGTCCTTGGATGTGTTTAAGGCCAGGTTGGACAGGGTCCTGGGCAACCTGATCTGAATGTGTGTGTTTGGTGGCCCTGCTAGGCAGGGGGGTTGGAACTACATGATCCTTGAGGTCCCTTCCAACCCGGGTGATTCTGTGATTCTGTGAAGGAGTGGGCTATAAGGACTGGAACAAAAGGAAGCGTTTTCTAGACAAACGCTGACAATCCTAAGCCTTCGCAGTCTGAATGGAGAATATAACAAGCCGTATCAAGTCTTTGCAGACAGTAGGGGCTCTTTCTAACCATGTCCAAGTAAAATAAAGGGAGAGAAATCATTCGTAAGGTATATTTTTCAATCATGAGAGCACAGTTCTATGTTAAACTGATGTTTCAAATTGGAACGCTCAGTGCTGTTTTCAGTTTTATTGCTTTACCCACAAAACTGAAGTGAGCATGTATTTTATGCTTCAGCTTCCCTGTGACCTTGATGTACATATATAAGTAGGAAGTGTTGGAGTGGTTACGGATATGTAGATGTGGAGAAAAGACTCTTTTGTTACAAAAGATAGTTGATCAAGGCCAGCCCTTGGCTGTTAATATCTGGTGCTGCTGTGTAGTCAGAGATGCAGCTCAGATTGGAGGAGAGCTGTGTTATTCGTGGGGTTGAGCCTGCTCTCTGCTGGAGGTGCTGGATAGTGAAGGACATCTTTTCAGCTTCTTGAATATACTTTTTTTCATTCCTCAGTTTGAAACCTCCCCTTAATGCAGGGTTTGGGGTTAACAGTGATGTAGTTATCAAGGTGTATCTGGTGTTCCAGTCTGCTTAGAGCTTCAGTTGCTGTTTTAGACACCCTTTAGCATTTTTAGTGCTATAATGTAAAAACCAGAAAAAATATCAGTCCCACTGCGTTCCTGGGGCTGATGCTTTTGCATCTGCTCTGTCACAATTGTTTCCATAACTTATGTTTCTGCTGTAAGACACAGAGGCATGGTCTGTGTTTGACTCTTCAGCTTCCCTTTGTTATGTGCTTTTACTACAGCGTGTGTTAAATTAGCCTTAATTATTTGATGTTTTGGCAAGAACTCTGCTTGGCCAGAGTTAATTAAAAGTCTCAGAACAATATGAATTCATGTTGTGCTTTGTCCAGTTAGTTATCGACCACTGAGAGATGTGGTTGAAATGGCCTGGTACTGCTGCAAGATTAAACTTGCCTTTCAAGTTCATTTTCATAAATAGAAAATAATGAAGCTGAGCAGTAAGTGCCTAAAAGCAGCACCAAGGTAGAGTAACAGTGTAAATTATAGGAGAGAGGGTAGCTTTTCTGAAATTCCCTCAGTGAGTTTAAAATGCTGCTAGGAGCTGTCACGTTTTAACCTTATTTGTCTTTAAGAGGAGACCCTGTCTTTTTCCTCTAGAGGACCTTGATCGTCATATGCAAACTTGTTATTCACATAAACTAGGCCCCAAGTGCATGGCATTGTGGTCCTTAGGTTAAAGTGTCACCTGCTGGTTTTGAAATACAACTTTTACTCATATTTAATTTCAGTTCTGAGATTCCAGACCTTTGGACACTTAGGTTGTAATGGTAATCTGTGTGTGTGTGTGAAATCTGATGAGGACTGCCCCACATGTTCCTTGCAGTCTTTGAAGCTCATGTCTGTCTGCCTGGGTACCCTGAGCAGGTTCCTATTTTTAACCATTCTGCCATTATTTCTTTTAGCAACACAGTCATTTCCAAAGTACTTTAATGGAAAGCGCTAATTCCATCCTCCTTCCTTTAAGAATAAACATTTCTTTTTGGTTGTACTCAGCTTTATTTTCTTTGCCTTTTTTTTTTTTTTTTTTTTTTTTTTCCCTCCATTCTGTCTTTAATCCTGTTTGCTTCCCAGTCTTGGCATTCTTTTATCTTGCTTTTCTGTGGTTAAGAATGCTTTTAAGTGTAGGGCCTGTGCTTATGTTGGTAGGTGGCTGTTCCGCTTTGGTATTTGCTTGTGTGTGGTTTGCTGTATTTTGTGCTGAGGACATGTGGGTCTATCATCAAATCACAGTCTGACTTTGTTTGGAAGGAGCCTCAAAGCCCACCCATTTCCAACCCCTTGCTGTGAGCAGGGGCACCTCCTACCAGTTCAGTCTGCCCAGCACCCCATCCAGCCTGGCCTTGGGCACCTCTGGGAATGGGACACACGCTTCTCTGGACAGCTGTGCCAGGGCCTCCCTGCCCTTATAGACAGGAGTTACTGTGATATTGAGAGATCCTGCTAGTTACAGCAACTGCATACAGAACAAATGAAAGAGATGCAGGTTTCAGCAGGAGATTTGGTTTAACAAATGTCTGAACAGCCTTTAGGGCCTTAGTAACAATTAGTATAACTAATATAAATCTATAAACTGGATGTCTGTACCAATTGGAGTTGAAAAGTTAATAAATCAAAAGTCCAGGCAACTTTTCTGAGTAACTTTTTAATTCTTTGGTTTGAGGAGAGTTGTTGTTGGTTTTTTTTTTTTTTAAGTCAGATTCATTGAATGGTTTGCATCTTGTTGAATTATATTGGTAGGCTCTGTACTACATATATGAAGTGCCTGGTCATGCCCTGATGAATGAGTAGAGAGACTTCTTTGCCATCCTGAAACATGTCTGTTAATGGCAAGGTCTTTGTTTGCCAGGTCTAGAACTGCAGTTGCATGTGCCAGCATTTTTGTTATGGCAACATAAATCAGACCATCAATGGAATTTGATCAGAGCTGATTAGTTCTAAAAGCTTACAGTACCAGTTCATAAAAACATACATCTTCAGGCTTGCAGTTCTTGTGCTAATTAGATTTTCCTTTCAGAATTCCTTGAGGTTGGCAAAAAGCAGCCCGCCCTTGATGTTCTCTATGATGTTATGAAAAGTAAAAAACACCGAACATGGCAGAAAATCCACGAGCCGATTATGCTGAAGTACCTGGAACTCTGCGTGGATCTCCGCAAGAGTCATCTGGCAAAAGAAGGATTGTACCAGTACAAGAATATTTGCCAGCAGGTATGGCTTCTGAATATTTTGTTATTTGCATAGTATCTGTCAGCTGACGTGATCTAAAAGTAACGTCAGTCTCGAATCAGAATTCACCTCCATTTTAGATGTTTCTGCTTTCGTAGCACTTACTTTGTAGATATTTGCTGCCTATCGCTTGGAGAAACATCTTCACGTTCTGCCTTTGATACAGGTGAACATCAAATCTTTAGAGGATGTTGTTCGAGCCTATTTAAAGTTAGCTGAAGAAAAAACAGAAGCAGCTAAGGAAGAATCCCAGCAGATGGTGCTGGACATAGAAGACTTAGATAATATTCAAACTCCAGAAAGGTAGGAGGCCTGCCTTTAAAATATAAGTGTTTCATAGCAAAGTGTCCTTACTTTCATGCTTGTATGCAGTGGCATAAAGGTTTCTAGATTTTCAGTGAATGTTGTTGGAGTATGAATGTAGAAAATGTATACTGAAAACAAAGAAGACTTCTTCAGTTGAAACTTTGTGATTCTTACGAGTAGTGCACCTTAATAGTAATTTCCTGACTTTGTTATTGAACTAAGGCTTTTGCATTGACTTATCAAGTGTGTGGTGTGGTTAAATAAGTAGTGTTAGGAAAGTTTGTATATAAAATGTTAGATTTTCTGAAGCTTAAACGTGTGGTTTTCTTTTTTATGCACTTAGTATTGTTGTATCTTAACAGTTTTATAGAAGGCAGCAGTTCTTCTAAAACATCTTGTTTGCAACAGAGATTCTGGTGGAACTAGCAAACAGCTCAGGAATTTATTGATGTAATTAGGAAGACAGTAAAGAATAAAAATGGGAGCTGACAGAGAAGGTAAAGAAGAAGACTCACCATGATTCCAAGTCAGAAGTACCTGTGTAAAGGAAATGAGACTGGATGTTTTACTTGAAAGGATACCTGATGGGTGCTATATTGATGGGTTACATAGAAGATGGCTAGTGACACAGCTGTAAATTACCACGGGTATGAAAGATATAAAGGAAGAGAGGGATTGTATTTATAATCTCAGTTTTATGAGCTGATGGATGAATCACTGCATTCTGAGGGTGAGCCATAGACATGTCTGGTTGAAGGACTAGCTGAAGGAGAAGACGTGGAGCTGAGGAACAGTAAGGTGTTCTTTAGCAAAATACTATGCTTCTGTTGGTTGAACAGTGAGAAATTACAGGGTACTTTAAAAAAAGTAACAGGGTACACTTGATTGTGTACAATGAGATACTTCTGTGAGTATCTTTCACAGTGTGTTGGTAGGTAAATTCAGACTAAAAGTACAGTGCACCTGAGTTGGAAAGGTATCCTTTAGTGCCATCCAGTTTGTTGACAAAATTTAAAACAGTAAAAGGTGAACTGAATTGAGCCTACAAATAATAGGTAGAGAAAGGATGCTTTGAACTTGTTTGTTTTTGTAGGTGACATGGTAGCAGTGTTCTATGGAGCAAATAGAAATCGTAAGGCACGCATTTCTTCTGTGTCATGTGTCAACAAGAAGTAAGCTCTCTGGCAGCACTGCTGCTTGCTAAAAAGAACGTTTCAGCAAGTGGAAAAGTATCTGAGTAGCTAGTGATATTTGAGGCTAACAGAAGGACAGTGCACTGCTGCCTGATAAAACAGGAAAGGTGAAAATCCTGGAACTAGTTTCCTTTTGCTTACTTGTGTGAAGGACACCACCTCCAGAAGTCTCTTACTCATGGAGCTTGTACGCATCTGTCAAAATATGAAACACAGCGTCAAGAAAAGGGATTCTGTCCTTTAAAGGAGGAGTCTGAGGGACAAGTTTGAAACTAAGCAGCAGTTACTGCTCAGTGGCAAGTAGCAGTTTGGTTTCCTACAGTCCGATCATAGATCTTGATTTAATAAAAAAAAAAACGTTAGGAAATGTGAGCAATAAAACCTTTTGTCATCTTTTTCCATTTATTTTCCTCTCTTCCGTTCCCCCTGCCCCAAAACTGTAGTGTTCTTCTGAGTGCTGTAAGTGGAGAAGACACACAGGATCGTACTGACCGCCTGCTTTTGACACCATGGGTTAAATTCCTCTGGGAATCCTATAGGCAGTGTTTGGATCTTCTCCGTAATAATTCTAGAGTGGAACGCCTGTACCATGATATCGCACAGCAAGGTGGGTTGGGAAGGTGGAAACTGTAAGAGGCTCAGCACTCCTGTGTTACATACTGTAAAACTAGAAAATGAGAGGTTATTCATCTCTTACTTTTGCACTGGAGTTGAAAACATCACTCTCTTAAGCTTATGTATGCACATCCTTCTCTCAAAATTACGGGGATTCTTAAATGTGGAGGTTTTCTGGACACAGATCTTTTCTTGAAGGAGAATACGCAAGGAAAAGTTTATTTGGGCATACTTAGTATTACTGGTGTTGTGTCTTTACTTTTTCTAACTTACAAAGATTAGTTGGCAGCTTCACTTTTTTTTTTATCCAGAATGACAAATGTCTTCCATTAATGTACGGTACAGTAAAGGCTATTGTAAAAATATGATATGCTATCAGTTTTGACCCAGAAGTAGCCTAGTAAAATGCTGTCCAGAATGTGATAGGAAGCAATCTAGTCTGATGCTTCAGGATGTTATTCTGCAAGAAAAAAAAATTTCCAAGAATGGATGATTTCCTAAAAAGTAAAAAATGAGTGTAAAACATTGTATTATGTAACTTGGGCCTCTGCTCTTTAAGAAAGAGGCTATTGGGTTTTGAGCTCTGCACTCAAGCTGACGCTTGAGAGGAACTGGAGGATCAGAGACAAGTTTTCCTGTTATCTCCAGCTTTTTGAAAGCTTAATTTAACTTTACCATTTCAGATGCCTTGGATTTTTTTCCCATGTTTTACAGAGGCACAGCTTCAACTCGTGCCATTCACAGAGTTTATTTGCACATAAAATAAAAACTAGAATCGCTCCTTAAATTACAATGTTCTAGAAGTATCCCCTTTATTCCTTGAGCTTCATTATGTAGAAGCATCTTAATTTTTTTTTGAGGTCGAGATGGTAGTGCTTTGCACTGATTCTGATTCGTTATGCGTGCACTTAGATTATGTCGTGTTCGATATGTCTGTGGACTGCAAATGAAGATTCTTTAAATGCATCACTGTACATATTTGGCCCCCATTTAGGACTACAACCAAATCACCACCAGTTAACAGTCTTGTTTCTATTCTCCATTTGTGCAGCTTTCAAGTTCTGCCTGCAGTACACGCGCAAAGCGGAGTTCCGTAAACTCTGTGATAACCTGCGAATGCATCTGGGGCAGATCCAGCGCCATCATAACCAAAGCACAGCAATCAACCTCAACAATCCTGACAGCCAGTCAATGCACCTGGAGACCAGGCTCGTGCAGCTTGACAGTGCTATTAGCATGGAGCTGTGGCAGGTATGCAGCTTCCTGTAGTCACGCTGTAGTCTGCTGCCTTCCCACGTGTGTACTGAATGCTTTATCTGATGTCCCTGGAATTGCTGTTTTTGTGTAGCATTTCAAACCAAGCTTCTGCTGGCAGTAGTTACTGGTGAAATAGTTGGAGTCCCTTAGAGTTTTGAAAGTAAGAAGTAGGCTGACATCTTCCTCTCTTATGTGTTGCGTTCTCCTGAGCTACATCACTGGGAAGTGGTTGGTAAATGTTAAACCTTGTAGTTAGGCTGGGGCCACAAAACTTCCTGTCTGAAGTCTGTTAGTATCTGGCCAGTGAGGGCGTTTTCAAAGCAAGTCGTTCAGAGAGGTGCTTTGCTTTTGGGATCTTAGTAATGTTAAATTTCTTCAAGAGATGGAGGTGTTGTATCTCTGAATTTGGAGTATGCTCTTTTATGCTGATTCCTCTTAGGTATGGAAGTAACTATATATAAGGTATTTGCAGGAGTGTGTTTGCATATATGTATCTTTATACAGATTTCTTAATGTTAGGAAAGCTTTACCTGTTGTAATCAACAAGCATGATTCATATGAAAAAAGGTAAAAAGAGTAAATGATCCAATTGATAGAATGGTAAAAATAGGAGCACTGTTCAGTTTTTTATCCTTGATTTGTAGATTAAAAATTGGAATAAATAAATAACTCAAATTAAATGACCTTTAATTACCAGCTGCTTGCATATAGAGGTAGTGGATGTGCAGGATGTCCAAATAATTTCTTTCTTAATAAAGATTTAATTACATCTAAGTGTCAAAACTGGAGATCACAGATTTCAGTGGGATGAATTATAGCCTTATAGCCATCAGTGATGGTTTATTTCTTCCCTTGCTTGGGTGGGGTTGGGAAAAAACTTCTAAAAGTAGCGTAATTATTTTTTCAGGAAGCTTTCAAAGCAGTGGAGGATATTCATGGGCTTTTTGCGCTGTCTAAGAAACCACCCAAACCACAGCTGATGGCAAATTACTATCACAAAGTTTCGACTGTCTTCTGGAAATCAGGAAATGCTCTTTTTCACGCATCTACACTTCACCGACTTTATCACTTATCGAGAGAAATGCGAAAGAATCTCACGCAAGAGGAGATGCAGAGGTGGGGAGAGATATTTAATGTGATCTTACATTCTATTTTTGAACTTCAGATGGTCAAAAATAAACTAAATTATATCCCAGAAGAAGGAAATGGCAAGCATGGCTGCGAGCAGTGGCCAGCACTAACTGTTGCCCCAAAAGAGAAAGAGATTTTGTAAAACGAGAAAGGATTTTGTACAAAGCTACAGTAAAGTAAGTTATGCAAATGTCAGGTCACCTTATTTAAGCTTCCGTCTTTGGTACTGACTGGGAATCTAAACAAATTAAGAAGTAGCTGGTTTTTGCTTTCATTTTCTGTTCTGAGTGGTGATACTTCACGAGATTTCCTTACTGCCAGCATGAACTTCTCCTTTGTATATGCAAGTGTGAGTAGCCAAATGTCACAGAGTTGACTAGATCAGTCTGTGCCTGTGACAGCCTCTGCCCTTCCCCCCCACCAGAGTCTCACAAAATGGAAGGAAGGAAGGGAGGAAAAGAACAGCAGCAACAATCTATGGAGTAAAACTTATTTTACTGTGATATTAGAATACAAGATAACACAATATAATACAATTTAATTGAAATTGAGACTAATCAGACAAGATAAGAGAGAGAGAGTTCCTGGGACCGAGTCAAACCTGAAAAGCTTGGAACAGCCAGGAAAGCACCTCCAGCACCCACTGCAAGGCAGCAAGAGAGCGCCCCCCACACAGAAGGGCCAGATCCCATGACTGCTGTCATGTACAGGGATAGGTACTTGGAATTGGGGCAGTGACACTTTAATACCCCGTGCACTACATGATGTTTTGATGTGGAATACTGAAAGCCGAAAAAACAAAAACATAAAACCATGACACCAAACAACCATTAATTCTCTGCTGATAATCTGATATCTGGCTCGGGTTTTGAGGCATGCAGAATCATTGGCTGTATGAAACTCTGAAGCTCGTTTACAGGCCTATATACATGGTGGGAATAAATACTGTATGAGATTTTTATATTCCTGCTTATCTGGGTACTGAGGTCAAATTTAAATGTTTGGTGTTACTTGCGTTTAACATCAAAAGGTATATAGGTATATTTAGCAAGAAATGTTAAAATCCATGACAATCAGAATTACTTGTATGGATTCAGAGTAAAATAAGATTGAAAATATGCTGCTTTCTGCTATTTTCATTATTGTGGTATTTACAGAGATGGTTTGTCTGTTCTCTGTGTGTGTGTGTGTGTATGTATATACCCACATGTGCACATAATGAAAACGTGTTATCAGAATCTTTCCTCTGATTACCGAAGAGCAGTGCATGCTGTATCCTTACTGCACAGCTGTTGTCTTTCATGTTATTACTGGTATTTTTTATAGTTTGATGAAAGGAATGCTACTCATCCCTATTTGTGGATTGGCATGTATGTGAAAATGAAATAAATAGTGTTCTCTGTCAGCTCATCCCTCGTGGTCATGCTTTGTCAACAGGATGTCTACTCGAGTCCTTTTGGCCACGCTCTCAATTCCTATTACTCCTGAGAGAACTGATATCGCTCGCCTCCTGGATATGGATGGCATCATTGTGGAAAAACAGCGACGTCTGGCAACTCTGTTGGGTCTGCAGGCCCCTCCTACCCGTGGTAGTCTAATTAATGACATGGTACGTCATTGTGCTTTTATGAGGAGCTCTTAAATTCTCAAATCCTCTTCTTGATCAGTTTTCATCCCAGAAGTGCTGCACTTAGCTAAGGGATGACAGTTACAAAATGAGAGCAGCTTTATGATTAGTTGTATTACTGATAGCTTACTGCTAACATTTCAGATTCACAAGAGGGGCTGTTTTCAGTTTGGATGTGGGCGTACATCCTCGTAGTGGGACTGTAGGTCTTTGTGTCTTAGAAACGATGAATATGTTGAGGGTGGCACTGCAGTCTAGATACTTATCTTGTTGGTATGGTTTTTGTCTAATTTTTCATCTTTCAATATGATTAATTGATGTTATGTGCAGTTACTGTCTCTGTAACTAAGAGTATTTTATTCTAAGAAGAATCAAACTGTATTAAAAGGTACGTGTGATACCTGTTTAGCTTTGGGAGTGTAAAATGCTTAAAGCATTACTATTTGTTAGTATTGTATTTATTTTAAGATATTTTGGTTATTGTTTGTTGTAGGTGAGGTTCAACGTAGTACAGTATGTTGTTCCAGAAGTGAAAGAACTCTACAATTGGCTTGAAGTTGACTTCCACCCACTCAAGTTATGTAGCCGTGTCAGCAAGGTGGGTTTTGTATTTTCATCCAGACAGTGGAAAAAATTCATTCACGTCTGCAGGGTGCTCTGCAAAGATGCACTTTCTGAAATGCTTTGGGAGGTCTTGTGGATGGAAATGATGCTAAGCTTAACTTTGTTTAAAAATGAAGGAATGAGAAAGGGTGTGCCTGCAAGTGGACTATGGGAAAGGGAAAAACATACCATAATCTGTTCTTACTGTTTAAATGTAATGTGCTGGGACGTAGAATTGTGTGAGATCCCTTTGACTGTGTTAGTGTAAATTCTGCAATGAAAGAAGCACATCACATTCTTTTTCTTTAATAGTGGGAACAAAGATATTTGAAGTGCTAAAAAGAACTTGAAGGTAAATTAGCAGTGTGGTTAATGTTGCCAGTACTGTCAGTCACCTTCATACAAAAAGTGTTAGCAATCTTCTGGTGTTCTGACCAGAAGATTGACTTCAGGAAAACAGAGTATCTGAACAGAAGTGCTATTCTTTCCTGAGCTGTAAGCCAAAAGTATTTCAGAGTCATACTTAGTACTTTAATGTTGAAGTTTTAAGGGTTGATGCAGATAAAGTAACTTTTCAGAATTTTGATAGGTACTGAACTGGGTGAAAGACCAAGCTGAGAAGGAACCAGAACTGCAGCTGTATGTTCCTCACCTGCAAAACAATACCATTCTTCGCCTTTTGCAGCAGGTATGAATAAGGAAAATGTGTGTTTGTAAGTAGATGCAGTGCTTTGGAAGAGCATCAGTCTGGAAACTACGCTGAAGTAATTTTTTTCTATTAACTAGAAGGCCATTATGATTTTGGAATACTTTTTCCAGTGTATGACCCATACCTGCAAGTTTGTACATCGTTTAGGTACAGCCAACTTAACTGTACTTAATGGTGGTTGAATGCAGTGGTGCAATTTTTTGCCTGGATTTTCTTTGTGTGGAGTCTATGAAGTTTTATTTAAGGTAATTCATTGTGTCTTAAAATCTTATGGAATAACATTTGGGTGTTGGCTTTTTTTCATAAACGTTTTGTAAAGCGCACATTTCATTGACCTGCTTTCATTGCAAGTGATGAGCAGCGTTATTTCTGATGTGCTAAAGAAATATGTGAAGGCTAATTAGCAGCTTAGCTGTACGTAGTTACTGCTGCCAGTCTCCTTCATACAAAGAAGTCATTGAGTAATGACATTTATTCTTAGCTTACATTTGGATTCAGTACAGAAATAAAATCCTGAAGGAATATTTACAATAATACCCATACCTGAATTTATTGATGATTTAATAGGTTACCAGCTTTTATTTCTGTCTCTGTTTAATGAAGAAAAATACCTCATGTTTGTTTTCATGTAAAGGTGGCCCAGATCTATCAAAGCATTGAATTTTCTCGCCTGGCTACCCTGGTTCCTTTTGTTGATGCTTTCCAGCTGGAACGGAGCATTGTGGATGCAGCCAGACATTGTGACTTACAAGTAAGTGCTGTCAAAAGACACTGAAATGATGTATGAATTTGTGGGTATTACACTGGATGAAAAGGAGCTGGAGGGCATTGAACACAAGGAAGGTAGTTGGTTCTGTTAGATGGAGGTAAACTGGGATGAAAATGGAAGTGGCGACATGAAAAGCTGACAGTTCCTCTTGAAGATTGCCCTGCTGGTCAGGTTGTCTGTATCAAATGAATGACAACCTGTAGTTGAATGTTTTAAATTGGTGAAGAGATGCCAGTAGTTTTTTGTTCAGATTGTCCATTTAGGCTTTATCTTAAGCCAGTTCATTCCATATGACATCACTTCTGCAGACAGATGAATTGAAACTATCTTGTTTCAAGATATTTTTATTTCCTGTTTTACCAAAGTGGAGAAAGAGAATCTTTTAAAGTTCTGCATCTTACGGTGACTATTTTTAAATAGAACATGGAAATAAAGCAAGATTCTATCCAGTGCTCTTTTTCTTTTTAATTCTTACTTAGAGCTCTTGTTGACTTGCATTGGCCACGAGTGCAGCAGCACAGAAATCATTGAAGAGCAATTAATAATACAAATTCCCCCCTCTTTTTTTCTTTATTTTTGCAAAGGTTCGCCTTGACCACACCACCCGGACACTGAGTTTTGGCTCAGATTTGAACTATAGTACGAGAGAAGATGCTCCTCTGGGCCCTCAGCTACAAAGCATGCCTTCTGAGCAAATCAGAAATCAGTTGACTGCTATGTCCTCGGCTCTGGCCAAAGCTCTTGCAGTCATTAAGCCCCCTCACTTACTGGTAAGTAATTGTACATTTTCTGAAAGTGCTGACAAATCCTAACGTTTCTCCTAAACGTTGTGTTTTGTATGGTTTAATGGTTGCACTTACACAGCCCCGTGTTAGTTCTTGCTTGCCTGATAAGCTGCTCTTTCCAATGAACTGCTTTCAGTACCGTACTGCAAGTGCTGTTGTCCCTTTTCCTCAGAAACAATGTGTTGAGGTGCTAATATACACAAATGAATGGTAACATTAAGGCTGTTAAGGACATCTGTTAAGGACAGAGTATCCTTCTGTTGCATACTGACCTGTTCTAATAGCTCTACAGCTTTTGGTTTGGCAAAATGAGCTTGTTTGAATTTGTGACCTGGTACTTGAATATCTCACCAAGAAGTCGCCGATGGCTGATCTGATGGTAAATGTGGCACTGCAAAGATCCCAGGACAGGGCTGGTGCTGTGGGCTATTATTGTGTATTCTGGTGTATCTTCACATGTGTGTTGCTCCATTTTTCAAAGTGTTGCAATGCTCTCTGATACAGCTAGTCAGTAATAATGAGCTCCATTTATATGCCTGTACTTCAAGTAGAAACTAAAGCTAAGAACTTGATATTTTTTAACAGTTTATATTTTAATTAATGTGTTCTGAAGTTAGATGTCTTTTCCTTTTTTTTTTTCCAGACTTGTTTTTCTTACTCAAGTGTATTTGTGCTTGTGAAGAAGAACAAATCATTCCTAAATGCACCCAGCTTGTCAGTGTTTGATCATAACAAAAATAATGTCAAGATGTACACCAAATGGAAAGCATTTTAAATGGCTGATTATATCAAGTTTAGAATATACCATATAACAACTTAGCCATAGATGAATCCACAGAGCTAAGACTTGTTTGAAATTTTGCATGCATTTTTGAAAATGCAAGAGCCTGCTTTCTTTATTCTTTCTGGCAAAAGTGGAACCTGTAATGTGACTTCTAGTGGAATCTAAAGGCACGAACAAAAGATCCCACAACTGAAGAACTGACTTGTCTCTCACTGGCAATCACTCTCACATGACTCCAAGGTCAGCCAACCTGATGAGCTCGCATTTCAGGTTCTCCAGAGCCCTGTAGGAGCAAGGTGTAAATCACGCTGTGGGATTTCCTGCATGCTTTGATTGTGGCAAGTTTAGAACTTCACTTCTAAAAAAGTGGTAAATTTAAGTGTGCTGTGTGCTTAAGAAAGAAAGGTTTTTGTAGCCAATATGTTGAACTTTTCCATTTTGAGAAAAAGACTGAGGGCAAGATGTTCCTACTAAATGCTTTATCCAAATTGGAAATAAGAAGTTATGTTCCTAAAATAACTGCGCAAAGTAGGGCTGTATCATGACGCTTAATACTAGCTTACTTGTGTTAGCTTGAACATATAGTAACTATTTAATAGTGCTTATTTCCATGTAAGTTTTCCCATAGGAAAGGATTTATTCAGATAAGTTGTTGGTTTAAAGGAAATAAAAAGCTTTATTTGTACATTTACAGATGGAAATGACAGGTAGTCATGACGTCAGTTTAATTATCTGAATAAGACATAAATACCAGTAATTATGCTTGTAAAATTTGAGTACATGATCAGGTTTAATACTGACCTGTGGGGTTAGGGAAGCTGTGGAACAAAGGGGTATCACTTTTTCTTTGCTTTTCACATAAAAACCTCTCACTCTTGAAAGTGTTTAGAAAGATACAATTTATTTTCAACTTTATTACAAAACCTCAAGTTTTTCATTGTTGACTTTCTGGCACCCTCACCTGTTTTTAAGTGCAACAAAATATGGATGTTCCAATGTTTTTGTTTAATGCTCTGAAAGTGGCAGATTGCTAAAAATACCTCAGAGCTCTCTCACATTTCATGAGCAGCATGACTGAGTGCTTGCTGTGAGTCATTAGGCTGCAGTCCTTGGCTGCTTCCTGCAGTGATTAAAATGGGCAGCTCCCTCAGCTGGCACAGCCATACTTCACGTGTAGAGTGAGCATCTCTACAAAGAGCCATATAAATACTCTGGAGGAGAGTTTATGGGATGGCCAGGAGGATGCCTAAGGAGCAGTCTACATGCAATTGAGTGCTTCTTATAATTCAGTCAAAAGGACTTGATTCGGATTTTTTTTTCCTCATAAGACAGTACTTTGTGTCAATTCTGATACTTTTGTTTTACATTTGAATGTTTAAAAAAAATCCCTCAACATTAAAAACAAGGGAGCTTTGTTGAAATACAATACATGTATTGCTGTCCTTGCTAATGTGTAGAGAGAAACAATATTGCTTCCCTAAATAACTCTTAGATATAGACTCCTAATTATCACTGACATCCGTGTGCAGTATTTTTGGACAAATTATGAAAATACCATACCTAAAATAGATGTGCTGCAAAATATTGTTTATATAAGCAACTTTCAGCTCCATTTGCACGTGGTTCTGTTGAATTGACTCTGCCTTGTATGCCACGTGGATAGTGTGATTGCTGTCTTTACTACGAGAGTGGTGAGGTGCTGGAACAGCTGCCCAGAGGTTGTGGATGCCCTGTCCATCCCTGGAGGTGTTCAAGGCCAGGTTGGATGGGGCCCTGGGCAGCCTGGTCTGGTATTACATGGGGAGGTTGGTGTCCCTGCATGTGGCAGGGGGGTTGGAGAGGTTGGAGATTGATGATCCTTGAGGTCCCTTCCAACCCGGGCCGTTCTGCGTAATTAGATTTAGCGTTACGGTTGTATTTCCATCCAACTGGCAAAATAGGGAAATAAAACTAGTTCTGAGATTTCATTGAGAAGCAACTACTACGTTTTCTGCCTTTTTGAAGAGATGCTACATACATCATTGTCTTGTTCTTAATTTACATCCAGCAAGAGAAGGAAGAACAGCATCAGCTAGCAGTCACTGCCTTCTTAAAGAATTCAAGGAAGGAACATCAGCGTATTCTTGCACGCCGTCAAACTATAGAAGAAAGAAAAGAGCGCCTTGAAAGTCTGAACATTCAGCGTGAAAAAGAGGAACTGGAGCAGCGTGAAGCAGAGCTCCAGAAAGTCCGTAAAGCTGAGGAAGAGAGGCTGCGCCAGGAGGCAAAGGAAAGAGAAAAGGAACGTATCCTGCAGGAGCATGAACAGATCAAGAAGAAGACTGTTCGTGAGCGCCTGGAGCAGATTAAGAAGACTGAACTGGGAGCCAAAGCATTTAAAGACATCGATATCGAGGTAGGAAGCTTGCTATTGAAGCATTTTGTGCTTTTAAAATTGTGCTGATAGGCTGCCTGAATTTCTTGTTCTTTACTGGTTTTGTACTGTGACTGGTCTTATAAACAATCTCTTAGAAATGAGACTGCCAGTTTGGCACTTAATATTAATTTGCTCTATGGTGTAAGCAAGCCCTAATAGTGAATTTGGATAGGATCTGTTTTAACTGGAGTAAAGTCCAGCTGTTATTTTAAGCCCCTGGTTTCTCAAACAGCATCTGATCTGTGGAAGATATTCAGCTTCCATTTTGTTGTACTTGAACCATGTCTCAATCAAGAATCAGGATACAAATGTTTTATAGAGCTTTAAAAATAAAATGCAAATTACCCCAGATGTCACGAGAGAGGGGAAAAGAAGCTGAGAATGCTTCTGAAGCAAATTTGTTTAAAAGTTATGGGAGGACTGCAGGCACTTAAATGAACAAATTCACGTTTGTGACAGAAATACTGTTTGCTTCATGCTGTACTGATAACTGTACTTGGCTGCAGGATCTCGAAGAATTGGATCCGGACTTCATCATGGCTAAACAAGTGGAACAGCTGGAGAAAGAGAAGAAGGAACTTCAGGAACGACTGAAGAATCAGGAGAAAAAGGTACAAAGTAATAAGGGTGCTAAGCCATGTCTATACAACACTTATGTTGGTGGTTGTGAATTGTGTATTCTGATATAAAATATATGGATATTCAAAATGTTATGTATAAAGCTAGCAAAAGAAGGTGAAGGCATGATAAACCAGCTGAGTTACTAGTGTTGATGGACAAATCTATTGTAATTATTCGAGTTAATTTGAAACTGGGCTCTTAAGCTATGTGCAAAGTGGGTCTTAGTTGGGAAGATTTGTACTTGAAAACATCTTCAGAGAAAATTAAAGGCTCAGAGAAGGGGAGGCCTTTAGAGGACCTAAATTTAATTAATTGTATTAGTTCTCACTGAAGCAGAAATTCCATTGTTAGAATTCATCTAGGGTGTTGAAGACAGTCTGCGTGAAATTCACATGACTGCAAGTGTGGGGAATGTGCTGCCAGAGTAAATGAAAGTCACCACGTGTTTTCAAGACCGAAACAGAGTTTATGTGATGCCATTGGCAATTCCGTTCACTTAAAGCCAACATGATGTTTGAAAGTTGCAAGTGCTTTCTCATGAGGAGGAGCAGAGAGAGAGAAGCTGTGCTTTCTGGACACTAGTGAGGGGATGCAAGGCAGTGTTACAGCTTCATCAGGGAAGATCAGGTTGCATATTGAGAAAAGATGCTTCATTGAGAGGGCGGTCAAGCACTAGAACGGGCTCCCAGGGAAGTTAAGTGCAACTCAAAAAAACCTATTTACAGAGTTCTTCACCAAAGGCTTTAAAGAAAGCTCAGCAGTTAATGGCATGAAACTAAGTCTTTAACTGAAGTTCAGTTTAGATGTATTTTGTGTTGGAAAAGTAGGAAATAAAATCAACCCATCTTTAGCTTTACATCTTAAATGATTGTCTCCAGACTGAATATTAGCTGTCAGTAGAGAAATCTTGGTTGTGCATCTCAAGTATCGTGTCCAGTTCCAGTCCCTTTATCTCAGGAAGAATGTAGGTGAAGTGGAAATTTGAGATGAGAAAAGCAGGCGTTGTTAATGGTGTGGATTGGCTTCTGCCTGAGAAATGACTTTGTAAATTAGTACCACTATGTCTCAAAGATTTCTGGAGAAAGCATATAGTAGTAGACTCCCTGTGTGTATGTACAGGTGGGGCCTTCATTCTGTGAGCTGTCGATCCAAGGATTTCTTTCCAAAGTATGCTGTGTATAAAAAGCTTCTTTGAGTTCAACAGGACAAGAGGAGAAATGTACTGCCTGCTGAATGGAAGGGAAAAAATTGTCTCAGGAAATCCTTGGAGCTGAGAGTTGTTGATGATGGGAGACTGTTAGGAAAAGCATGGATTTGTGTCCTTTGCTTGGAATGCGCTTAGGTGCTGATGATAGAGTCAGGTTTTTGTTTAGGTGGGGCTTTGATCCACATGGCTGTATGATAATGATATCTATACTGGAGAAATTGGGATTTCTTCTGGAGATGTTGAAGAGTGTGTGTTCCGCATTTGGTCTTTGCATTACGACATTCTGAGGTTGTGTTGTCTTCATTTAGATCGACTATTTTGAACGAGCAAAGCGCTTAGAAGAAATTCCTTTAATAAAAACTGCCTACGAGGAGCAAAGAGTGCGTGATATGGAGCTGTGGGAGCAGCAGGAGGAGGAGAGGGTAAGAACTTCTATTCAGGTGATACAATCCGTCAGCTGTAAATGAAAAATAGCAGTTTTGCACTGTTTTTTTTTTTCCTTCCCCTGGCTTCACCTGGGAAAAGAAGTGAAAAAATGGGTCTGAAAAATTGTTTAAATTTTCTATTTTTATTGTGCAGTTACACAGCAATATCTTTTGACCTGGATCTGAAAGAAGATATAATTTGAGTAGCAGCTGAGGTAGAACAAAGGCAAATACGCAGTGAGCTTTTCTTTGATGTTACTTTTTTATATTATCTCTTTAGATCACTACTTTGCAGCTGGAGCGTGAGAAAGCCCTTGAGCATAAGAACCGGCTCTCGAGGATGTTGGAGGACAGAGATTTATTTGAAGCCAGACTCAAAGCATTGCGGCGGACGGTTTATGAGGTACGTGAGAGATGATATTGAAATAGAATATTTCTCTGAAGTAAGGAAGTCAACTCGTGGCTCGGTGATTCTTCCTGAAAATTGCAAATTGGAATCTACAAAATGATGAGATCATTTATTTACTGCTTTGATTAAAAAGAGATATTCCTGCAGCCATTCCTGGGTATTACCACTTAAAATTTTTGTCAACTTCTGTAACAGCTTATGGAAAATAAGCACCTGAAAATACCTTTTTCTTTAATATGATTAATAAGAGATCATTGTAGCGTATGAGAAGCTATCTGTATCTTCAGAAATACTTGAATTTGCTGTGATGATAGCATATATTAAATTGAGACAGGGAGGTTTAGGTTAGATATTAGGAGGAAGTTTTTCACACAGGGTGGTGATGCACTGGAACAGGTTGCTCAAGGAGGCTGTGGATGCCCCATCCCTGGAGGCATTCAAGGCCAGGCTGGATGTGGCTCTGGGCAGCCTGGGCTGCTGGTTGGTGACACCTGCACACAGCAGGGGGTTGGAACCAGATGGTCAGTGTGATCCTTCTCAACCCGGTCCATTCTGTGAGTCTATTATATTGAAAATAATCCTTAAGCTGAGAAATCTGATGAAATATGTAGAAATACACAGACATACTTGTCTGTTTATTATCTTTTCCTTTGAATCTGGAAATTACTTTGATAGTATTTGGTGCTGCAAGTTGCATTTTGTTTGCCAAATTTGTTGACAAGTTAGACCAAGAGGGCAGGGAAAAAACTGTGCCAGATTCTCTGCTATAAGTATGGGTAGTTTAGGGAGGTCAGCAACTAGGTAATTTACGTTCCAGAAGCAGCAAATAGAGGACTAAAATTGTGATTGTTGTGTGTCTAAGAAGTATATTCACTTCTCTCAAATTTGCTGCAGAAGAAGGTTAAAATGATAAACAGAAACATAGTGGATTTTTAGCGGAGCAAATTTAATGTAGTGCTGTTGGTTGGTGTTTCTCTGCAGCTTTATTTAGCAACTGGCGTTTATATTCAGCTCCTTAATGTTTAAATTCTGGTAGTTTCAAGTGTGTTTTTTTGTATTTCAGGATAAACTCAAGCAGTTCCAGGAAAGGTTAGCAGAAGAGAGGCGCAACCGTTTGGAGGAACGCAAGAAGCAACGCAAAGAAGAAAGACGCATTACTTATTACAGAGAGAAGGAGGAGGAGGAGCAAAGGTTACGAGAAGAGCAACTGCTTAAAGGTACAATTGAGAATGTGATTGCTGCTTGGATGAAGTGTTTTTGTATCTGAGTTATTAATCATGCAATATTAAAAGAAAGAAGAATAATACAGAAGTCCTTAGTGTCATACTTACAGCACTACTAGCTGATCTTGTCTTTGACCTTTTCTAAAAAGGAAATCCTCTACTATACTTGATGTATGTTGATGTTTTGGCTGGCACATACATACTTTCTCCTCATCTTAGCTAGCAGCTATTGTTCAAGGTGTCAGGTTAATGAATGTGTCAAAGACTCTTTTCCTATTACTTTGGAATTAGAATGCTTCCAGAAAACCTATTCTGTGGTTAAGCATGTTCAGTGAAATGCTTAGTTGGATGGAGATATATATATATATAAGGAGCCAAAGGAGGAGGACTGTATTTCTGTACATCCTCTCTGTGTACAGCAAAGTAGTGTAATTGTGAATGTGTTCTGTTTATTTACTCAACTCTGCAGAGCGTGAGGAGAAGGAGCGCATCGAGCGTGAGAAACGTGAGCAGGAGCAGCGGGAATACCAGGAGCGTGTCAAGAAGCTGGAAGAACTAGAGAAGAAGAAACGTCAAAGAGAAATGGAGATAGAAGAAAGAGAGCGTCGTAGAGAAGAAGAACGGAGAGGTCTGGATGATCCATTTTCAAGGAAGGTTGGTAAAGACTTACAGGTTTGATTTTCTTCTTGTCTGCTTTTATTTCTGTGGATTATTTGGAAAAAGTTGACAGTTGATGGTAAAATAAGTGGTTTAAATCATTCGGTAATAGTGTGTCTAATTTAATAGTTGAATTACTAATGTCACTTATTTTCAGCTCTCTATCAGGAGCTTCAATCTGTAGTTTTGTTGTAAAGTTGAGCAAAGGTCACCAGGCTGTTCAGAAAGTAAATGAATAAAGATTAAAAGGAATATTGAATATAAATTAACACAAAACAGGAGAGTTATGTTTGGAGCATGTATAATGACTCAGCAAGTCACAGATCAGAGTAGCTATTGGAGGAAAATTCCAGTCTAAACATAAAAGTCTGGCTTTCTATTGTATAAGAATTATGCAGTGAAGTGAAAACGAGGTGTGTGTAGCTTCCTTTTGGCAGGTGTAGGTATTGGGGAATATCATTGTACCAACCCACCAGGAAATAAAGTGAAACTTATTTCATAAATAAGATGCTTATGATTTTATAAACGTAACAAGCCTGAACTCCTACTCCTTCAAACCTTAACAATAAGAGAACTTGGCTTAAATTCTTAAATAGCCATTGTCCTTGTTTAAAGAATGCTTCACTGCACTGGTATTTTTCCACGTAAGAAGTATTCTTAGCCACAGGCACTTGACTGTATGGAAAAACTGACATGGCCTCTAAGAAAGATACCCATACCACATGAAAAATGCCATTTGCAGGTTTGGAATTCTTTGTTCATTCTTGTTTCTTGGGATCCTTTATACAAGAAGACTATAAAAAATATTTAAATAGGTACTTAGAGTAGTGGATGTGTGAGATCTAGCCTGGCCGGATTATTTCTCTGTATAGCAGTGTAAACTTTGCCAAATTAAAACACTTGCAAAACGTTTGATACTAATCTTTTGAAAGTATGTCTGATTATGTGAAATCAGTTATTTTATGTGGCTTATCTAATTGGATTCTTATGGTGGCATTCAGGAATAAATGACTGCATTAGAAGTAGTAGAGTTTGGTTTTGTACAGCAGTTGGGAAAGACGTCACCTTTATTTAAAAAAAAAAGGAAGAATTGTTGCTCTGCCCACTTTCTAAGCAACACGGATGAATTAAAATACCTTCACTGTTTTGTGCCTTAAGTTTTCATGTTAAGTGCTGTGTAAACCCAGAATGAAATGGTCTGTGCTACAGAGAGCTTATGATTTATGCAGTCACATTTTCTGATCTAGTTAGAAAGATTCTATATTCACTCCTAATACTGTTACGCAGTAGGAAAGTGAAATTTTTAGAACATCTTCGTATGTTAATTCTCTTCCTGTTGTTAACACACTAAAATGCTTATGAATAAATGTATTAACTCTCTGTGTATCCTCCTGCCATGTTAGTAAAGTGTGTGGCACAAAGGGATCCTGATGTTCTTAATCTGCCATGAGCAGTAAAGTTCAATTATTCAATCTCCTGGCAGTTCAGTATTCTCTACAGTGGAACAAGCGATTTTTGTAAAGGCATGTTATGCTGTGGAAGGCATAATTTACATGCTGGAAATCTTTATTTTTAAGTATTCAAGAGGGTATTCCTACTTCCCTTTGACATACAGGAGTCTCGTTGGGGTGACAGAGGAGAGTCTGAAAGCTCCTGGAGAAGAGGTGGTGAGACGGAATCTGAATGGCGACGAGCACCAGTGGAAAGGTGATGATTGGGCTCAGTATGTGTGGGCTCTTTTTTAAAAGCTGCACTAACAGTAATCCCTCAGGCCTTTACATTTCTCTAAGTTACCTTCTAATTGCTTTTAAGAATCTCAAAATGAGAGATTTTGTCCCACAGCTGCATTCAGATGTTCTTTTTCTATTTAGGTTAGATAAATGAAGGCTGGCTTAGGCCTTCTACATCTGATAATCTTAATTACATCGATTCTAAGTAATGATTTTCTGACCCGCTCAAACATTGATGGCAATTGCATAAGTACAGACTGGGGAAGGATGATGAACAGATGCAGAGTTCCTAGCGATTTGAGATTTTCCATTTAGAAAACTGACGATAACTGTGAGAGAGAAAGTCAAAGCTGAGTGTCTTGAAAGCTGTTCAAGTCCCAGAAGAGCTCACAGAGCAGAGAATGTGTGCTGTAAACTAAAACTTAAGTTCTGAAAGACTGCAGAAGAGAGAAGGGGAAGGATTTCTGTAGGAAGAATGTTCTGATGGTACTTTGCACTTTTATTTTAAAAGTGGTTGATCACATCTATACTTTCAGATGTTTGGGATATATTCAGTAATAATGAAGACTGTTTGTATAGTTGTAGAAAGTAGAATCTTTAAAACCTGTCCATTCCTCTGTTCACACAGGATGCATTGTGCTTGAAATATTTCTGAAGAAACATGTCTAGTTGTTCTTAGAAGTCTGTGTTCATGGAAATACCACTACTTGTTCTAATTGGCAGTATGTTTTACTGCTTAATTACCCTTACAAATAGATATTTATAAATGTCTAACCTTAATTTCCAGTGCAGCAGTTTAAATCCATTACAGCTTACTCTGACTGTGGAAGCAAATCAATTTACTGTCTCCCTCTAGTAATTTCTTCTAACATAGTGGAATGAGATCTCTTGATGAAGTGAGTAGTGTCTTAAGCTCTCTTTAAAAACTGTGTTGCTCTTCTTGATAGCGATCCACTTTCTCTTGAATTGCAACATAAAAAATTGCATGAAACTCTCAAGTGAAGCATTTTATTTACGTATTGCAGAAGTGTTTAATGCATCTGTTTATATCAGATTTAATGCATTAGCTTGCAGCTAAAAAATTTCTGGCAGGCATTGATTTCTCATGGAGCAGGTCTGACATGCTTGTATAATTAGGACACAAATCCACGCAGTTACAGAGCAGCTGATTGTCTTGTGCAGCAGTCCCCAGAGTACAGGATTCCAGGTGCTCAGCGAATTCCAGTGCTCTAAATCTTTTCCTTACCGTGGTTCCTTTGGGCATTAAGCCAAATGCTGTCTCCAGGGAAGTGACAAGGCAGAAGGCTCTAACTGCTGTTCAGTAATGTCTGATCCTTTCAGTGTTGCACAGCTAAGCATATTCTAAAGATGAACTGGTGACACAATAGCCCAGTGAAAACTCTAACCAATGCTTTTTATCCCTCCTACAGCCTTGTGAGGAAAATCACTGTAAGTCTTTGTCTGCCAGAGCCTGCCTCCTGCTTGCAGTCGGGCAGCAGTAGTTGTCCTGCTGTACCCAGCTGTGTGTGCTTGTCAGTGAGAGCATCACCAATCTGTTGAGTGAAAATAGGGATGGGATTTTAGGGTTGGTGTGTTTGTGAAGCTAAGGGATACTTCGTGACCATGGTTTTTATTTTTAATGAGTTCTTTGAGATACAGAGTTTGTCACATTAAGCTTGATGTAGAAGCAAAACGCCTTATCTGTTTTATTGCAGTAGGTGACCAAAGGAGACTACTAAGCAGCTGTGATGTTTCAAAGGATAAAAAACTGTTCAGTATTTAGTGAATCTGTAGGGGAGATTCACTACCACTTTCATGTAGCACTCAAGGCAATTAGACCCCATGCATCTGAAAACTGCAAGGTCTGTAAAAGTACTTGCAAGCATGCATCAGGTATTCAGAAGTGATTTTGATGGGAGTCTACAGCACTGTCTTACATGTAATAAAGCTTTTCTAGATGTCATTTTCTACTCGCTTATTCCTTGTGGCTTTGTAGAGACTGGCGTCGAGGAGAAGCAAGAGATGATGAAAGACCTTTCCGGCGAGGAGATGATCTGCCCCGACGAAGTGACGATCTGCCTCGGCGAGGGGATGATCTGCCTCGGCGAGGTCCTGCAGAAGAAAAGGAACGGCCTTCTGTGGAATCAAGTGAGGACAGGCCGCCTCGGCGCGAAGGGGATGAAGACAGACCACCTCGGCGTGAGGGGGACGAGGACAGGCCGCTCAGACGTGGTTTGGATGAGGACAGACCTCCCAGACGTGGCTTGGATGATGATAGAGGGAGCTGGCGGGCTGCAGATGACGACAGGGGTCCCAGGCGTGGAATGGATGATGACAGGCCTCCCAGACGTGCGTTGGATGATGACAGACCTCCCAGACGTGTGTTGGATGATGACAGACCTCCCAGGCGTACGTTGGATGATGACAGACCACCGAGACGTGGCTTGGATGACGACAGAGGCAGTTGGCGAGCAGCAGACGACGACAGAGGACCCAGGCGTGGGCTGGATGATGACAGGCCGCCCAGGCGGGCTTTAGATGATGACAGGCCACCCAGGCGTGGGCTGGATGATGACAGGGGCAGTTGGCGTGCTGCAGATGACGACAGGGGTCCCAGACGTGGGCTGGATGACGACAGGGGTCCCAGGCGAGGTCTGGATGATGACAGGGGACCATGGCGTAACGCAGATGATGACAGGCTCTCCAGACGAGATGACGACAGGGGGCCATGGCGTAGCAGTGAAGATTCAAGACCAGGTCCTTGGAGACCATTTGGTAAACCAGGTAAAGCAGAGTAATGCAGTCATTTTTCCTCCATAGTGTGGTTAAACCAGCGGGTAATGGATGTGATACATTTGACAGAAAAGATGGGAGAATCATCTCTGAAAATGCCTGCAGTGGTTCCGCTAATGTGGACACTCCTTTACTTAGGAGAATTAATCCTTTTCATTTGGTTCAGTTAGACAAACCGTGCATGGCCAAAATCAGCAGTATTTATTATTTGCCTGGATTATATCTAAAGGTTGCATGGTATTGGTGGTGTTTACTTACATGCAAAAACAAGACACACAGTTTAAAGCTTTGATGAAGGAAGAACATTTTCAATAGTTGAGTGCACCTTAATTTCTTTCCCCACATGATCTGAAATTAATCTGCTAGGAAGGATTTTGATGCATCACTGCATCACTCAAGTGGGTCTGGTTTGCATAAGTTATTTTTTCCTAGATGTGGTAAAAGTAGGAGTATTTTTACACTTTTTTTGGACATCCTCCATTGAGTAGGATTTTATACCAGATGACTTTTTGAAGTCCCTTCCAACCTGAATTATCCTCCAATCCTATTCCTATGAGGCTTATTTCTAATTCAAAGTAGTAGTGTTGGTAACCAATACTTGTTTCTGATTGTATTTTAAACTGTTCCTGATTTTTTTTATACCATTCACATTTGCATGTTTATTAAATTTTTATTTTATATTTTTATTTTATATTTTTATTTTATATTTTTATTTTATATTTTTATTTTATATTTTTATTTCATATTTTTATTTCATATTTTTATTTCATATTTTT
>NW_024884722.1:5406940-5697595 GCF_019232065.1 Centrocercus urophasianus
TATTTTTATTTCATATTTTTATTTCATATTTTTATTTCATATTTTTACAGGTGCCACATCAACTCCTTTAGACATCAATTATGTAATCCAAACCAGTACCAAAATTATCACAAGTCATTTTATTTGCACTCCAGTAGCTTTTTCCTATTAAAAAAAAATCCAAAACAGTTTATGGGGAGAGAAGTAAATGCATCTTTTTGAGGGATTAGAAGTTATTCATAAATTCCTTTGACTTTGTTGCTTGCAGGGGGATGGAGAGAGCGTGAGAAGGCTCGTGAGGACAGCTGGGGGCCTCCCCGAGACTCCAGGCCCCCTGGAGACCGTGAGTGGGATAGAGACAAAGATCGTGACGAGAGTGAGAAAGATCGGGAATATGACAGAGAAAGGGATTTTGATCGAGATGATCGTTTCAGACGTCCCAGGTTTGTGTAACTAAGGAATAGTGTGACTTCACGTGGTGAAATGAACCGTGGTTGGTGTGTCAGAAATGGAGTTCTTTAAGGTAGTAAATGGATAGTGGCATAGTGGTTCGTTGTTCTTAAAATGCTAATGGAGTGAATCCCAGATTCTGCGTTTAAATATTTTGCTTTTTTTCCCCTGTACATCATATTTCATGTTAGGCTCCAGAAAAGATTTTGGAAGTCAGCATATTAAATAGAGACCCATAGGACCTGAACATATCTGTGTCATCATCACTTCTTTCTGTAGCAAAGATAAAACATGAACATTTAGTCTTATTTTTCATTTTCAATGGCAAAAGGGACGATGCTGGTTGGAGAAGGGGACCAGCTGAGGAAACATCTAGCTGGAGGGATTCAAGTCGTCGTGAAGAATGGGACAGAGGTGGCCGTGACATGAGAGATCGCCGTGCTGATGACAGAGAACCACCGCTCAGAAGAGGCCCTCCCCTCAGATCTGAGCGTGAAGAACGTATGTTTGTTTTGTGTTCCTAAAGGCTTGCAGTTACTACAGGTCCTCCACGTTACTCTGGCAGCATTAGGAGATGATTCTTTTCAGCCACGTAAACACCCTGTATGTAACAACGTAATACAAAGCAGCAGTAGTGCAATTGCAACATTTTCCATGAATCTTGTTTTTAGTTTTACTCTTTTCTATCATAGTAGCAATTCAGATCTGCAGTAGAAGGATAACATTTTAAGTCTGCAGTTATTTGTCACATTACATTTGAGGTGAATGAAAGTTTTTTATAGTCCAATTGTCAAGAGAGGTGTCCCAGAAAGTAATTTCTCAAACCAGAGAAGTATTTGCAAATAAGGCCTTACAGGTTTCACACTATTAGTGATATTTATTTTTTATGAATAACCTACTTTAAATATGTACATTAATGAGTTTTATTTATGTACATTCATTTATACTTTGCTGTCTCCTATAAAAACCAGTAACAAAAAAGACGTTTAGCCTGAGATGCCACATGTTGCCAATCTGGAGTTCTCACGTTCAGAATTTCATTTGGTTTCTGCCCTGAGCATCGGTGCTCCCTGCTTGTGGGTGCTGTCATGCAGCTGATCTCAGAGCAAACTGGAACAGAACACACCTTGCAGGACTGCAGCTAGCAGAAAGGTTGAGGGTTCCCGGTGTGGGGAGATATATATGTTATATATATATGCGTGTGTTATAAAATAATATCAAGAACTACTTTATTTTTTGACCATCTGGTTTAGTATTTGACAGTTTTGTTCATAGCTGGGGTGTAATTCTTATGCTCCTTCTGATGGAAACGAACAATTCTTCATGTAGTGAAGAATGCTGAGGACTAGTATCAGGGGAGCTGTGTAATCCGGTGTCACGTCTGACTTCAGTAATGCTGAACAGCAAAGGGCTGCTGAGATATAGAACACCTAAATATTTTTCAGTTGTTTCTAAAGAGACGCTTTTGTGCTTTTAATTCTGATAATATAAGGATGTATTTTACATTGTAAAACCACGTACATCACTAGGACATTCTTAGTGCAGTTACTTTGTTTTGAAAATGACATTTCACTTGCTGACAGCAATCGTACATCTCTAACAGGCATGAGTAGTTCCTGTCCATTACTTCACTATAAAATTAAGCTGTGCATTTGGCTGTCATCTTCATATTA
Organism: Centrocercus urophasianus; assembly: GCF_019232065.1. Lineage (NCBI taxonomy): Eukaryota > Metazoa > Chordata > Aves > Galliformes > Phasianidae > Centrocercus > Centrocercus urophasianus. Next base: position 5,409,043 of record NW_024884722.1, read on the forward strand.
GCTCTTGGCAAGAGTGAGAATCAGTAAATCAGACTGTCGGTGCTAGGCTTGTTTGTTTAAACTCCTGCAGGCTGCTGGTTGAACATGACAAAAGGTGGTTTTAATGTCTTCTGTGTTTGTAGCAAGCTCGTGGCGGCGTGCTGACGACAGGAGAGAAGAACGTGGGGAAGAACGTGAAACAGTTCGGCGGTCAGCTCCTGCCCCTGCTGCTCCTCCAGCTTCTGCTCCCCCGTCAGCATCGAAAGATCGAGAGAGAGATGGGGAGAAGGAGAAGGGATCCTGGAAAACAGAAAAGGAGCGTGAGCCCGTTCGTCGTACTAAAAATGAGACAGATGAAGAGGGGTGGACCACCGTACGACGCTAAGCGAATATCAAAACAGTTTAACCAATGTTTTAGCTCTGATTTGATCGAATCCACAGATTATATTTGTGCTTATAAACATTCTGAATGGGAATTCTTTAACAAATGTTTTGAGATAACACGAAAGCATGAGCTTGAATTACTTACTCATATAGATTGATCATGCACAAAACTCACAGCAGAAGGTTTGGAAATTGAATGCCGGTTTTTGAAATCTCAAATGATGCTTACTTCATGGGTCATTTGTTGCTACAATAAAAAGAAGCAGGCTGCCTTGAGTAATGCCTCTGTTTCACACCAAAACAAGCTGACCTTTATATTTTTAGTCTGTCTTAATTGGGAATGGGATATTATCACTGAACGTGCATTTGAAAGCACCTCAATTCACACAGTGGAATTAGGGGAAAAGCAGAGCTGGATCAATTTCCATAATTTGCCAAAAAAGGAAAAAAAAAAAATATAACCCCCTCCCCCCCTCTTTTTACAATCTTTGAGGGCAGGCAGTTTGGGAGACATTTTATCATCTAAATTCAGTAAGTTGTTTAAATTTGAATTAAACACAACAGACGTTATGAGCATTAGCTGCACTGGGATCTTTTCTGTAGATTTACTTGAATACATGAAGCCATGTTGCAGTCATTTTTCCAGTAATGTATACTGCTGCAGTGTGCAGACACAAAACTCCAAGCTTTTACAATTTAAGTGTTTTGGTAAGCATATTGCTATGTATTTTCTGTTGCAATAGCACAACTGCTTTTCCATTACTGGATAATTCATGCCTTTCAAGGATTTATAAATATTGTCATATTTAAAATGTGTGGTTTTGGAGAAGTTGTTGAATTTTTCCCCAATTCTTTGTCTTCAGGGTAAATTCTTTCCCTTTCCAAAAGAAGTGATTTGTAGTAATGGCTGTGTTGACGTTGATTTTGAGATGAAGAAGAAAATTAACTATCTGGTCATACTGAAGCCAACACAGAACTTGCTGCTGTGTGTTTCTTCAATGATAAATAAACGACTTATGGAATTAGCTTCTACAGTGTCTTTTTAGTAACTTCCTGCAGTGCACTTTGATGTAGAACAGCTGTTAAGTTTTTCTTGGTGTGCATGCATACCAGTTTCCATACTATCTGAAGGAGAATCTCAGAGCACTTAGAGAGAATCTAGCCTGAGTTAAAGCTTGTTTAATTTTACTGCGTGTGAACATCAGTTGTAATGCTTTTCTTCTTGTCCTTTTCTGAGCTTTCCAGGACTCAATCATTTCTAAGGAAAACTTTGTTCTTAAGCCAACCAACCTGAGGGCCAGGTGATTGTAACTTTGGGAGCTTGTCACTTCATTTTGCCAAGTTCCAGGATTCCTCACAGTGTTTTCTGAACAACAATCAGTGATTGTACGCTCCCACAGAGGATGGCACTAGAGAATGGCATCCACTCCACCTCCTGGATTTGGGTAGCAGGCCATGGCTGCCCTTCGGGCACCTGTTGCTGTACCTACATTATTTGCTGCCAGAAAACCACAGAATAGTGCCTGTTAAGTGCTTTGGCCCCACTTCTTACTGTCAAGTCAGACTGTTAACTCTGAACCATGCTTACCCAGGCTGGTCTTGAAAAGCTCCAAGGAATGCTTGATTGCTCACACAGTAAAATAGCTTAAATATCTTTTCAGCCTCTACCTGTTGCCTCTCATCTTGTTGTCCACACAGTGCTGTAAATAGCCTGGCTTTAACTGCCTTGGGGTACTGGCTGGTAGGATTCCCCCAAATTTTCCTGCTCCAGTCTAAGCCAGCCCTGCCCCCTCCATCCAGCCCCTGTGGTCTTGTTGGTGCTCTGCTGAATTTATTCCAGTTTGGCACAAGCTTCCCCATACTGGAGGCAAACTGGGGCAGTAGTGAGGTCTCATGAGTCCTAAGTAGAAGAGAAACACTCCTCTAACCTGTCAGAAGAACCCATGGCTCTTGGGTTCTTCTCTATCATCCTAACCAGGGTGCAAGGATAAGGTGACATCATCTGGACTGCAGTTTCTCAAATGGTCTTTCTGGCCTTTTTTGAGCATTAGTGCCACATTAACTTTTATCCTGTCATCAGACAGTTGTAAAGAGTGACCTATCTTCAGTTATTATTTTAAATTTTATCTGTACTGCCATGTTTACATGGGGATAAATGGGGCCATTGCACCAAATGAAACTGTTCCAGAGTTTGTGTTTTTAACTTTCTAAATGGATGTTGCTATATATGTTGGAACTCATTCAATGCTCAGGACCAGGCAGCATCACAAATGCCTGAAAGATGCAACTACACAGACATGTCCATGTATTTATTTCACTGCGTGATCTTTTTAGATAACTGCAGTGGTCAGACATTTCATCTGACCAAATCCAACATCTAAAACCTGCACCTACTGCCAGCAGGGGCAGTCAGCCCCTGTGGGAAGGGGGGAATTCAGCTGGGGAGCTGCTGGGATAGAGACCTTTAGTTCTCTCTGTAGTAGTAAAGGACCACAGTAATAAATAGAACAGCAAGTTTTCCTTATGCAAATAAAGTGTAGGTTTGGTAAACCCACAAAGTAAAGGTAGGTCATCAGTGAAATTCAGATTTAAAACCCACCTGTTACTCAGCCACGAGTCCCCACCGCATGCAGTTTGTTACAGAACTGTAGGACATACATATGCTAGTGGCAGAACAAGTACTCAGTTCTCCCCTATTTTGCCATGCCAGGAACAGCTGCGACTGAAAGGCACCACACTTGCCTGACTTGAGCAGAAGTGAGTTATCAACACATCTGAAAGGCATTTTCCACCAGGAGGAGCCTGCTTTTTGCTTAGACTGACACCACCAAGGGTGATGATACGCTACCTGGTGCTCTGTTCATTCCTCATCAGAACATCACCACGGAAAAGATTCCACTGATGATAGAACTAGGAATGTTTCCCTGAAATCAAGGGTTTTTCTGAAGGCAAAGTGCTTGCTTCAAACCAGTACCATCCATCTTTAGATCTGCAGCTGCGTGCAGAATAAATGATAATGGCATCAGGCTCAACAAGACACCTTCTGTGGAGCATGTAATAGCTTCCAACGTGGGCTGCTGGCAGATGAAGGCACGTGCTGTTCCTAGGAGTTAAGGTTACTACCACAAGCTGTCTCAGTCTCCATGTAAGCAGCATCTATGTAACAGGCTTTTAAGTGACCACGAGCAGGTGTGTCTGCCTGCTCAGTGCTGCAGAGTGTGCTGGTGTGCAGGAAATGGCTCTGGGAGCTCAGCCTGAACTAGGTTGGCTTCCCTCCCACCCGCAGCTGCTTTCTCCAGCCACCGCTGCTGCCTTACCTGCTGGGACCCGACTCCCAGGTCTGATGCCGCGCAGTGCAGGTACACACGGAGAGCAGGACTCTGAGCACACACAGCAGGAGGCACCATCACAAGAGCAGCTTGCTTCTCACCCAGGTGGAGGGCAGGGACAGGTGCTGCACAAGGACAGGGCTGGCATCCAAGGCAGGGAGATGTTCTGCTGTCTTGACAAGCTCCCAGGCGGTGCAGTGGGGCAGTTGCTATGGGGTAGCTTAAGCTACAAACCAGGGGGGGCAAGTGTATGGCAGCCCTCTCGGAATGTCCCCTCAGAAAGCGTCTGAGATCTTTTCTTTACATCTTTCTTGCTTTTGTGTCCATGAACAGTCACCTCAATTGAAACGCATCTACTCATTTTCAACATTCCCACAAGAAGCTAACAAAAAGCTTTTTTTCCCCACAGCATTACACTGGAGTTCAATCCCAATCTGCGGTGCAGACAGACATCATAAAATCCAACACCTAAATCCTACCAGCTGAGAACCTGCAGGGCAAGCCTCATGGAAGGAGGGACAGCACACAGCTGGTATCATCACAACCAACAGGCAGCTCTGTACAACCAGCTGTAGCCACAGCAAGATGTTACTTAATGCAAGTCCATTTACATTTGCTAATTAGACTTAATGCCATCGTTGAAGCAATCTGATGAAGCCTGAATAGAGCGCTTCCATCCACAACCCTGTTCTCAGCTGCAGTTTTGAATAGTGACCCCTGTTCCCAATCCTGCACATCCTGACTGCTCTCCTGCCCATCCCACTTGCTTGCTTCAATCTCCCACCGTGTCGGGTAGCTCCCCAGCAGGAACTCACTCTGATACCTGTCACTTCTCATTCTCATTCTCAGAAGCCCAGCTTCCCTTCCCATTAGGACCCGGTGACTTTCTCACCCTCAGGTGAATCTGGGTACAGCCATCTAGAGCAGAACCCTTCTGCACTGCCCTCCTGGCACCAAAGGGCTCCGAAGAGACCCACAGACCTGCTGCTGCCGCTCCTTCTCCTGCCTCAAGTTGCAATGAAAACAAATTCCCCACCTCTCGAGATCGACGCAGCCCCGTGCCGGCTCTCAGCACTTCCCGGAGCTGCGCCCCGTGTTCGGTATACGTTAAAGCTACTTGGTAACCACACGGGTGGATCTGCCCCCCGCATCCAGATAAAGCCACACTCTTCAGCCTTACAAACGCATCACCTTCCTTTCGCACCGTGCTCTGGTCTCCTCAGAAGCCCACAGACACACCAGGGTCCGCTCTGCGCCCCAGAAGGGCTCACCGCGCAACCCCCGCCAGTCCTTCGCCGCTCCAACCTCCCAGCCTCAAAGCCGTGCGTTACGCACAGGGAGCCGGGCGGCACCGTCCCGTTTCTCCCCCTCCCCGGATGCAGCCATTTAGCCGAGGGGCTGCCGATCACCGAGCGAGAAACCCGAACGGTTCCAAGAAGGACGAGGGAGGGGCTCAGAGCCCTTCAGTCCCCGCCGGACAGCGGGAGGCCGTTCCCCCGGGCCGGGCGGGCAGCGGGGAGAGACACCGCCCGCCCCGAGCGCTGCCCCCGTCGGGACTCGCGGCGAATCCCATTTTCTTAAAAACCACATATATATATATATTTCTTACAAGAAACACGTACAGGGCGTCCCGGCCGCTCCGAAGCCGCCCGCCAGTCCCCCCGCGCCCCGCTCCTAGCGGGCTTTCTTGCCCAGCGCGGTCCGGGCGTGCCGGAGCTGTTTGGCCGCCTGCATTTTGGACAGCGGGCAGTACTTGATGGTGTGGGCATTGTCCCCGCTGGCGCCGCACAGGGGACAGGTGTAGCGGCGCAGCACCGGGCACAGCACGCGGCCGTCGGGTCCCTTCAGGATGTGAGTGGTGTACAGAGCCACCGCCTCCTTGTTGTTCCGGCAGAAGACGCACACCTGCAGCTCGGGCTTCAGCAGGCGGCCCGCGGCACGCGGGTGCGAGGGCAGCCGACCCGCCGCCACCACCACGCCCGCGCCCCACGCGTGAGCCGAGCCGTCCCGGCCCGCGTGCTCCCCCGAGCAGTCGAACAGCACCGCGGCGGGGCCGCCGCGCCCGGGGAAGGGGCTGAAGTCGGCGTAGCGCTCCTCCAGCAGCCCGTCGCCGTGGTGATGGTGGTGGTGCCCGCACAGCTCCAGCTCGTGCAAGTCCAGCGCGCCCTCGAAGTACGGCCCCGCCGCTTCTTCCTCCTCCTCCTCCTCTTCTTCTTCCTCTTCTTCGGCCGCCGCCACCACCACGGCGGGCGGCTCGGCGCCGAAGCCCTTGCCGGGGCGCACGGCCTTGGTGATTAGCGTGGCCAGCCCCAGGTAATCGTTCCACGAGTTGAAGACGTTTCCGCAGGCGCTGTGGCTCCGGCCGCCGTAGCGGGCGCCCGGCAGGCGCTCTACGGGAGGGAGGTGCCGGTGCGGTTCCAGCTTGCCGCCGGGGAAAGCCTCCATGGAGGGCGCCGTCCGGGAGCGCCCGCCCGCGCCCTCCACTGCGCGCCGGACCGCGGCACCGCCGCAACCCCACTCCCACCGCCGCCTCCGCTTTCTTCGGGAGCGCGCGGCTGCGCGACGCCCTTTAAATAGGGGCGGCGGCGGGAACGGAGGGGAGGGGTGCCCGCCGCTCTCTCATTGGCCGTCGGCCAGAGGCCCCTCCCGCTCATTGGCTGGTAGGAGGAGGGGAGGGGCGTGGCCAGACAAGGGGCGGCGAGGCGTGCGCGGCGGCGCAGGTGGCGAGGCACGTGTGCAGGGGGCGGGGAGGAGTGGGGGGTCCCGGGGGTCATTGTCCAAAAAGCTGTTGTTAGTACCCCCAAAACGTCCCGAATACTGTTAGTATCCAAAGAATTACTCCAAAACTCTTGTTAGTACCTCAAAAGCTATCGATATCCCGAAAGGCATTATTAGCACCCCTCCAAAAATAGTGTTGGTACCCAAAAAAATGTTGGTTGTGTCCAAAAAGACATTGCTGGTACCAAAGTAACTATTTGAGCACCCAGAAAGCTGCTGGGGATGACTTAGTGTCAGCAATGCTGGTGTACTGCGCGTGGTACGTGGCATCCAATCTGGCACTGCTGTCAGTCCTTTCCCCAGTGTAGAAATACAGCGGAGTTTGGGTTAGAAGGAACTCAAATCCCACCCAGCCCCAACCCGTGCTGCAAGCTGGGTGTCTCCCACAGATCAGCTGCCCAGCGCCCACCCAACCTGGCCTTGAGCACCTCCAGGGTTGGGATATCCACAGCTCTCTGGGCAGCCTGTGCCAAAGCCTCACCACCCTCTGAGTAGAGAATTACCTCCAGCTGAAACCTCCCCTCTTTTATCTTGTAACATGTGGGGTTTTCTGCTCCCCCTCTTTGCTGGCATCTGGCTCCAAATCTGGGCTCTGAGTGAGATGGAGAGTCCAAGTAGCACGTGATCATGTAGGCAAAGCGCACACTGCAGCAGAAAGTTACCCAGGCAGCCCAAGTACATCTCTGCATTTGACTTCCCAGCAGAGTGACTTCCTTTTCCCTATCTCCAGCCGATCATTTTACAGCAGCAGCTGCATTCTGTGTTGGCTGTGGGTGGTTAAAGCAGCAGGATTGCACTTCTCACCCTTTCTTCAGTCCTTCAACAAACACAGATAGACTACGGAGGAGCCAGGAGGAGCTAAAGGCAGGAAGAGAGCTGAGGCTCATTCTTTTGGGCTCTGCAGAGCTGACTGCTCCCAGTACAGCAACAGGGGATCACACTCAGTGGCCTTTTGGGGGCTGATAATGCAGTAGGAGCTACTGGCTCTTCTGTACTCTTTCACTGAATTTAAGGAATGCAGTCACAGACCACCAGCCGGGGTGGTGACCCAGACTGCTGCAGAACACAAATCCAAGCCAAGAATCAAGTGTTTATCAGCAGAAGCATATTTTTCCTGAGGATATGGTACCTCGCTTTTGTGGAGAAGAATGTCAAAGGAGCCTGAAATGTGTACAGTTGATGAGAAGATCAGTTTTTATGAAAACCCAGCAGGTGCCTGGGTCTCACTGCTGTGGGCCATGGGTTTGGGCTGCTGCTGATGCCCAGTGTCAGGGCTGCTTCTCACCTCTTGTAGTGTCAGGCTAGTGATGAATGTGAGCAAACACGTCTGTATGTGCATGCAGCTGACAGCCTCACCTGCAGATTTTCTCAGGGTTGGCAGATTCTGACAGATTTCAGAGGGCTGCAGGATTTTTGAAGCACAGAGATGTGACGGTGCCTTGTGACACGGGGTAAAATCCTTTTTGGTCAGTACCAGTGATAAAAATCCTGCTTTCTTAGGGAGGGAGGCTAACAGCCTCTGCACTGCCAGGACTGCCTGCACTTTGCTGCTCCTGTGCAAGGTCATGGACGTCAGAAGCAGAAAAAGCAGAGGTTTTCAGTTTTGGAAAAGTCTTTGGCTTCATTAAGAAGAGTATTTCAAATAAAATTTTGGCTAGACGCTCTACATTCCTCTGTGTATTCTGCCTCTCCAAAAATGACTGCTCCAGGATACGCTTCAGAGGGCTCAACGCTCACACGAGGATTTATTGCTCTGAGTTTCTGAATTGGTTCTGAGCCTGAATTAGCAAATGATAGTGCATATTTCTAATAGCAGCAAGGATTCCAGCAGAATTTCTGAGCTCTGCCTGCCTGATTAAATCCACCGAGGGCTCCTGCTAAGCTCCGAGGCAGAACAGCCATGCTAAATGCTGTAGGATGACTGCAGAATCAGTTGTGAAGGCTGTATTATTGTATGAAGGGTTACCAGCAGAAGATGTATATGTGAGCTGATCCCAATGGGTGTCATATACACACTCAGTATAGTAGATAAATTCCTCATAGATTAATTTCACACGGTGAGGATAATGGTATTTCTCCTGACAACTTGATTAGATCTGTAAGAGAACTCCTGGTGAAAAAAAAGGGCATTTTGTTTTTTGTCAGGATGATAAGCATGATTTAACTGTGAGAGAAAAGCAACCAAAAAATCAGGCTTTCAGTGCTCTTGTCTTCTGTTTTGTTGTTTTGTAAAAGGAGTAATCAGAGGGTTTCCCGTTGTTTCGATTGCCCAGAGGATCTTGTTTTCTTCGTCTGAGATTGAAGTGTTTTGTGAAGTAGCTTTGCTACTTATTATATACGTTAACTACAAGGTTGGGACCAGATGGCTTTTAAGAGTTCCTCGAATGATTCTATGATTCCATGACGTAATTGCCCAAGACAATTCCTCTTCACTCAGTGCAGCATAGACAAGCCAAAAAGTTGGGCAACCCCTGGTCTAAACATTTTGTAATTCTGATATTCGTGGGATTTTTGCCTTCATGGTACTCATGGAAAACTCCAAGACTTCAGATCTTGGGGAAAGGAGGCCTAGAGAAGCAGTGGATGTCCCATCCCTGGAAGCATTCAAAGCCATGTTGGATGAGACCCTGGGCACCTGGTCTGATGGGGGGCAACCAGCCCACGGCAGTGGGTTGGAACTAAATGAACATTAAGGTCCCTTCCAACCTAAGCCTTTCTGTGATCCTACGATTCTGTGGGACAAGCGAAGTGCCTGGTGAGGTGGAGACATCCTTCGTGCATGTCTGTGTACACAGGGGGGTGTCAGGGGCTGCAATTCATACTCAGGCACTTCACATCTCCCAGAAGCCTCTGTTGGGTTTCCAAATTCTTGTGCTCCTGTAGCTCACAAATCCCATTTGGAGTCTGACCTGAAAGCACAGCTTCATTTGTGTTCTCAGTAAGAATCGTTTTGTTCAAGCCTTAGGGTGCTTTTGATTTTTTTTTCTTCCTGAAGGGATAAACCACTAATTATACATGGAAACTGTACCTCAAAGATCCATCTTAATAATATAATTGTAGTAGCAAAGTAACCAGTATGATTATGTGCATCGTTGCACTTTTCTGCCATTAACCAGCTTTTCTTGGTTAATGAAGTTAGTAAAACCTAGAATGTGCTTTGCTGGAATATATCCAGTGGAATCTCATTATCACCTACAAGCCTTTATAATTGGGATGATAATGTGCAAAGCATTATATTGCTGATAAATGAGATACGATTAAGAGGGGGCAAAGTTCTGCTCTCAGACACACATGACAGATCCTGAGGCTTTGGTGTGTGTCAGTGGAGTGCCTGCAGCCCCATGTCCACCTTGGGGCTGCAGACGAGGGGCACTTGGAGCAAGGCCAGCAGCAAAACTACTGAGAGCTGTGACCCCTCAGGAGAGGTGCAAGGAATCGGTGCTGTCAAGGCAGGAGGAGGCTGCAGTGAGGCATGAAAATGGTCTTAAATGCCTTCAAAGAAGGATATAATCTGTCCTGCATGATCCTGTTGGATAGAACATAGAGGAATGGGTTTAGAGCACTCTAAAGGTGGTTTACATTGGGTATTATGGAAACACAGGACTAGACCAACTGCTTGGACCAAGGTGTGTCAAAAGGGCCTCTACCTTTGGCAGGCACCAGGAGAGGCTGAAGTGAGCTGGTAGAGACATGCTGAGTGTCGTAGGTGGCTGTGATTCCAGGAGGCAAATGGCTGCTGCCTCTGCAAGGACGTCCTGGTTCAGGGCATGTGCAAGTGAGAAGCTATCAGCACAGAGACCAGAGATGTACCCAGTGCTTGCACAAGAAGAGATCAGATCTGCCAGGCATCTGTGGTCAGGATTGCACTTACACCCCTGATTTGCTTGGAAAAATTGTCAGAACTGCCAGTACAAGGAACAGAAGCATATAACAATCACAGAAGCAAAACAGAGCACTATTTTGTTGGATGGCATAGGTCACAAGGTCTCTTCTTTTTGTATTTGTTTAGTTTCCAGTACATATTTTTAGAAAAAAAAAAAATGATCCAAACTTCAGTCAGAAGGATCTTTAATGAAGAATCAATCTGTTTGCTCCAGCTCTGGCTTTGGGAATAAACTCATTATTTGCACAGTTGAACATCTGGCCCATCTTTCCAATCAGATCTTGTCTATTTTCAGCATTAGGGTTGTCCTATGTTAACTGAGGACTCTGATCTCAATATTGCATTCTCCCTGTAAACACCAGTAGTCTTTGACCAAATCATCCCTTAACCTCCTCTCTTTGTAAGATAAATAGACTGAGCTGAATCTGCAATAGCTGTTTTGCCATCCTTTTCATTCTGAACTCTCTGACAATTACCAACATCCTTCATGAACAGTAGGCTTTAGCATTAACACAGCCCTCCAGCATGAATGACACCAGGCATGCCAGGAGCACAGGTATATCTTAGTGTTTTGCTATGGTACTATGCTCAAATATTGTGTGTGACTGCATAAGAACATAGAAATAGGTTCAGACCAAAGATACATCTGGCTTGGAATCTTGTTTCTGGCAGGAGCTTGTAGTGGGTGGATACTGAAGTGTGGTATTTCCCTTCAAAGGCTCCTCCTTAGCAGTTGCCAGCTTTAAAAAATAAGGGCACAAACTGAAATTCCATGCAAAGCTTTCGGTACTCACATGTTTCTGATGTCTTAATTGGTGTCTTATGCCCGTAGCTTTTCAGCATTTGTATTTGCCCAGGATGTTAAACTGTGAACCAGAAGATCTGTATCTCTGGTAAGGTTCTGGGAAAGGAAATGTTTAGCTCTCCCTGAAGCCATGAAAGGCAGGATGAGAGCTATGCCAGGCATGTCCCTGCTCCCCAGGAAGGCAGTACAGCAGCAGGATGGCTCAGCAGAGGCTGCTCCACACCCCAAAAAAGACCATGGGAGGGCACACGGGGCCCTACCAGGCAGAGTTAATACAGCATCCCTAACCCTGGTTCTGCATCTGTGGTAGTCATGCTTGTGCCTGCTTATCAGTTTGGCTATACCATCAACAATTCCCAGACCACAGCCCTGCCCATTTCACATGGGGCTGTGCAGCTCAATGCAGCTGCACCAAAACAGGCACTGCAGGTCCCATGGCAGTGACAAACCCTCTTCCTTGGTTATCGCTCAGTGTTGTGTCATCTGCAACTTTAGCAGAGCATGGTTTCACATTTTCTTCCAGTAAAGATGTTACAGCTGAGAATCACCATGGAGCATCTTGGAAACTACAGAGTGATGATTCCTTCTTTATGGTTGTAATTGGAGATGTCAGCTGGTTTTCGGGTTGCCTGGGTTGTACCAGGTTAGTTTTGCACTGCTCTAGTTTCTCAGTTGGCGAAGCGTACAAACCTCAGTGCCTTTTAGCATGTTGTTGTGTGGATGTTAGATCAGGTGTCACTGCACTTCATCATCTTGCAGTTAAAGGACAGTACACTGATTTAGTAGGACGTGCTTTCCATAAACGTACACCTGGTGTTTATGCACTGCTGTCTTACCACAGCTGCTGGGCTGCTGGGAAGAAGTCTGAGTGGGCGTTTTGGACCATTTCAATACAAGATTACCTAAAATCAGTTATAATCCAGTTTCACAGATTTTTTTCTTTGTATGAAACTTTCAAGGGAAAAAAAACCACCAAGATTTCCAAGGGTACAGTCAGTGCTGGGTGGAGAAGTAGCGATGTTTGAGTTTCAAGACATTATTGGTATGTCAAAAACCAAAGGCACGCTTGGTGGTGGTGGACAAGACTGGTGATGAGGAAATGAATTTGTCTGCTCTGGTGGGAGGTGAGGAAAAGCCATTGCTTTAAGGCATTGAGAGTAACAGCAGAGCCAGGAGAGGCCAGTGAGAGCTTAGAGATGAGACACAGAAAAAGTCTAATTTAAAAAAGCTTAAATGCCTTTTCCTGAACAGGCAGAAAAATTGATGTTATAGGCCAATTTTCAGATGAAAATGCATATGCACAAATGCAAATGCACATCTCAAGCTTGCCCTCGGATTCGAAAGTCAAGTTCATGAAATTCTGATACCACTGAAAGTAATAGGAAAACTCCTGCTAACTTCATCTCCATTTATTATAATCACTTGCCATTTATTATAATCATATCATTAAGGCAACTGAGACATTAAGTGCTGTGCTGACAACGTATTTCACTTTTTTGTCTCACTATGCAAGTTTAAGGGGTGAAAATGACAAAACCTCAATCATAACTTCACACTGTGGAAGAGTGAGTGCCAAACACGCTTCTGGTGCTTTCTCTGGTATAAGGAAGGAGGGGAGGCCCCCAGGTTTGGGGCTCTGTCTTGGCATTATATTGCTTACTTTTTTTTTTCTTTTCATTTTTGTTTTGTTTTGTTGGTTTTTCTTGATATAAATGTCTATTTGTTACAGTTTTACCAGTAATTTCACAGTTCTTGACATCTAAAATTTTGTTCCTAAAAGCATCTGAGGAAAGCATAAAATACTTGTCTGCTGGTATGTTTAGTTGTGGGAAGATTCCTCTGCCCTGCTGACTTCTGGAGGTGTCACCTTGATTTTCTTGGCAGCTTTGTCTTAGTACCAAATAATTACAGCTTCTGAGAGTAACACGAACGCTCTTCCATCAGAAAAAGAAGAGAATGTGAATAGACACAATTGTTTCCAAAGGTAATAAGCAACTTTCCTCTAAATTTAACACCCATAACGTTGTAAAAACTGAAACCGACAGCTACTGAAAGCTAATATCATTGAACTAATTTTATTCAAGGTTATAAAATAACAATGATAATAAAAAATGAACAGCATGGAGATTTGGTTGAATTTTTCTTTAGATTTACGATGCTCTTGAGAACCTACGTACATATTAAATCTGTATTGTAACCTAACTGTTTCCCTTTGAAAACAACATACTTGTAAGCTTTTGCTGAAATTGTAGTGTTTAATACATCTGGCATTCATCAGCATTTGAACAGCAGTTTTAAAACTTTATGGTTGGTTGAAAATGCTTCTTAGTGTAGTTTCAGCAACCGTAGCTGTCGGAACTGTAGAGATGGGGTCTCGTCCGTCTTGAAATCTAACACTTCAATGTGTTCATTTCAACATTTCTGACATTATCCAGAAACTGAGAAATTTAAAAAAGTCTTGCTGTTTTCTACTGAGACGTGCAACCAACTCCAGAGGTGGTGGGCTGTTCCTCATGAGCACGTCAACATGCACAACACGTACTCACTGGTACGGAACCCAGGTGGTTTTAGATAGACAGCCACTTTGATTGCGGCCATCGTTTAGGAGTGGAGGAATGCTGGTGAAACGAGAAAGTCTGCAAGAGGGAGAATGAGAATTAGAGAGGTTCCACTCAACAGGAAACAAAAAGTGAAATGAAACCTCTGCTAGGACAGAGTTGTTTGTTATTAAAGGAGTTTTAACATCTGTCAGGAACCCTTATTCTCACCGTTACCTGTGGACAGAGTAGCTGTTTTGTTGCTGCAGCTTTCAGCTATGTCGCAACTGTCATGACACTGCGATGGAAACATGCTCAATGTGTTTTCAAATGTAATAATAATAACACATGAGGGTCTCCATTTTGTTAGAATGAAGCAACTAGGAATTTAATTAATTGGTCTTAAATTCTATCTTGCTGCTGAGACTCCTGTGATTGCAGTTATGGAGACTTTCACCTACACTAAACCAGTTTTGCTGGTGAGACCAAAGGACAGCTGCTTATACTTCAATATGTGAAGAACCTGCATAAATTCCAGAATTAAACAGCAGTCTGTGCAGGATTGTATAGGAGGTGGTGATTGTTTTCCTCTGCACCTGAATCTTTGGGTGTTTATTAAGTACGGCCTGAACTGTCATCTTAGGGCAGTTTTGTACCCCTGTTCACTGGCAGCAGTGTCTGTGTTGCAGAGAGCTTCATCTACTGGGATGTCTACTTGAATGAGATTGAATGCTTCATACAATAGTCTTCACACTAAGAGAAGATACCATGGGCACTTTTTGCATGTTTAATACAGACATTTTTGTGTGACTTTTTTTAATGTCTTTGGAAAACAGCAGTGCTATTTTCCTGGATGTGCTCCTGTTGCTTTCCTTTGCTGATTGCTAACATGCTAAGAGGAGATCAGGCATATTTTTATCTTATTGTAACAAAATGAGTTCCATGGAAACGGCAGCAGGGGAAGCCTGCTGAGCAGCTGGAGGTCAGAAATCAGCCCACGTTTAGAAACGAAGAAAGGCAGCGTGGTGGGGCATGGCTGCCTGCATTCACTGCTCCAGGTCCAGGGCTGGTCACTTCAACCTGCACACTGGCTTAAGGCAAACTTTCTGCAAATCATGGCATTCAGTTATGCCATCTGTAGACTGTCACACATAGGCTGGATGTGTGGCTATGATGAAAGAGCTGGGGTTGTCACCACGGGGTGACCACAAGCCCTACATACAGCTGTCCTGTTTTTTCATGTCAGTGTATCACGTTTGTTGCCAAAACCCACTCGGGGCACCTAGATCTGGAACCCTAGAGAAATTTGTTAAAAAAGGAGTGTGAAATAGGAAGGTATGGGTTGGCTTCCCCTCACTCTACAGAGCACTGGGGTGCCTGTGGGGCAGCGGGTGCATCCCCAGCTGCAGGCTCATCGTTTCCATGGCAACGCAAGATGGCAGGCCTGCCCTGCTCCTCACAGTGTAAAATGCCGGGTTTTGTCCATCGGCTGAAGGCAGCCATGCTGCCCTAGTGACAAAAGTGAACAAATTACTTAGAAGGACACTCAGGAGAAAAAGCCACTTGATAGTGTTTTATCTGCCACCGACTGCGGCGATCCCATCACCACGGTGAGGGAAAGAGATAAGAACCAACTGACTCTCTCCACCACACTCCAGCCACCATCTCCTCCTTAGCCTGGTTGCTTTATTGCCTTTACCAATTTCTACTTAGCTTCTCACTTTGTCTTCTTGTTTATTTGTGGTTTTCTCCTGGCAGCAGTGGAGAGAAAATCTTATTTCTTTGTTGCTGCTTTGTTTTTTTTTTTTTTTCTCAGTGCCAAATCTGATAAAGGTGACACAAACTGTCAGGAGAATTGGTGGCATCGAGGGAGGCCTGATGCTACTCATCCGACTGGAGTGGGAGAGTTTGCAGGCTCTCTGTTGCGAGGAAATCCCCGCGGATGTGGTTCAGCATCTGTAGTGTAAGTGCAGTGCCCTGTACTGTATATGTGCAAATCCTGAGAGAAAATGGGAAGAAGACACTTTTCCCATTGTGCCGGTATGCAAGCATCTTAGTGTCTCCAATATATTTCTTCCTCATGCTTAAAGGGTCAAAGACATGCATACAAGTCCAGCAGAAAGCCTGTGGGAGGAAGGAATTAAAGCCTGGCCACATTTGCTAAACCTTGGGTTAAATCCCTGGAGCATAGGGACTTTCTGCCTCCTCCCAAGGCTGTAATTTCGTTATGATCATTCAAGATAATAACCTCGCTGGACACTCACATGGTAAGATGGAATTTGACAAGGCTGTGGTTAGAGCTGGTTGTTTTATACGGAACAGAACTGTCAACAGACTTTATTGAAGAGGAGAGTGTAGATTTACAGTGTAAATGTTCAGCACAAAGGTGACAGTGCAAAAGGCTTGGGTAGGCAGCATGAGGTGGATGCAGGCTGGCAGTGGCACCATGGCAGGGAGCAGTGATCCTCAGACTGGGGAGGATTCAAAGGAGAGATAATGAGGAGTAGGTGACGTTAGACTTGGCAACTGGTATCCAAGGAGGGATCCACACTCCTCTGGGCACTGTGCCCTGATTTCATAGCATTTTAGCATCCAGCTGAGAGGCATAGTATCTTTGAGGAGAAATGCTCTAGGGCAAGAAGTAATGTTTGCCACACTCTGGTGAGAAGTGCAGGCTACTTGGGTATATTTCTGTGTATCAGGTGTGTTAGAGCTTAAACTAAAGCCCACAGAAATAAACAGAAGAACTCCCATTTATTTCATTGGCTGTGGCATTTCCTATATGGAAAACATCCTGCACATTTTCTAGCTATGAGGCCTCCCAGGAATTTC
Organism: Centrocercus urophasianus; assembly: GCF_019232065.1. NCBI lineage: Eukaryota > Metazoa > Chordata > Aves > Galliformes > Phasianidae > Centrocercus > Centrocercus urophasianus. Next base: position 5,425,570 of record NW_024884722.1, read on the forward strand.
CACAGCCCCCAGGCATATGCCTGTCTTTAACCCCTGTACAGAGTCGCAGTGGTGAGGGCTGAGTCTCACTCTTCCCCAGCTCCTTCCCTGCTCTGCCCAGAGTCCCAGTGAGCCAATGTGAACCACGGAACGACTGAAAGGACATTGCCTCATCCATCCATCCCCCAAGCAGGGGCAGCTTGGGCAGGCTGCTCAGGAGTGAAAAGCCTTTTGCTCCTCTGTGCAAGATGCCAGTGTTCAGTAGGCAGTGCAGAGTGCCTGTCCCTTGGGCTCTGTGTGGGTGCAGCATGCTCACTGACATCATCCCACTCTATGTGCAGCAGCTGCTGTGCCTGCTTGTTCTGCTTGCCTGATGTTTTCCAGGCAGCTTGGAGTTGGGCAAGATGGCAGCGTGCAGGGGAACAATGAAGCTACATTTGTTGCAGGTGCTTCAGGAAGAACCAAAAGCCCTCTGCGATCCAGCTATTACATTCAGGCTTTAAAAGCTAACACAGCAGGGCTCTCTCCATTTTAGTCTTTACATTTCACAAGCATTACTGTGCCATTCATTCCACTAACACCTGAACCCACTGCATCCTCCTGTGAAAAGAGCATTTCTATCTCCTTTTATGGTAGGAGACTCCAAAGGTGGGAAGTGGTTACAGAATCTGTCCACAGTCACACAGTAGGGCTGTGAAAGAGCCGTAAATAGGTTTGTTTCCCTTGTCTTGGGCCTTAATTCACAGAAAAATCCTTCCACTGCAGTGAAGCAAGTCACATTGGGCTGCAGCTTTTGTGACTCTGCGTTAGTGCTGTAGTTCATAGACCTCCCTCATTAAATGGTCACATGCTGCAGACTGAATGCCAGGCTGACCTTCCAGCCTTTGCTTGCAGGCTGGAAAGGCAAAATGTTGGCACTGAAAAACTCAGCTTTCATTAAGCACTGCCTGAAATCAGCTAATCTCATTTGACTGAACATAGAAACAGCAATACTGTAAACGAAGGGGTTTGGTGCTTGGGTTAGCATTGGGGGTATGACAACATCAGAGACTGTCCCAGCTCTGCTGAAGCCAGCAGCAACCTTCCACTGCCTCAGCTTTTGGGAAACTATTTAATCAAAGCCAAGAGAGAGATGAAACTGCAGAACACACGGCTGGTAAACAACAATCCCATCTGGAAACAGCAAATGAATAAAATACATTTGACCTCTGCTATCATCAGGAAACTTTGCCATCCCCAGGTAACAGGAGTTTAGGTGTCAACTGCCAAAACTGGGTGGTTATGGTAAGTGATGAGCTGGTCCATAAAATTCCTTTTCATCTTACTTTCAATAGCAAGTGAGCAATGTGTACTTTCCCTCTTTAGATCCCTGAGCTAGCACATCTTCATGGTGTGGCTTGCTTTCTTCTGACTTCCTTTTTAAGACCAGCTGTGTGGATCTGTTTGTCACTGCTTTGGGAACTGTACTCATGGTTTTATCTGCTTTGTGTGTATATTTCTTTATGCCAGCAACTGTCTTTCTGCTTGGTTTGTTAGCAGCACCTAGCACAGCGCTCAGGAGCTGTCACAAGCTGAATGATAAACAGTAATAAATCACTGCGCCTCTCCAGTAGCTGCAAGGAGGTTGTGTCCCATCAGCCTGGGAGATCTTTGCAAGCAGCTGTGCTTACAGAGTACATGATGGAGGGTCAGAATTGTCTCAGTATCATCTACTTAGCAGCAACAACGTCGCATAGTTCTCACTTTACATTGGCTTGTTTACAGTCAGATTCAGGCCTCCCCACAATAAGGGAGGTTTGTCTCGAGGTTTCTTTGCTTCCCAGCGTGTTGGTGGAGCTGGCTGTGGTCACTCTCTGCTCGTATCACAGCAGTGGATTGGGATGCACAGCACAGGGATCCTGAGCACAGCTGTGTGTGGTGTATGGATGCAGGACAGATGTGTCACCAGGATTCTGATTAAGTTAGGGGTGCAGAGAAAAATAACTCAAGTGTGAAAAGAGCATGTCTTAAAATGAGCATTTTGCTAAATGGATTTTCTCCTCTGATTCACTGCTCCAATGCAGGATTTCAGCCTCCCCTGAGCAGCTCATTGTTCACTTGTTTTTTTTTTCTCTATTTATAAATATGCACAAGCACTTAAATGGAATAATGTGTTTTGTGGAAAAAAAAAAAAAAACAACACAAAAAACCCCCAACACAACAACTTGACGTCCTACTGGGGAGAAAAAGCTGTGCAGAGAAAAAGAGCTGGCTGATTCCTGTTTGTTGAAATAAATTTGTCACTTATGCTTAGCTCCTGGGGCTTTGCTGCATGGGGCAAGAGAAGTTTAACTGCTACTCTTGCTTAAGGCACACTGTTATGTCAGTATTTAACAGGAGAATTGACTCAGGATCAGGCTCATAACACGCATAGTGAACAGTGGATGAGAAAGTAATTTTTGGAGCAGATTGTAGTTTGGAATGAGCAGGGAAAGTGGCATTACAAAAAAGTTTATTTCAGAGATCTTTGTTCCTTAAGGGGGTGTTTCATCTTCTTGAACAATTGTCTAACACAAGCAGTCATCATTTGTGGGTGTGACTTGGGGGTTCTCTCCTCTTTTCTCCTCCCATTACTTCTTGGATGTTGCATGTTTGCCAGGATTTCCTTTTCATGCTGGAAGGAATCTCACAGTAACTCTGAAGTTACCTCACCATAGGGAGACATTACAGGAAGTTTTCTTTTGGGCAGACAGCAGCTCTCAAAGGACTGATCTCCTCAGAGCTCCTGGGTAGAGGCCATACTTTGTACTAATAGTGGATTATGGTGACCACTGGTGCTTTTGGTGATTATTCCTGTGAAGCTGTTTTTTCTTTCCTGGTGTGTGCATGTGTCTGCCTGCTGTAGGCAGAGGGATAGCCTCTTAACTCTGTTCTCACTGCCAATGCAAGCTATGGGACACCCACAGCTTATCTTCTTCTGAGGACTCTGTGCTGTCCTCTGTCCCACAGTTCTCATTGCTGTGAGTCTACCATGCCAGGAAAATGTGCCCCAGCCTGCAGCTTCTCCATCAGTGCTTGTCTTGTCCTTCTGCTGCCTTCCCAAAGAGGTGTACAGGAGGCTTTGGCCATCACGGTGAGTAGGTTCATCCTCAGACTGCCAGGAGAAGCAGGCTGGCTCCCTGGGGTCCCCTTGCAAGGGGAAAAGCCAGGGATGTTTGAACGAGTCCCTTACATTAATAAGCCAGGCTGCCCCACATAGCAGGAGCAAAAGTGGGACAGCCAGCACGCTGCTAATTTTACACAGGTCCAGGGGGATTTTTTTCCCAGGAAGGGTGTTATGATTATTTTGTGAAGTGCCTAAAATTAATGTTTGTCAGAATCAAGCTCCTCTTGAAAGCTTCACCCTACCCATCCCAGGCCTTGGGAGAGCTCCACACATGGGAGGGGCAAGCACTGTCTCAGGATCCCTCAGCCTGGAAAAAAAAAAGACAGAAATGTGGAGGAGCGCTGAACCAGTGGAGGATCCCCAGCTCTGCCAGAGCTCCTGGCTTATCTCCATGAGCTGAATGAGAGCCAAGGAAGTCCCGGTGTGCCCAGCACTCTGTGCACCCAGCAGAGCCCCAGTCCCCTCCTGGTGGTACATTACTGAGTGCCTGAGTTAAGGTCCAGTCCTGCAAGGAGCCAAGCATGCTAAGCAAAGCAACACAGTGTTCAGCCAGTAAGTTTACTTACATGCTTAAACACTTCGTTAAGTTCTTTGCTTAATTAGGCCAGACTGTGTTGTTCCTTGTGGGATTGAGCACAAAGTGAGGCACACTGGATTAGAACTAATATTTTGAAGCTAAAAGCTAAAAATGGAGCACTTAGCTCCCAATTCTGCAAATGATTAAGCACATGGGTAATTACTGATTTCATTCATTCATCAGTGGTGTTGATTTCAGTAGGGCCATGCAATACTGGTAGTTGCTCAAGTGTGTAAGCATATGCAAGGTTGGGGCCCTGGGTTAAAAGAGCACAGAGGCTGGGGAGATGGATATTTGTACAGTGCATAACACATGGGGTCTGCAAGGCCTGTCACAAGTCCCTGGGTAGCACAATAAGAATAGTAATGCCATATTTAAGTACTCTTGATTGTTAATGATGCTAAATACTGGCCTCCCCAACTGAAACATGGCTCAGGTTTTCTGCTTCAAGCGAAGTCATGGGTTGATGGTTGGACTACATAACCTTACTGGTTTTTCCAATGATTGTAGGATTCAAAGAGCTACCACCAACCCCACTGTTAATAGTGCAAAAGAAACAGCTGATATTATCTGAACAAGAAATCCTGCAGCCCTGTGTCCACCTGGGCTATTCCTTTCCTAAATGTGAATGTTAAAATTCTTCACCTAATCCAAAAGGAACAAAGTGAAATTTGAGCTGCAGTAGATTTTGTCTCAACAAGTTGGAGAGAAACAATTTTGCTGCTGCTCTTTTGTCTGTTTGCTTTTCCCTGGATATATTTTGTTTTGCTTGGCTTTTTTCCCCCCCCACTTTTTAAAACAGACACAGACCTTATCTGCTAGGAATGGCTTAATCCCTGGTATCTTTTTGTTCCCTTTAGATGATTTGGCAGTGATGTTTATAGAGCTTATGATTCAGGAAAACCGAAGAGAGGACAGAATAGAAACAAAATGAACCCAGCTCACCCAGGAGAGCCTCCTGCCATTCCATGAAGCAGCTGTTAATGATGCCTTTGATAACGCGCCATGCTGACGGGACCGTTACATGATTTCTTTTCTGTATCCAGACGGCAGTGTTTTTAAACTGATTGTGTGTGCCCTCAGGGGGAGTTACAATTCCATGTTTTCAAACAGAGCCACCACGAAGCACCTTGTGTCACAAACAAGGCTCATTAGCATAGCTCAGCAATTAAACCCAGCTCGGTCTGCTGTCCTGAGATAAAGGATTCCCAATTTATGGCCGGGTTGACTTTTGCTGGAGATGAATGGGCTGACAGCTTGGAGTGGTGACGTTTTGTCTCATGAGTGCAGCTGTTCACAAGGGTGATCTCTCAGAATGTGACTTTTCCACAGACTAACCCAGGGTATTAGCACTAACTAATTACAAGGGAAAGCCAGGGGCGATGGTTTTCTGGGAATGGGAACATCGCAGGCCCCAAACAGCTGGGTTGTGCTCGTGCCTTTCTGTCTTTGAAAACAACAGCTTTGCTGGAGGAGAGCTCCCCATCTGGCAAGCTCTTCTAATTCGTATAAGAAATGCAAATGATATTTACCTTATTTGTTTTTGACCAGTCTTAGGAGTTTAGAAGGGACTGGATGCGTGTAGCAAGACGTTTGTCGTCTCTTCAGGACAAATGTGTGTTGTTGCATTTGATGAGCAATATTGTATTACAGTTTCCAAGCTAATGTGTTTTCAATTTTGTGAGCGCTGCTTTTAGGAAAGAACTTTTCTCATGTTTACGATTCAATTCACTGGCTTTCTGATATCTAATTTTCCTTCCTTTGGGTTGAGCTTGTATAGGAATATTTAATGGTTTTAGGTACTGTTTTTTTTTCCCAATTAAACACTTTAATTTGTACAATATTGTTTGCTGCTCCTAAACATAAAGAGGTTTGAATTCCTAAAGCAACTCTAACATAGGGATCCTTCATGTAAAATAGGTGATAGAGTGTGCGCTGCAGGATTCAACTGAAGGAAACAGAAAGGGCTTTCTGGTGAAGCAGTGGAACATTCATCAGGGCAGGAGCTCAGGGAGGAGAAGTCCCAACACCTGCCAGAGATCAGGCCCTGCCTTAGGTGGGAGTTCAGGTTGCAGAGATGTGGGCTCCCAGGACTGTGCTCTTTAGACAAATACAGCAGTAAATCTGAACTGAAGGCTTGTCATCAACATCTGCTTTATAACAGCCACAGATCCAGGTGGGCTCCTTACATCCATTACTGGGGATCAAAAATGCAAGAGAACTGCACTTTACAGATATTTTAAGGTTTGATCTGCTAGTAATAATGACAGTGGGATTGCTGCAGGAATGTACTAGATAAATACGTAGGGTACAAGTGAGCTTGGAAATATATTCTGCAGCTTGTTACAGGGGAACGTGAATGGGGCTTGGGGTTTCTGAAATGTTACATATGAACCTTTGTAGCCTGAGACCCATTGGGACGGGGTGGGTGAGGTGGAGCTGTGTGTATAATACATATATGATGTTGGGTGAGGTAAGCAAGAAATGAAATAGTTAATGAGCTGAAGGAACATTGTGTCAGCCTTCTGCAGCCTCCTATGTGACGCCACCTGGAGACCTCCCCCCCTCCACCATGTCAGCCTGCTTGTTAGAACTGGACTCCTTTGTCCCTGATAAGTATATCTGCAGCTGTGACGAACTTTACCATCCCTGTCCCTGTTGGCAGGCTCTCTGTGTAGGTACGAGTTAAGAGTAAGACTCAAAGCTTTACTGTCTGGCTTTTGGTGAAGATCAAAATCCAGGAGTAAAAGGCTGAAGATCTGACAGGTCAGATAGCTGGGAACATCGGATGCTCAGTTGCTTATGTACCAGCACTGCCCAGGAAAGTTGTGCTGTTTTCAGGAAAGGGTCTTTGGGCCAAAAAGTCTAACTGACTTCTGTCCATCCTAGAAAAGGAATTTTTTTGCACTGTAAATATCTGCAGAAGCCCCGTTATTTTTAAAACTTATTTAAAAAGTTTTTCTGTGAGCACGTGAATCTTCAGAGCTAATTTAAGCCCAGTAACAATAGACTCACTTTACTTAATTACCCTTTGCAGAATCATCCTAGCATTCCCAGGTGTCCTTGGGCCACAAATTGAAAACTACCTATGCACTGGAGGATAAGGTGTCTAATGGCGATGGACAGGGATATGGAATGCAATCTCTAACTTGGGAGAGCTCTTTAGGAAAAAAATGATATTTTGATCAACAGTCAGCGGTGCATCCACAGACTCAGTGACCACAAGTACAATTTAGAACTGCGTTGCATATGACACTGGTTTTGAACCTGGGCCAAGCAGTGAGCCAGTGAGGTACCTCATAGAGAGGAATGAGAACATGAGGCACTAATCTCTCTCCATTTGCTACCGAATAAATGCCAGCATGGGGTCTAGGGCATCTGAGTCTTTAAGATCAGCTTGTATTGACTACTTTGGTGTCAACATAAATTCTGGTTAATCTGCTTATGGCTACTTTGAAATGCCACTGCTTTCTTGGCAGCAGTGATTCAAAGATGTCTCTGGCTGAAAAGGTGATGGAAAGGGGTAAGCTGTCTGCATTGGTGGGTAACTACATGGTGTATCTCTTCCAAAGCACATATCAGACTTTGAATCCTTCTGTAGCTGCCACAGCTGCTGGTAAGTGAAGAGGGGCCCTTAACTCTGTGTGCATGTACATGTCCACCCTGTAGAGAATTTTCTCCTAATGTCTAATTTGAATCTGCCTTCTTTTATTTTAAAGCTATCATCCTTTGTCCTTTCACTATACTACATTATATATATCATCTTAAGGTAGGGAAGGAGAACAGTGTATTTCCACAACAAATACGGGTAGTGTTTACTGTTGTTTTCACTTCCTGCTGCAAGGTATGTGCTGCCTAGCAGAGATGTTTCAGGAATTAACAAAGAGCAGAATGGAAACTAGCAAAGCAAGTGGACTAAGCAAACTTTGTTGAATGCACATTTTTCTTCATTATTTTCTCATTGGAGCATGATGATATCTGATGGAGCATTACGGATGGGGAGAAGGAAAGAAGTGTTAGCAAAGCCTGAAAGCAACACTCTGCTGCTATGGTTAATGAGGCAAAAAGGAAATTCTAGCTGTGGCAGCAGTGAAGTCCAATGAGAGGAACAAGGCTTAAGTTTGGATGAGGGAGTGGAGCTTGAAGAAGGAACTTTACTAGGTCAAACATGTAAAATCTTTTCCTTTACAACCTTTTCCCACCTTCTTAACTAGGCATCTATGTGACTGTTATCCAATACTGATGAGCAGAGCTTTTAGTGCCAGCCATCTGAGGAGAAGATGTAAGCAAACACTGATCCTGGCCTTGGCCACGTCAGGTAAAATAAAGGACTAAATACATCGTATTGGGTCTGGGTCTGTCACTACTGGGCTGCCAAGTCTTCCTGTTGGTGATTGCTGTGGCACTGTGGAGAGGGCCTTGCTGCCTTCCTGTTAACTTCCAGGGTATCCAAACTCAGCAGGTCAACAGGACAGAATGACTCGTGCAGCCTCTGTCACAAGCTTAACAAAATCTGGAGTTCAGTGCGCTCAAGAAACCCAAACCGCCTGTCTTGCTCAGTGACTTTGGGGTTCCACAACAGTTGGGTGTCATGTGAAGGGAAAGGAACTTAGTGCAATGTGACAACTCGTAGATATTACCAACAGTAATGAAAGTCTTGAAATTCATATTCATTTGCTTGGTTTTAGGCTGGGAATCTCCAAATGTCCAAGGATTAGGCACACAATACGCAAGTCCTTTGTGGATTTGACTGAATGCTCTGCTGCTAGTGGAATTTGCCACTTCAGGTTACATTCCCCAGAACAGATCAGGAAGAAAGATGCTCTCTTAGGACTCAGCAGGCTGGATCAGAAGTTATGGTGAGCTGGGCTTGGCAACTCTAGCTCAGAAGCAGGTGCTTAGATTGGGATCACACCTGTTTTGAGTTTACAGAATGGACTGAATCATGGAGCTGGGAAAGGTAGGGCCAGCCAGATAGCCCTAGGAAAAGAAGAGCAGAAGGCACATAGCCAGCAGTGAGTCATGAGGAGCATAGCAGCACTATCAGGTCTGTATAACTTGGCTTACGCTTTCCTGCATGTGGACTGCTTCAGGTAAAAATGTACACAACTGTTGTATGTATCTGTAGTGGAAATGCTAAGTCACAGCTAGAAGCGGCGATTGAGCACCTGGGCCAACCCAGGGGAGCTCAGGTGCACGCAGTGCAGCTGGGTGACTGCAACGGCTGGAGCCAGGATCCACCCCTTCCCAGCACTCGTTTAAGGGTTGGCAGTGGAGGCGAGGGGATCTTGCTGGAGATCCTTGCATACTTGAGTTTTTCTGAAGGTAAGCAGTTTCTTTCCTTTGTTTCTACAACTATGGCTGTTGCATTTGGGTAAGTCCTCACTTGCTGCAGCCTTGGGTTTTGCTACTCTGCTGTCATTGTTGTGCTTTCCGTTGTGTTACAATGTCAATGTAGTTACTCATTTTCTAAAGCCTCTCCTGGTTTCTGAGAGTTAATGCAGTCTCATTTTGAATCTGTGTGAGCTCCTGTTTACAGCCAGGGAATTGTAAGTGCTAAGATTTCGGTGTGCTGAAGCCTTCCAGAAGGCCTGGTCCCTAAAGTCAGACTTGCTGGAAGTTTTCAGTGCTTACGTTGTCTCTGATAGGATGTTAGAGAGCGCTTAGTGCAGTCTGAGCTTGGCTGCATTAGGTCTGTCGGTGCTGATGTGGCCGTTTAACTGAAATAACAATAACTTAAGAAAAGTTGTCCTTGTTAAGCCACTGCCGTGTCTTAGTGTGCTCAAATTCTATAAATAGCTGTCAGTTTGCCCTAGGAATAGCCTGGTGTTCTATTAATGTTATCTCTTTACTAGTGCCTACTATCTACTCTGGAGTACTTATCTGCAGAAAGCTCAAACTCTACACCTATCTCAGCTTTCAAGTGTCTATGGAAGCATTGCCTTTGGTATAAGGTCAGTTATTATTATTTTTAATGGGCATTCTTTGGTTTCATTTTGACTTTTTTTTCCTCCGCTGGCTTGCACTGGTACAGAAAATAACAGCTGAATTACATTTGGTTTTCCCTGCTTCCTTTCTCTGCGAGATGAGGTTACAACGACCTCATTTACCTAAATCAATAATCTGCACCCAAATCTAATAAAGATCTAGCAGGGCCTGTAAAATAGCATGCAGCCCAGATGGGAAGGGAGGTCCTAATGGCCATTCCACTCATTAGCTATTTATCAACCATTAACGACGAGAATAGGAGTGGTGCAGGGAGAAAAGGACTCAACAGCAAGAAAGCAGAGAACCTTCCTGAATAAGAGAAGACAGAGACAATAATGCACTCATCTGCAGATTACAGTGTGACTCTGACTAGAGAGGGAAGTGCCTAAGAAGGGGAATTCCCATGGACATTTACTTGTAGAATTCTGGGTTTTCCTAAAGGAAATCTGTATTCAAGCTGCTGTATGAAAGAACATACAGAAGAGCTGAAGCATGTTTATGTCCCCTCTGTCTGAGGCTTCATCCCTTTATGGGTATGAAAACACTAAACCAAAAGGTAATGCTTCCTCAGCCCAAATGTATATATATAAATGTATGTATATATATCTCCAATATAAGAGGAATTTATTTGTCTGATCTTAGACTGGTTACTTGATCTGTAGCAAATTTAGATTAAAAAACCCTCACAATTTCCCAATTACTTGCATCAGTACAAAGACTTTCTTTTCACGTGAATGAGATGAATGTATGAGCTGGCCATATAATTATTTTTTTCCATTGAATTAGTGAAGCACCAAATCAGGCAGGCGGCTACACTGAGAAAACTAATCTTTCATCCTTGTCTTTTGAACAGAAACTGGCTCTGTGACAAAATGGGACTTTTTAATGCTGTCAACAACATTATTTTGTATTCGAAAATGAAGGCCACTCTTTTATTTTTTAATTTTTTTTACTTAAAACGACAGCAATGTTTTAGTGGTTATGCCTTTTTATACAGGTTTGGAGCTTTCACACTTTGGGGAAGAGTGTTAATATTTGATGGAGATAGGAAATGCTTTTTAAAATTGGAGCAGTAGAGCAAAAGGAATCCAGCATCTCTTGAATTTGTGGTATGAACAAATGCAATAATGTCCCATGAAATAATATTTCAGATTCCAACAATGCAGAACAGTGATTCCAAAGAAAACAGGAAATAAAAGTAATTAGTTGAACATGAGGAAGAATCCCAAACATTACTAAAATTCCAGAAGTTTTATGAAATGTTAGCCAAGAACTTGTTTTTTAAATCCTTTTCGAATAATGGTTGAATTTTGCTCTGCAGAGGAAATCAATTGCATTAAGTTTGTTTTTTCTTTGAGTGCTGACTTTGACTTCTTTGGTGAAATAGTTACAATCCAGTTTTCCTATTCCTAGAGTCTTTACTGTTCTGTGTTTCTTGCTCCATACATCTCACTGGGATGGCCAACAGGAGCACAGCTGAAGCCAGAAGCTGATTTACAAGGCAAATAAGGGGTGCTGAGTCCTTTCCCCTTTCAAAGCATATATTACACACACTGCTGTGTGTGGAGAGGAAGGTGTCAGCAGTGTTGGCCCTTGCTAAGAATGGAGGCAGCTGTGTAACATTTTTTCAAGATGGTTTGGGGGATCTGCTGCATTCTCTGCTGGTTTGCTTGACTTAAAATCTGAGCCATGTTTTCTGTTTGAAGTTGTCTGGCTTTAGCTCTCAGCCACAGGTTCTTGTTAAGCCTTTCTCTGCTAGATTAAAGAGCCCTTTATGACTGGTATTTTCTCTCCATAGAGGTGCTTAATACCCTGTAATCAAGTCACCCTTGGTCTTCCCTTTGATAAGATTAACAAATCCTGCCCATCCAATTTCTCACTGGAAGCAGTTCCTCCTTACCAGCTTTTAAACCACTTCAGTGACAGTTTCCTTCCCAGTCTCTGATCTTTCAGCCTCTTCTGAGACCATGCAGTTCCCTCAGATGTGCATGGCCTCTTTCTAACAGTCCCACCAGTGCTGCAGAGAAACTGTCAGCACATGCTGAGGTGCTACAAAGGGCACTATTTTTCTGCATGGTACCTCAAGGCATCACCTCCATTCCTCGTCCTTTGCTGTATAGCAGTAATAAGGCTTTTATTAAAGGACCTGACTTACAGATGAGTCATTTAACTGTAAGATTTCCTGCATTTTTTTCAGTGCAGCAAACTGTTCTGCTCAGCCATTAAGTTTCATTTTTGCTCTTCTGATTCCTTTTCCTGCTCTGCTTCATTATATCAGTCTCTCCAACTTGTCAGTGCTGTGTTTTGCTTTTCTAGGGAAGAGCAGGTGAAGATGGTCATGCTCTTGTTGGAGGTGTGGAACATCTCCTAAGGGGAGACTTTAGGAAGGGAGGGATATTTGTGAGCATGACTAGATGTGCCTCATAGCTGGATGCTGGAGGAGAACTGGCAGCCACACCATGACAAGGGATTGCATGTATTAGTTAAAGGGTCTTGAGATTTTACAAGCAATGGCTCTTCAAGTGGTGCTTGGTGAGGAAGTACCCCGTGGTACATTGTGCAGTGTTCTGCTCTCATTCATCCTTGTAAAACATGTCTTTTCTAACTTAATGCAACTCGTGCTGATGATATCTGCTCTGAGCCTAGAGGGGTTTGCTCTCCTTACAGAAGAGGTTTGGGATAAATGTGCCCACTTCATTTGGTAAATATGCTCCTGCTTGCATTGTAAGTTTTATTCAACTGTCTTCATCTGTGAGAGCTGGAAAGTTTATTTTTTTTTTTTCTGGAGAACTGAATCAACAGGCTGTGCTTAAAGATTTAAGAAGGTCCTTCATTTGCCAGTCCGAAATCTGATTTGCTGAAGCCTCTCTAATGAGCAGGCAGCTGAATCACATTCTATATTTCTCTTCTGTATGCAGTAGGACAGATCAGAGGCATAGTGTTGAAAGGCTTCCAACACTGCTGAGTTCATATATCAGTGAAAGATGTGTGTGGTTGTTCCCCCTTCCTCTTTCAGAGGAAGATGTTTTTTCATTACATAGCTCTAGACCTGTATTTTTCCATTCACTAGTTGCTACCTCTGTTCTCCTTTTGTTTCCAAAGTAGGAAAAAAAAAAAAAAAATACAGATGGCTCTGGTGTTGTTTACCCCAGGAAACATTTTGAGCATTCAGTAATAAAACTGGAGGAAATCCTTCACTTCCTTTATGCCTCCTAGCAAGTAACCACATCACTATGAAGTAAGGATGTTATTGGGTTCTGACCCAGTGTCACTGATGAGAACACAGTCATAAATACTTTCAAGATGCAGTCTTGAATTGAGCTGGTAGATGAGGAAAAGCCACTTCTGTTTTGGAGAGGAATTCTTTCCTTCTGCAACCACTTTCTAAATTGCACTGACATTATGCAATTAACATACAAAAGCTTTTGTATCCACAGGATTGTTTTTCATGGCAATAAACACATTCCTTTGCTTTTCAGTGCAATGTTTAATAATTCTCATTTCCCATAGTGGAAAAGAGTCCTAGTACTTTATTTGTGTTACACAAATTACAAGGAAGAAACAAAGCCATATCTGATCATACTTATTAAATTAAGAATATTTGCATAAATATTTTTTCCTAATCTGGTTTGCTATTGGTATACAGTGTGTTATCAAGGTTTAGCAAAGTGTTTGGTTTCTAGCTGCGTTTTTGCTTTTCCCCTGTCCTTTTTGAAGCTCATTTGACAGACAAGGCTTGCTTCTTCTAAGCTATCTATCAAGTGTATGTGTTGAGAGATGTTATTCAAGAACGTGGAGACCTGATCTTATAGATCAGGAGGTATTAGAAATATCTGAAAATCCATGCAACTTGTGTGCCTGGCAAAGGCAGCTGTGATCTGTGCCTTGTGTTCCAAGCACTGTGAAATCTAGGAAAATGAAAGGGATGGGTCTGGTGGGTAAACAAATACCCTAAATGTAAACTCGAGCACTGGAGTGGAGCAGCCTGTGCCTTGCATGCAGTCAGAATTATCTTCTTGCTCTCCAACATGAAACTGCAGGGAGGAAAGTGCAGTCTTTTCCTGTGCATGCTCTGCTTTGAGCTAAATCAAGGCTAAAGAATGGAAGAGGTGATGCTGCTGCTGTGGCTTTGAGTGGCCCTTAGTACATGAGCTCATTCAACTCTGTTTTTATCTCCCTTTGATCAGACAAAACTGGAATCCTTTTTTGCCATGGTAGTCTATCTGGTGGGAGGGTACAGGGCCAGATATTTAACTTGAAAATGAGTTTACTGCAATAATGTTTTTGTTTTATTGGCCAAGCATTTCCATGAGTGGTGAAAGGGGGTTATTGGGAAACTGGGATGAATGTGTGTTATGTCACTTTTGAATCATATCCTGTGTGTGTGGAACATGTGAGCCCCAATTAAGAGACCCACCAGGCAGAGGGGTATATCTGTTGTGTCTGCACTGTCATACGCATGGGAGCTGAGGGCTGTGGTGATGAAAGATTTCAGTGGGAAACTACAAAGCTATATTAAAGGAAATGCTTTCAACATAGCTAAATCAAGATGTGTGGCATTTCATTTCTGCCTGTGTTATATATCTCTAATCTCCTTTTGGCCAACTGATAGCCATTAGACAAAGCTATGTTGCTTTGCAATTTACTTATTGCAGGATTGCAACATAAGTGCTAACAGAACGATATTTTCCCTCATGTGTAACTTAATAATTTGTTGGACGTGCATTCAGCCCCTGCCATGCCTGGAGCTTCCAGAGAGGTGTGCCGCTGCTTTCTAGGCACTTACAGCATTCAACCTTTTGTTGAACACAGCCAGGTGCAAAGCATTTGCACAGTTGTTGCAATGTCTCTTTCTCTTCCACCCATACTTAATTAGGAAACAAAACAGAAGATCACTATGGTATCAATAAGCATGCTGTCAGCAAGATGTGTAAGCTACCTGCAAGCTGAATTCCATTTACAGGTGCCAGTGAGTATGCTTTATGCCTTTTTCCCCAAAAATCAGCTTCTGTAATTGATTGCATGTGTTACAAAATCTTGCTTCTATTTCTGGAGTTTTTATGAAAGTTATGAAAGTGAGAGATATTAAACCAGGCTTTGTAGAATGGTTTTCAGGCAGGAGCAATAGGACTGGAAAAGACTTCTTGTGTTTATCTTTAGGAACTAGTGCTTGCACTGGGGAAGACTTCGCACCTTGTTACTCTTAGGAAAGAGTTTTGGTATATTTGTATGAATATACCAAAATATTTCTCATTAAAATCGCTTAAACAACCTTTTCCAAGCTTTTGTGACTTTGCACTGAAGCCGTGATCTTTGTGCACAGAAGTTCTGGCACACTCACCATGGGACATGTGTCCTTTTCCTCTGGGATGGTGCCGTGACAGTGCAAGGATCTAAGCCAGCACTCGGGTGGGAGCAGCAGGGAGCTGGGGAGGCATTGCCTCACAGTGTATAATGGTAAGTTTCTCATCTCAATTTTTTTCACTCTGTGCCAGAAGTGATTCTCTCAGGTGCTGTCATTGCAGTAGTAAGTATTTCATCTTTGTTGGTGAAGCAGAGGCACATGCCTTGCGCTGACTTCTCTGGTGAGAGGAGAAAGGACAGTGACTGAAAATCAAATCCCTTTCATTCAGATACCTGGAATAGAGCTAAGGGTTATTGAGATGATGTTTTTAGCATCACAAATTATGTTTAATGAGTAATGCTTGTGCTCTCATTCCTTCTGTGCTAAACCTCCTCCTTAAGCTCTCAGTGCCTCTGGCCTTGGGCTCGTGCTGTGTTCAGCTCCAGATCTGTGTTTGTGGTAAGAAGTCACATGTTTCCCAGGTGACATCTTAGTCATTTCTGTGTTTAAGTAGATTATCAGTTTCTTTCATTGAGTTTCTGTTTTCAGAGAAATAAAAGGAGGCTCTTAGAAGAACTGGCTGCTAAGATTTGTGTGTGTTGTGTATTGAGTACTTATTTATTTTACTTCTAGCTATAAACAGTTTAATGCTTTTGAATTACTGTTCAGTCTCATTTGGTTTGGTTGTGACCTTGAGCCATACGTTTCCAGGACTCTTGCTAATGGACCTTTTAAATGACAACTATAAAATACATCAGGCCCTCTGATAAGGGGACTGCTGCTACACTGCATATTATTTTAATGTTATTCTACGAAATAACCATTATAAGACCGTTATTATTTTTTAACTCTGGTTTTATTTTGTCGCACCAACATTACAACAATCTACATTTAAAATATTTCCTCATTTGTGCAAAGCACATTTCTCTGCCAGGGGTAATGAAATGACCAAGCAGTGACCCTCATTTTTATGTTTCTCCTACTGTGAAGAGGAATTGAAGATGAAATGTAGAAGCTAATAGCTGTGCAGCCCTAGTGAATCTAGCAAATCTAAAGAGCCCAGCCATGGGATACATTTAAATATTAAAGCAGTTCTTATGTGCTCTAAACAATATTTGATGCAGCTCTCAGTATGCTTTAATCTGGCTAAATGGTTATTGTGTTATGTCCTCGCTGTAGAACTGTCTGGCTCTTTTGTGGTCAGGATGCCTTTCCCCAGTGCAATTTAGATTCTACGTGGATAAACATAAAGGGCCAATCTCCAAAATGAATCTTGTACAGATTCATGCTGCATGGAGCCATTCACTTTTATTTAATACATTCTTCCTGATGTGTATCGTGTGACAGTTGCCTGTAGGGTAGGGAGGATGCTGGGTTGTTTTTTTTTTTTTTTTTTTGAGGGTGGGAAAAAGAGGAACTTGGCACAGCTCAGTCCTGTAAGGACAGTATCTGGCACTATGCTTGCTCCTTTACCTCTGCTTCACTGCAGCAGGAGTTGGGTGTGGGCACGGATGAGATGTCCTCTTGCCAGCCTCATTGCTGAGATCTAGAAAACACACTTTTTTGGCTGGGTTCTTCTGTTTCCTGTGTGATTCCTGATGTTCCTTCCACAAAACTGTATCTTTTGTGGGGGCTACTGAGGGCTCCCAAAGGTATGGATGCAAAGTTCTTTTGTAGCCTTTCTGTCAGAGTTCTATGTTGTCAATTAATGACTGAACTCAGATTGTGTCATCTCCTGGAGGGGCAGAAATCACTTCTCACCTCCTTTCTTGCTTCCTGATTTGTGAGGTGTGTATGGAAACCCTTTGCTGCTGCTCTCTCTGTTGCAGATGTGATTGTAATAAGCTAGTGTGAGAAAGATGCATGTAGAATCTTATCACTCTCTATTTCTGTAGGAAAGCTGGCTAAATAAGGAAAATGCAATTCTCTCCCATCCCTTCCCCCCTTACCAAATTATTCTGATGAAAATCCCACCACCACCTCTCCTCTCTGTCCTGTCCCTGAAGGAAACTCCTGCATACCATACAGAGTGGCTGCGGCTGTGCCGAGGGGACAGAACACATAGTAACCCCTGGGAATGGGGATTCTGAATTATCCTGAAGTCTGGGCTGAAATTACTTCAGTGATCTTCTTCTAATCCCAAGTGGGCAACGATCCATATTGTAAACCCTTCACATGTAATTTGACACAATTAGCAGATTTTGCTTCTGAGACCATCTTGTGATGGGAAGGGAGAGCTGAAACGTTTTCTGTGGTTGGGGGGTAGGTGAACCAGCCCTGGGGGGAAACTGATGTTGTGCAGCCCATCTGAGGCTGGCCCTATGCTGATTAAAGAAAGTGTAGTTCATCTGCTGCCGAAGGGAACATTTCCTTGCTTGTATTCCAAATGAAAATCAGAACATTGCATACCACCCCAGTATAGGTTTCTTTTGGACTGAATAACATTTGGTCTATCTTGTTTTCCTTTGAGCAATTTCCTGATCCTTACCATCGACCTTCCTATTAGTAAATCGAATGATCTTTGTCAGTATGACTCTTTTATGATCTTGCTAATGAACTTTCCATTTTATGCTTCTTGTCTGATTAGTAATGCCAGAGATTTAACCAAGCAGAGATAATTCATTAGTCTGAGCTGTAGCTCTGAGGGCATGGTGTCACACCCTCCCTTCCTGCTCCTCTTGCTCCATTAGTTGCTCTGTGCTCTGACATCTCCTCACTTTCATTTTTTTTTCTGAGGGAAAATGCAGAAGTCTTTTGCCTAATGCATGTATTGGTCATTCTTGACTCCCTGACAGTGAAAGTCATTGGATCGTTTTGGAAATTCTTAGACTTTTTTTGTTCACTTAAAGAAGCCTCATGCAGACCAGCAGAAACAGAAAAAGCCATTAATGGATTCTGAGCTGCAGTTGAAAAAATATAATTGTAGCTTTCGGTAGCACCTGAGATTATTTATGATACGATTCCTTTCCTTTTTTTGGCATTCTCTTAATTTTCAAACCTTACACTTCAGAAATATCTTTTGATCTGTTACTGAGTCGGTTGTTGAACTTGGTACATTACAGAGAAGAAAAAGGGCTTACTGATTGTCACTATGCGTAACTCAGTGTATTGGTTTGATATGTGCTCTAGGTCCTCTCTCTCTCCCTAGAGCTTCCTGGGGCTGGGAAGTAGATGCTTGGTGCTGCTTTGCTGGGGTATTGGACCACTGTCTGGCTGCACTCTTCAGCATGTTGTACCAATTCCATGTTGGAAACTGGGTTCTGCTAAGTAGGCTGGTGAGTGGGCAGCAGCTGATCTGACTAAGGGTCAAAACCATGGAAAGATCTCCTTTCCAAGGTTTGATAGGATGACACTGGCTACAAGAGGGTGAAGGACTGAGAGAAACAAGGAGAGGCTCACTGAAAAAGCACTGTAGGAGGAGATATCCTGCATAGTGAGGGAAAGGCCTGTGAATGTGGCTGCTTGAAGGTCGTGGGTCATATCACTCATGTACACTCATGCATCAGATCACTTTTTTGTGATAAAGCAAAGGAAGACCTCTTTAGTGCCACTTGCAAGAAATGTGCCACCCACTGCAAAGTGGCTGGCTTAAGCTTCTGGAAGATGGGAGAAAAATGCCTGGTACCTTTGTCACCTAGGCTTCTCCATAGAAGCAGAAGTAGAGCTGGAGTTTGTACCAGCTGGACAGGAAGGCTTTGGTGGGACCTTTCAGAGTGCAAGCACAGATATGAGTGAGTATAGGAGCCTTGTGTATTATGATCTGCAGCAGCCAGATGAGGTTTTGCTATTAAAATACTTTTCTTTGGGCCTCTTTATTAGCTTTTGCACAACTTCATAATCACTGAAAGTTGGGTAGGGTTCATTAGATTCACTCACATAGTACCAAATTGTTTCAGTGGTGATTTTAAAATTATTTCCTAATAAACCATGGGTGTAAACCTGTATTCCTTGTGTACTCATAATTGCCATTGTTAGTCTGTTAGTGACGTGGTCAGTGCAGCAGCAGGGAGATGGGAGATGCTGTGCAGAATCCCATTTGTTTATAGCTCCACAGAAGTCATACCTCTTGCAGGTAGTGACTGTCTCCTGCTCTGTGCTTTCCTTCCCATGCACTACAAGCAGATGCAACAGAAACATGCCAGACAAAAAATGTCAGAATATTTGTGATCATTTTCCAGCATCCCAACATGTGCCCTTCTCACATTCATTGCTGTTGCTACAGAGGGTAGGCAAGATCTAATTAAACACAGGGAGGCCTGGATCTGCATATGTTGCATGTGTTTGGGGACTGTCTGGCTCGAAGGAGTAATAATTAGCTATAGGGCCTTTCACCTCTGTGGCATGGCTTTGAATACAGATCAGCACAGGCAGTGACTTCTAATGTCATTACCATGTGACAGCTGTTTTCCATGTCAAATTAGCTGGTAGCCTTAGTGCTGTTTCTATAGGAAACCAATACCAATAATTACCACATCCAATGGTGCTTTTAGCACCCTTTAAAAATAGATATAATTTAATGAATTTAGTTTAATGGATATGCTTCAAGTGTACATATCGGTAACACTGAAATCAATAGAACTCCACTTAGCTTTTTAGTCAGTTTTGTATATAAATACATGCTGGAGGCAAGTACAGTGGTACAGTAGTAACATCTAGCTGACAAATTCTAATAGCTCTCTGAAACCTCTTACCTCTTTTCAGGTGCTCACCTTTTTCATGTGCTCATAGCACGTTTGGGGTTAGACTGTGTGACTGCGACCTAAACATGCAAAAATCGCAGTGAAGGAGAAGCATCAGCAGAAAAGGTCAGCATGGTTCAGGGAAAAGTCCTTGATAAATGACTCCTATTTCTGTGGTGAGAGTTGTAAAAAGAGATATCTCTTATTAGACCAACTCATAGAGCTGAATGAGACAGATAAGCTTTTGGGCACATGGAATCTTTTATTTTTCCTTTTTTCCCCCATTTCTTTTTTGTGCCAACCCCAGATTACATCAGCAGCCCAGCTCAGTAAGAGCTTTTGCACTTTGCCAGCTGTAACTGCTATGTCTCAAGAGGTATGGTACGTGCCTTTCTGATTTATGCCATCTGAAGTAGTGGCTGTGGTCTGACACTTGCAGAGAAAATGTTGCTACTTGCTCTGTGGGGGCACCACAGGAAAAAAGCTGTGCTTGGATGTTGACCTTAAATTCCTTAAGTTTATTTCTCTGTTATGATCTCTGATTCTGTAGATTTGCATGCCTGCCTTCTCAAATTTTGTAGTAACTACATAGTCATGCACTATTACGATAATTAAACTCGGGGCAAAAGATTAAAAACCCTATAATTCTGCAGTCCCCCATAATACGTGAAGCCACTCCTACTAGGTAATGAAACCATTATTCACTAACAAGTTAAACATGCAAAAGTGTGAAGGTCTTTTATAAACAGAGTGCTATCTGCTAGGGAAGAGAGCCTTCAGGCTATTGCAGTAGACCATAATTTGCATGAAGTGAAGGATTATCCTGGGAAGGCACGTTAATAGAGATACTGCAATCTTTCATTACAGTGATGGGAAGAGTGGTTTCTCAGACCTATCTTCTTGGAGGGGTTTCATAGAGTAGTTCTGGAATAGGTTGGGGGGTATCTGTCACCAGTGATGTAGCTGAATTTCATGGACTTCCCTGGGGTGATGTTCTCCTGAGGTCTGCCCCAGACCTTACTTCTATAACTCTTTGTTATGCTCCTGTTCTTCACAGTACGTGTGACTGTGACCCCTGTCTGCTGTGCATCTGAATCTTTTATCCCTTATGAAGCCTTGTTGCCAGGGACCCCAGAAACAAGGTATCTAGAAGATACAGTAGTCGAGAGATGGCTATAATGTTGATTCGGACTTCAGAATGTCTAATCTACAAGTGGAATACATGCAGAGTTCATGAATAGGAGAGCGGTAGTCATTTAGCAACCAGGACTGGAAAAAGTATCTTGTGTAGGGGAAAACTTAGTGACAAGGATAGGAAGAAGAAACCTGGGGATGTACAGATACACAGCAACTCAGTAGGATGGTGGCCTTGTTCATTACTGCATCATGAAAGAAGCAGTCTCTCTACTTGAGATGTGTTTTATACCTTCATCAGGCTTCTTTCTGTGTGAAAAGCAATTCCCTTACAAATGGCCTTTCATCAACTATGGGGTCACAGCAGAAACAATCATCAATGTATTGCTGATGTGGCCAACGCATCTTATGAACTCTTTGACCTTAGCAGTCAGCAGGATTTCTTCATGCGAAGCTCTAATACAAAAAGTATTAGTATTAATGAAAGAGCTCTTGACCTGTTTGGTGTTTGGGGTCAGTAGAAGTTTACAGACACCTTTGCCTAACATTCCTATCGTGTCTGGCAGCTTGAATCTCATCTTGATTTTTCACAGGCACTGATTTAATAATACAATTCTCAAGTTCTGCTACAGCCTTTCAGTATAGCAGGAATCTAGGAAAGCTGGAAGCCACTCTAGCAGGAAACCATCACTCATTGGGCATTGCTCACTTTGCTCACATTCACTGATTTACAATATTATTTTCTCATAGCACTGCTGGGCGACAAGAACAGGTTTACTGCAGCTGACTCCGAAGGAAATTTTTTGAGACCTCACCCTCATGCTTCTATATTCCTGGGCCAGGAATATCTCAATAAATGGGAATAGTTTCCCAACTTGTCTTGATCCAATACACTCTTCCTACACTTCCAGTACACTCCAGAGAATGGAATGATGCATTTCAAACAGTCCTTAGCTGCTAAGGAGGAGAGTATGACAAATAATAGAAGCAGGAGTTCTTGTGCAGAAGTCTCTTTCATGAATGTCTTTTTCTTTAAAAGCTTGAAATAATGTTTAAATATTGCAGTCATAAGTACTAACCTAACTTTATTACTTAAAAAAATCTAGTTTGCTCTTGGACTGAAACAAAAATGAGTGTTGAATACAGGTGAAGGGTACAGCAAATTCAGTTGTGTGGAGTAGTGGAGTACATAAATACCTGCAGCTCTCCAGTTCTACTTCGGACCCCCCGAGGACATCCAGGTACCATCTCTACCCAGGATGGTTATATGTAAACTGGAGTTTTGCACATATTTGGGACTCTGTTCTGGTCTTTGCAGTGGCACACGTTTGATTTCTGCTGCTTGCCTGTTGCCAGCTGCATCACTGATTGACAGCACTGTTAAGCAGCTGGGAATAGAAAGCTATCTCCAACTGTTTTGTCAGCCTCGCTGAAGTGGTGGGATGTGCATAGGTAGGAACAATGACTGTGGCAGTCTCCAGTGAATAGTATCTTTGTTTCTAGTCTGGAGTGCTCTCTTAGCTGTCTGGCATCTGACAGAGCTGGTTACATTGCGGAGACAAAATAGATGGATGCTTGCCTGAGCTGTGGGGCTAAAAGTTCGCCTAAAAACTAATGGTGTTTCAGCTGCCTGACTTTTTGCAGCAGGTGTTTACTTTAGGAAGGTGATTGTGTCAGTTAGAATGCTTAAAATTCAAGCTAGCTGATAAGTGTTACTTTAGGAACAATTTACTTAAAGTGATCTCTTGGTTAATTTTTCTTGGCTGATTGAAATCTTCATTCATTATCATAGGATAGCCAAACTCCAGTTCTGTTACAGATGGGGTGATGCAAAAAGCTGGTGGTTCATGCCCCTCTCCCTCACATTCCTGAGCGAGACTGATGGTAACCAGACAGCTGATTTCTGTATGAGTGTATGGGACTGATAGCAGCACTGTTACCTCAAAGTCTGTATCTGTCTTCCTCTTCCAAGAGCTGTATCTCTTCCAGGTCCCTTAGAGCAGGCCAGGAAGGTCCACTACTGAAAGTGGAAGTACTGAAGTGTCAGGGGCTTCAGCTCTTTAATCCTTGCTATCCAGAGCGTCATCAGATCTTCTCTGAGAGAGAGAGAATAGGCTGCCAGGAGAGAGGTGTGGAATATTTCATACCCCAGCTTGGGTAAACATCAGCTTCTGTGGGAGTAGCTTTATTTCTGGATTTGTTATGCTTGGTTTGTCTTGCTGGTTTTAAATATTTGTACAAGTGACTAGAGCTATGCAAACTGTGCCTGAAGGAAATGTGAAACAGAGGACAAGAATTAACTGGGGGTACCAACATTTATCAATGTCTTAACTAAAAATATTGTGATGGGAACTGAAGAAATGTGGGAGAAGCTTGAGGAAGAAATTACTTTCCTCTGACCTGGAGAGGCGAGTGTCCAGGGAATGTATTAATCTGACACAGAAGCTAGAGGTGAAAGTCTATTTGAACAGGCTTATAATTTACAGTGTCTTTCAAAGCACTCATTTATCTATGTTTAGACCTACCAGTAGGTAGGAGTGCTTGTGAAGTTACTGATCAGACATGTTGGCTTCTGTTGCTGTTCTTATTGTCAATATTTACCTTTTTTTTTTTTTTTTTTTGAGGGGTAAAGATTTACAAAATCTGTGGTAGCATCTGAACAGTTGTGCAGATGTGGTTGATGCAATCTCTGTCTGATAATCCAGCTCTGAGTGGCATTACAAATGCTCACTGCCATTCATACAAAACAGCACAGTTTAAAAGCTCTCCTGCAGTGGACAAGTTGGGGCAATTTTGCAGGGATTAAAAATACCTAAGTTTGGGGTGTGCCACCCTAGCAAACATGTAGCTTCCTATCATGTACCAAATCACAGCATTGTACCTCCACATGAATACAAGCAGATGCCTTTTGAATTAATGGATTCCTTCCTGTCATCTGCTGCAATGGAAGATGATGCTTACTGAGGAGAAATGTAATACTGCCAAATAGAATACTCTGAAAAGCAGAGGCCTCTCAATATGCAGGAAACAGAAATGGTGGGGGATAGTAGCTCACTGTGAAAGTATCCCATGTCCTGTATTTGGGGTGTTGGACTAGATGACCTTTAAAGGTCTCTTTTAGCTCAAACAACCATATGATCCTACCTGTCACTACTGTCACACCAGTGGCTCTTTGACTTTTCTTTCAATTCTAAGAGGGAAGATATCAATCAACTGAGTGCTATTCTGGGGCACTGTAGAAGTGAAAGTCTCTCTGCTTTGTTCCTGGTTCCTTAGGCCATCAGTTCTGCCATCTAAATCTCTATTTTGATATTACTCATAGTTTTGGTTGAGTGGTTGTCTCCAGAGTGTTCACTGATTACTGTAATTACAAGTGATCTGAAATTTCCCACTCAGCAATCGGAAGCATTTCCTATTGTTTCATGAATGCTTAAAGGAGTTAAAGTTAAAATATGCTGCCAAGTAAAGAGAAACTTAGCAGCCTGCCATCCCCTTGCAGCAGCATGTGGCTCTTTGAGCTCCAAAGGGAACCTCAGCTCACACCCCCAGCTCCCCAAAGTATTCATGTTGTAAACTCCTGCAGGCACTTCTTTGAACTGACAAAAGCAAATCCTACTGAAACTTGCAGTGTATGAAGGCAAGAGATTTTCCACCTCTGTTCTTACAAAGCAGAACATCTCCTGCAGCCTCCCCTGTCTCAATTGACGAGCTGGGCTTTATTCACTGGCATATGTGCAAATACTCCTCCAAGGAAAACATGCAGGTTTCACTTGACAAAAAGAGCAATGTCTTTTGTCTTTCTCTTCCAAATGAATTTGTGAGCATGAGGAAAAGATGCCTTCAGGAAGTTTAAAAATAGTTCTCATAGCTGGAATTTTTTGTCCATATTCCTACATAACCTCATCTTC
Organism: Centrocercus urophasianus; assembly: GCF_019232065.1. Classification (NCBI taxonomy): domain Eukaryota; kingdom Metazoa; phylum Chordata; class Aves; order Galliformes; family Phasianidae; genus Centrocercus; species Centrocercus urophasianus. The sequence continues at coordinate 5,450,324 of NW_024884722.1, forward strand.
TCTTCCATGTTTAAAAAAAAAAAAATGCAACTGGAGACAAGTAGCAGGAGCAGCAAGTGTTATCTGAGAACAATTTAACATGAAAGCATTGCTATCTAGCAGCATTGGAAAATGGTATCTTGTTATATCCTGGTTTTTAAAGCTGCTTGTTCTGGCAGACGTTTTGCTTGAGATGAGCACTGTAGTTATGATTAGAGTATAATTGGCATTATTCCACAGTTTTCCCTTTTGTATAGCACATCATGCTAATCACACTGTATTCCATTTTTCAATAAAAGGTCAACAGTTCACTGTTTATGCAGAATGTGCAATTTAAACTTCACGTCTGTCATTAGAGAGAATCTAGGTTTGCTGTATCAAATGAGGTTGTCATAGAAACTAGACCCGAGATCTCTGTTTACAGCCTTTGGAGAATAAACACTTTGCATTTATTTCACTGAAAAAATAGGTGAACAATTAAATAAGGTTTGAAAACAAAACCAATAATGGCCCAGAGAGGGATGTAATTCATCAAAAATCAATATGTGTTATGCACCTGGTAAACTCCGAGCATTCAAGCAGTTGACTGACAGCAATAGAGGAATATTTCCCAGGGGAAGTAAGGGAGTAACTGATAGTGTATCATAATGCCTGGAGCAGAATTAATTTAAATTTGCTAATAACTTTTGTTTCAGGAATTACGGCACTGAGGAATACTTAAATTTTGCTTGATGTCAGGTGAGGCTTTCTTTTTGTACTGGCACTATGGGTGTTTTTCATAGCACTGAGAGAGATTTTAGGGTGTGGGGTGTAACATTCCATACCTTCCTGTCATAACGAAACTCTTCCTTGTGGATTATATCAAGGTTTATGGGCATTCTAAAAATATCTCTGGTATCTGCAGCTTCATTAGCGAGCCAAAGGTCTTCAGCTTCAAACTTAACACCAGGGCTTGAGCTCCTCTTTTTGTGATGTGCTGTTAACTTGTAGAGCTCACTTGTGTCATGCAGTGATATTTAGTAATGTTTCAGAAAGGGTTTAGAGAAATATGTGGACAAAAGTGGCTTTTATTGTTATTGTACACTAAAATCACTGAGGCTATCAGTCTCTTCTCCTTGAGGCATAATCTTATTTCCAGCTGGTTGTTTGTGTAGGGACTTTGTCAATGACATTGCGTTGCTCTACTGATAAGATGAATCATGCAGATTGTGTGCTTTCTGAAGCATCTGAACACTGTCTGATGTCCATGTGTGCAGTCTCTTAAAAATATAGGTGAACAGTTTGCCTCCTCCTTGACTAAAAATGTGCCTCTCAAACAGGGGGCTGTGGCCAGCTTCTGAGAACAGGGTGGGGTAGGAAAATTAACATGGAAAGCTGGCAAACCCACAGCTAAGACAAACTGAAGGGAAAAAAATATTTTGCTTCTGTGTCAAAGCAAACACTTCTCTCTCTGCACAAACATCACCTGGGTTCTTCTAGGTGGGAGATATCCATGCTCCTCTTTTTGTGCTGTAGAACAAGATTGTGAAATGTGTTACTTTCAGCTGTTTGCCGCAATGAACTTGTCTGCATGTTTGCCAGTACTGAATGTAATCTGTTAGTCCTCAAGGGCTGTTCCTGGTGTCTCATTCTCCTTGGAAAAGAAGAGACAGCTCTGTGGAGAGTCACCTGCACTGTTATGCTTCTGAATGTGGCCTGTCAGGGGTATAGATTACCCAGTGCTCGAGCCCTGAAATGGCAGTAGCAATGAATACAAACACCGGAACCATCATTGTGTAAGGCTTCAACTGTGAGCAAAGCCCTCACTTTTTTTTTGGTGTGTGTGTACTTTCTGACCAATACAAAGGTGTTCATGTAGTTCTGTAAACACTGCTTCTCTACCTTTCCAGAACAAAAAAATCTTTTTATGCTTGATGTGTTTGCTCAGCAGCACATATTTCCCTTCTAATTATCTGCTCTATTTGTGGTTGTTGACCTCAACTGCAGCATAACAGAGAAGGTCTGTGAATCACAGAATCACAAGGTTGGACCTGCAAGATCATCTAGTCCAACCACCCAATCAAGGCCTGCCTTGTTGAACTGCCACTGGGACAATCCTTATGGCGCAATATAACGTGATCCTGCCTTAAGATGGGCCTTGAAAAGCACTTTCTGTTATGCCTGTGCTGATGCTGAGATTCACAGCCTTGCACTTGAGTGACTGGCATTGCATCAGTTAAAAGAATGAGAAACTCATTACCCATAATAAGTTGTTTATTCTGGTCTTAAGCTTCCCTCAGAACTTCTGCTTGTAACTGTGCCACGTTAGCATAGGGGCCTCAAGCCCGTGGACGCCTTCAAACGGAGAAGCATAATTAGTGGCAGGGGCTCACAGCATCTTCACTTGGCTGAGCAGCCTGAAAGGCTTGGGAATACCCTGGGGACATCTGCCTGCTGGCTTGGAGCTAAGCTGTCAGTGAGCAGAGTGTGTGTAGTCCTGGAGCTGTGAATGGAGAAGATTTCCCTTTTTTGTGTGTCAGTTTTTAATATGTTCTGCTTGTAGCACTTTAATTTCAGCATGTCACAAAAGCTTAGGTTGATGGGCATGTGGCCTACAATTCTATTGAGGTGGGAAACCTTTCTCCAAAAGGAATTGTCCTGTGGTTCCCGACTGCCCTTCCCTCCAGCCTTGCCTCATCTTAGATTGCTCCCCTCATGCTGCAGTCTATCAGCTGAGCTAGCTGGGGAGCAGAACAGGTAGATCTGCAGAGAGTAGAGCATGGTGGAAGAGCCTTGCTACCATGCCTGGGCTCCTGCCTCTTCCATGAGTACAATGATAGGCAGTCTTGACAAATGTGGATGGCTGTGCTGGCATCTGATGGGGATTTAAGGAGGTAACATTGCTTACTGAAGTAGAAGGAAGCATTTCTTTGTGGTGTGATCTGCCTTCAGTGCTGATGGCATGCATCTTGAGGCTTGACAAATGCAGGTTTCAGGCCACATCTCGCTTATATTCTTGGAAGCCTTCACCCTACTACTCCCTGGTATTCATGGTTTCCTGCCATGTATTTTCTCTTCTAGTTGTCAAGCTCCATGCATTCTGTTCTTCCCACTATTATTAGGGGAATTCTTGCTGTTGCTGCACTGATCTCTCACGTTGCACCAGTTCTGTTCAGTGATGAAGCCGCTGTCTCTGTTTAGGAGGTATTTTTTCCTTCCACATCCATTTGCACTTGGCTTGTGCTGGACTGAATACAGTAAGTGAATTGTAGCCTGGGCTATACGTTTTGTTCATATGGCAGTTACGAAGTCTGACGTAGTTTTCAAAGTTATGAGTGTTTTTTTAAAGTCCAGAGCAAGCTTTCGTTTGCAGATTGAATGAAAAATGAAAATGTTACAGCTTCTTCATCTGTCCAGGTCTTTTGAGCAAGCCAGGGGATCTTTTAAGGGATTCTATGACTTATCCTCTTGGTAAAAACACTTTGTTCATGGGCGCAGCCTGAATCTCAACAGGTGTCCTTGTGCTAGCAGTGTCAGTTGTCACGTCCTGTCCTGCTGCTTCTTCAGGTCACTGGTGTGCATGGGAACAATGATGGAGCAATAGAACCAAAATCTTTTGAAGCCTCTGCCAGAAATTTTTGTTATGGATGGACTCTGTCTCCACTGGAAGATGTGAAAGAGCAGGATTGGGCTGGTTTGGCTGAGTGTGCTGCTTGGAGCAGATTGGCATTGCCTGAAGCACTGCATGTGAAGGCCAAGGCTGTGGCTGTTGCATCTGAGTGACAGAACTTACCCTCAGCATCCAAATCTTCCTGAAAGTCTGCAATGCCTATGACAACAGGATGATTAGCTATTCTGTGAGGGACCAAGGTTAATCCATAGAGCCCATATGCTCACACGTGGCAATGTGTTATTTGTCGTATTCACTGTGCTCACTCCTCTGTGACCTGCTCTTCATCTCTATCTCCCCATGCACACTGGGGGTGGATGGCTTTCTGTGAGTCTACGTGGTAAACTACCCCTGCCCCACCTCCAATGGATGCTGTGGGGAAAATAAAAATAAAAAACTCTGTGCCTACTGTTTGCTTCCCCTAGTTCTTAGGTATTTGATTCAGTTGCTCCAAAGCGTAATAAGATTATTTGGATCCTGTTTTACAATGTTTTTAACTTCACAGACTGCAAATGGCCCATCCTGAATACCTGAGCTGAAGCTCACTTTGATGGGATTGAAGATGGAAAGTGAAGCGGCAGCTGAAAGTTATGAGTTGAGTTTACAGTTCAGAGAAAAGCTGTCTCTGCAAATGTGGAAGGACTAGGATATGATGCTACAGTTACTGCTGCCTGCATCTGACCCAAAGCTTTTAATGAGTTTTAATTTCTGATTCTCTTTATTTCTTCATGTTTTGAATTTAAAGAAAAAAAAACAATACACATGGAGATGTTCAGTCTATCATAAGGACTCTTCTTCAAGAGAAGATGATTCAGAACAACCAGTGCTTGGCAAAGCTATGAACAGAGCTGGTATACAGAGCTCAGCAGTTAAACAGTTCGATCCCCAGCTTGGGCCATGGATTTTTTTGCAGTTAGTGTTGGCATAAGGTGATGGGGGAGAAGAGGGCAGAGGCTGCTGCTAATGTTTTTAATTTCTCATTTACTATCAGGCAGCACCATATGGAGAAGAATGGAGCATATAAAGGAAAGAGAGATGGATGGCATTTTTTCCCTTAAGCTTCCTGTAGAAGTCAGGGAAAGTGAATTTTCTGCAGGTAGCTTAAGCCTTGCTGGGGAAGTGGCATTTATGATTGCTAATGGTGATGAGGCTGTTTTTCTTAATCAAATGTGTAGGCTCTTGGATTTTTTTTTTTGTTATTCTCAATTTGATGAGTGGGATTGACTAATGCCACTAATGTTTTTTGTGATGTCAGTGCTTTATTTTACAGTGCTCAGAAGTATGCTAGGCAGTTGTCACAACCAAATATTACTTATTTGGAGACTCTGTAGGATGCCTGGAAATCTGAATGCCTCTAAAGGAAACACTGCTGCTTTGACTAATTGTGCAATGACACTTTTCCTGCCAGCTGCATCTTACAATCTCTGACTGCCAGCAGACCTGTGGTGAATAGAGATACTTTCTGTTGCTTGGCTGATTCTATTCTGACATCTCCTCCATCCACAGGTTGCATCACCCTTCTTCCAATGATCACTCAAAGGCAAAAGCTTTGCACATTAAAAGCCCAAGGCCTTTGAAAATGGGGAGAGAAGGGCGAAGAGTCTGCCAGAAAAGTGATGTCCTCCTTGAGGAACATCTCATGGTGTAACTTATGCACAGAGGATGCTTGAGACCTGGTGTGAGCCCTCGGCTCCTCTCTAGCATTTGGAAGACACAAAAGGTACAAGTCTGAAGGGAGGCTTGGGACCAGCTTCTCAGTAAAGCAGCCTTTGAGAGCTGCTTTGGGGAGCTTTGACATACTTAACATTGCTTAACATTGTGCCTGACCTGTGAGAGGGTCTGTGTAAGGGGGAAGTAACACCTCAAAGCTGTTCGAGTGCCTGGGCAATGAGGCTTAAGATTGTGTTCATTCAAGTGTGGGACTCAGAGCTCTTCCATCTCCCAGTGCCCATGCTGGTTGGGTGCCTCCCCAGCCCTGGGAGCAGCTAATGTTGTTGGCATGGCTGCTTCAGCTCCCCTCTAACCTCAGCTCAGCATGCTGCAAGTTTATTTGCCAACTTCTCCGTTAATAGGGATTAGTCCATCTTCTTATTCCTTGTGTTTAGGTCATGGTTTCATTGCTGTATGGCTGTGGTCTCAGGACTCCAGCTCTTAATTACATTTTAGGGACTACTCCTCATCCAGAATGGATTTGCAGTGCAGTTAGAGTGAAGTCACTGAATCTCTAAGTTGAGGGTAGATCAAAAATACCCTCAACCTTTCTATGTAAGCTTTCTATGTAAGCCTGGTATTCTCTCCCTTGATGGAAGATGTGTGCACACAAAAATACTTGTCTTGGTACGGTTCTGATATAGCGAGAGACTTGATTTCCAACAACTGGTCTTCCTTTAGAAGTTTTACTTTCAACTGTCCTTGAGATCATCAAAATATTCTCCACGAAAGTGGACAGGTATTTTGAAACAGGTCACTGTGTGCTGGCAATCCAGTCTATGCTAAGCATTTGGGTCCTTTGAGCATCTGCTTATGGATGTTTGTAAGAGCTTTTGAAAGAGGGTGGGAAAATGCTGTGATTGGTTTCATGCTTTCACTGTGCCTGTACAGTGTCTGTAGATTTGAAAGGAACTTTTAAAGCCTTCAGTGGGTGGTGGTGGTGGAGGAGTGCCTGGTGCTCTGTGGACTGGGGGAATGAGTCCAGAAAATATAGGAAGCTGAGTGGTGTGGCTCCAGGCCTGCCCTGGTCCTGCAGTGCTTCCAACAAGACACAGTCCTTCTCCTCTGTTCTATGGCTGGGCTCTCTCCAGCAGAGCCTGGCACATGCCTTTATTGTAGGGACATGCTCAAGTATCACATGCTGCAGTACATGCTGTGTACATTTTTGAAGGTGAGGGAGATCTGAGCTGAATCTCTCAGTATTTGCCAGTGTAAATCCATTAGAATGTGCTCAGAAGTGTTTAACTTCAACTCTCAAATTTGTGCAGAAGGCAGACTTCCTTAGGCTTGTTGGCTTCCCCCTGCCCCAGGCATCAGGCACAGCTCGTGGCCATGGGGAACAGACAGTGAGGGGGGGAGAGGAGAATGGAATGAGGCCTCCAAGCAACTGATGAGAAGCTAGGAAGGTGACCTTGAACTGAAGGGGTCTTTATCCTATTTCTTATCTGAACTTTGCTAGATCAGGTCTGACTGCAAACGATTCTCTTCTGCTCGTTGTTCAATGACCTGTGTGAAATGCAGTTGACAGATTTAGCTGTCATGTTGCCAAGTCTTCAGGCTCCCTGTGAGTAACACAGTTCTGGCCCATGCTGTGCAGAGTCTCTTGCACTGCAGTGTGAGGGACTGCTAACTTTCCATGATATTCTGGGGGAGGAATACTGTTTTCTACCCCACACATGATTCACAGCTGAGAGAAATATATTGCCACAAGATCGTGGTCTAAGTTTAGGCTGCTGTTTGCTGCACACATCTCATGAGACTGCTTTCATACAGCTCTCATTCTTCATTAAAGATAGCATTGTATTTTTTTGGCATAATATTGAGCAGCTTGGTTATGAACCTGAATCTGCACATGGTGAAACTTCCCCTGAAACAGAAAAACTTGGGCGATTCTGTGCTTCAGGTTCACCACTTGCTGGTGACTTTCCAGTGGTATCACAGGTGAGATGCACATACAAGAGCAGTTCAGCTGTTGAATTCCATCAGGTGCTATCAGAGGGAGATTGCAGTACTGAGATGGGACTCTGGGTATTGTCAGCATTAATTTTGTTGTGGTGCTTGCCATGTTTCATGTGGAAGTACGGAAAGGCTGTGGTTTTAGGACAGGCTCTGTAGGAAATAGGCTTCTTGTGTGCTGCTGAACTTAAGTTCTGCTTGGATAGGATCTGAAAGGATCTGGAAAATAAAGTTTATTTTTTCAATGCAAAAGGAAGATTTCTGCTCTGTACAAGTTTTGACTTGGAAACAAGGCATGAGGTGTGTCTGAGGCATTGCAAACAAGTCTCTGTGGTGTTCAGGGCTGTCTTTCCCTCTGAGCTCCATTGGTTCAGTTACATTCAAATGCTCCCATTCAGGGGATGTTTATCCTAATACAAAGTGAACTTGTGTCTTATTTCCCATTCTTTCTTCTAGTGCTACTGTCTGTCACTCCCCTGAGACACGTACAGACCTCTGATGTGATCGAATCACTCCATTAGGCAGTGAGTCCTTGCTGCATTTCACTACAGACCAAGTAGGTCAGCACTTTCCCCAGTGGTTAGATGCTCTCCACAGCTAAGACATATGATATGAGCAAAAGTCTTATCACAAGGTGTGCAAACTTCTTGTTGCAAAGCATGGGCACAGCTTGCTCTCTGCTCTTGGAGTTTCAAACAGCTATGGGTTTAAAAAAATACATAGTGTGGGTAGCAGGCCACTGAAGCAGTAGGAGGAGCAACAGGGTGCAGAGAGGTTAAGCATGTTGTCTTCACATCTTGAAAGATCTCCGGATGTCAGAAGAGTTGGCTGAAGATTCATGTAGGTTGCAATGGGCAGACAGTGGAGTCCAAGCCTACGGAGTGATGAAGCCCTGTGTTTGCCACCTTCTTGTTGATGACTTCTTCCTCTCCTCTTCCCTGGTAGTTGTCATGAAGTGAGCTGAATGGACACAATCTTTCCTCAGATGTTGCTATATTGAATGTTTAATTTAGCAGTTGCTTTAGCAGTCTCTCAGTGCCTGAAGCTGCCAAAAGAAACCTCTGTGTGGAGAGGGGAAAATGAGCAGGTCAAAAGCTTCATTAGTGTACAAGTCTATTAGTTGTGAATAGGGAGAAAGAGGAAGACCTTTGCTTTCCTGGGGCTCTGTAGCAGGTTTTCCTGCCTTGTATCCTTTGCTTTTGCCTCACCTTGGAGTTGTTTCTGTTGACCCCAGTGTAGCTGTCACAAACATAAATTGGATGAGAGCTAATTAACTGTCAAAACCCAGGGCTAAAGACAATAAACCCCTGCTTCACCTCCTGGTGGGTTTTAGTCTTTTCTCTTTGATGTGACAGCTTGTCCTCCGTTTCTCTTGCAAACAACTCACCATTGCAGAGGAAATGCAATACAGCAAGGCAATCACTTATTGCCAGTGACAGCAAATAAACATGAAAAATGAGTTTTGAAACGCTAAAGGACAATGATCAGAAAGGTTTCTTCTTTCATCCTAAATCATGATGTTTAGCACTCTGCTGTAGTATTATAAGTTATTTATAAGTGTCTTGGCTTGTTTTTATACAAAGATAAATAACGTTTTTAATCAGATGATAAATGTACATGCTCTGTGTGTGTGTGGGGGGGGGGGGGGGAGCAAATGGGGGAAAATCCAACCCAGCTTCAGTGTAATGTACAGATACTGGTAAGATGCCTCCCATAAATGAAAATATTACTGCCTGCTATTTGCTTCTGGGCATGTAGAAACCAGGCATGTTTGTATTACAGGAAAGCTAACCAGAGTTTCTGATGGAACAATTTTTTGTCAGAAAAAGCAGTTTCATCAAAATCAGAATATCTTACTGAGAAGCACAGATACTTTTCAACAGAGGAACATTTTGTTTTGCTCTGCTAAGATAAAATCCTTGTTTGAGTGTTTGCTTGGATTCTTCACATAAAATGTTGATATACATTAAGAGGATTTGATTTCTTACATTGCTTCAGTGCTCTCAAAATAAATGTTTAAATCTATCCATATAGATGGGTTCAAAATGGGAGATTTGGATTGTCATTTCATGAGAAAACATCAGGCTCTTTTAGTTCTGAGTCAGAGTAGAAACATGCCATGATGTCAGTTTATCATATGATAGAAACTGTTTTTTTTTTTTTTTTTACTCCACTCCAATTATAGCATTTGGATTTTGAAATGCAAAGGAGCAGAAAGAAGAGGCAGGAATAATATGTGTTAAAGCAACTTTTTTCCCCTCCCTACATGTATGCTCAAATCAGCTTCAGAAAACTCAGCATTTTCCAGTGTTGGAACTGGAAACCTGGCTGGTTATTATTTCCATAGTAGTGCAGGCACATTCCTTGCTGGACCCTCTGTGGCTGTATCTCATCTGGGAAAGCTTAGTCTCCACACCTGGACACTGGGCTCGGGTGCAATCCCATTGAAGCAGTATTTCCTGGATTTTCACTTCTGCTCAGGAAGGTCTGAGGTCCTTCTGCTGATGGATTATTTAGAAGGAATGGAAGCTACTGTACTCTGTAGGCTCTGGAGTACCCTGCTGTCTTTGGGGACTTGGAATTCCCCATGCTTGTGTCTCCTGTGGCTCTGAGTCAAGCACCCTCAGTGCTTCTCACCAGCTTTGTGAAAATCTCTGAGAGATTGGCTGGGAACCAAATTAGAACTGGATTTGCAGAACTGTGCTCACTTCTGTTAAAGTTGACAGTAGAAAAATGAGGATACAAACTCTCTCCCAAGCAGAAAAGGATTCATCGGATGTGCTAGAAGATTTTGTTAAATGTGATTCCCAGGTCTTCTACATATTACTGAAGGGTGTGAGCATGCTCGTGTATGACTAATTTTCCTTACAAAAAAAGGTATTCTCTTAATTAACTACAGGACTTTGGCATCAATTTTTACTCCAGGAAAATAGTGTCATCAACGGTAGCAAAGCAGCCTGTATAGGAACTTCTTCATATTCTCTTCCACACTTTTTCATGTAATACTGTAGTAAATTTGGGGCAGCTTTGCTGAGTTCACTGTGAAGTAACTTTTGATTTATACAGGCAGGAAGAAAAATTGATTTGGCCAGTTGTGTTGGGATTTGTGGCTGATTTATCCATCTGGCAGGAGGCTGAATATAGCAATCTGCTAATCTGAACTACTAGAAATGGATGCCCAAAGTAAATAATGACACTGGGGAAGCAATAAGGTGGGAGAAAAAAGCTTCCTCAACAATGTTGGGGAAAAAAAACCTCTTAATGTTAGAGATTTGCATGCAGTGTATGCATAATCAAAGTGGTGATTTGCATGACTTTTGGAATTTGTTATAAGAAGCCCCTGGAAGAGAGAGCATCCCTGTGGCTCTGTAGGAAACCTAGATACGGATGGAGAAAGGAGTCAGGGTTGGTGCAGGCTGTTGGATGAGCCTTGGTGGAAGAAGTCCTGTTTCAGGTAATTGCAACTGTTAGAAAACAGTCTTGTCCAGATTTTGTTGGCTCTGCTGGCTCTTTTGGGATGACTTTTGTTATCATACATCCATTAAATATAGAGAGTAACTTTTGACTCTCAAAGTGAGAATAGTGAATAGGGAGGGGTGGGAGGCTGGTGGTGATGGTGAAGATGTGTCTCTGAGTTTCCTTTAGCTGAACCAAAGTTGTGTTAAGTTCTTCCCTGTGGGCAAATACTTGAGTTTATTTATGGCTGAGTTGGAAAAAGGCCTTCATTTTAGTGAGGCTGAAGAATTATTTCTTTTCTCTCCCACTTGTTTAACTAGCTGTGGCACTGCCTATCGTTTCACTAATAACACTGATAACAGTGTTTTTATCAGTGAACTTAAGAGAAGTCTGAAAATAAATTAATCTCAAAATAAACCAAACTATTCTCCTGTATCTTGTTTTCCAAATTGGATAGCTTCAGAAATACTCATATATCATGCATGTCTAAATTCTCTGCTCTCTAATATACTCATCAACGTATTCCCTGTATTAAGTCCCAAATTTTAAAATATTTATTTTTTTAAAGGTAACCAAACTGATTTCTGTGTCCTGAGACTTCATGCTCCAATGCTAGACACAGTCTGCAGTGACTTGCAGCTGCTGTCCTGCTGGAGGGAATGGGATTCTCTGGTGTTTCAGGTGACCAGGTTGCTGAAGGTATGCAGGTTGAGCCCTGAAGCCAGAGCTGCTGTAGCAGTGTAACACCTTGCCGTTGACAGGTGTTCTGCTGCGTCTCCTCATGCTGCAGTCTTCTTGCTGCTGAGGGTCTCCTCTTCTGAGCCTTTGTGCACACACCAATCCAAACTGAGCATGAAGATTAGACAAGAGAATGATGATAAATAACACTGTAAACGGGAAGAAAAAATTGAAGAAGTTCTTAAAACGGGCTGAAAAAGAAGAGTTTGAGTTCTGTGAGGCACTTGAGCAAGCTGGAGGACAAGTGCATGTGCTCAAAGTGAGGAGACGGACTCCTCTGTTCCTTGCAGATGCTGGGGCTTGGAGTAGAGCCTGCTTTTGGCTTTGATTCAGCTCAGCACCTGCCCAGCAGCTCCATATGAAAAGTATCTTGCCTTCATTGTCCTGGTGCAGCTCGTCTTATCTAGGTGGGGTGACCTATGTAATTGGGTGACTTGTCTAGCTGTTTCTAGCCCCACTGAAATGTTAATTTCAATTTGAATCTGTCCCTTCTTTCTCTGGCCAGCTTTCATCTTGCCATTGATTCTTCCCTATTGAGTGCAATTAAGAAGGATGATCCTGTCCTTGGTTAATGATATCTACCAGTGAGTCGTGTCTGTACTTAGAAATGAGAGCAGAACATTTCAATTGAGCATAACAGAGCTGACAACAGAGACTGACAAACTTGGACTTTTGTTCTTCCTTCCTTTTCACTGGCAACAGTAACATGAGGAGCCCAAGAGAGCTAGCTGCTGGGCAGGTTTTGCCTTTCCCCCATCCACAAAGAAGTCCTTTAGAGTCTAGTGATGTGCTCTTGGAACACTGATTTGCGCTGAGTTTTGTCAGACCATCACAGCTGGTTCCGTGACCTCAGCCTGTTCTGTACATGTGTCATTAACACAGCCAAAATGGGGGGAGCAATGGTTCTTTTTGTTTGATGTTCTCAGCCTGCTTGGCCTCCTATAGGAGCCCTGTCCCATCTCAGAGCTGCAGGAGATGGCTGCAGTACAGGGCTGATGGTCTGGCACATTGTGTAGTGCATGCTGTGGAGGGCTGGCATCAATCTTATCCCCTTAATGCACTGATGAACACTGCACAGACTAGTGATGTGAGGCACTGAGGGTCTTAATCAGCCCATCACAGAGCACAGCATCAGTGTGATTATCCAGTGGCTTCACTTATGACCTCAGTTCAAGAATACTTTTGCTCTTTGGGAAATTGCTCTTTTTGTCTCTGGTCAAACTCATCTCTGAACTGATCCTCTCGGCCATCTGAAGCTTAGCTTTCTGCACCATTTATTTGTTGTCTGTTCTCACTTAAACTGCTGGTTCTGATGATATATATGGTTCTCTTAATAGATAAGCAAGCCAGTGTATGTGGTGTAAATGTTTCCTTATAAGTTAGCTTACAAATGAAGGAGTTGTTTCATCAGAATAAACTGAGTTTTCAAAGTGAGATTAACAAAGAGAGGTCTAGCTGAATTACTCTCTAAAGAACTTCACTGTAAAGCTTTTGAATGCCTGACGTGTATACATATATTTAATAATAAATGGTCTAGATTTTTAACTGCTGTAGCCAAATTTGTTCGCTGTTTAATTAAGACTAGGATCTGGATGGTTACTGCCCTTAAAACAATTTGAGGATAATGTGGCCCCATTTGTTTCTTAAACCCTGCCCCTTTACAGACTGCTTTAACCTGAATCTTGAGACAGTTATGAAAACAAAGGTGTTGGGCCAGTGAAATAGCCTGTGGAAAATATAAGTTGAAGAGGGAGTCATGGGTTACAAACTTGTCCACTTTGTAGACATCGGGATTGAAAGTGGCTGTTCAAGATCCAAGGCAGACATATTTGCGTAGTTTCAGTGTTGTTTTAAAAGCATGCATTTAATGCTATGCCCTCTTCCAGGTTATTATTATTATTTTTTCTTTTTGCCAAGTGCTGGTTTTTTTTATTGCTTTTCTCTTAAGAGAAGTTTCCAGATACTTAGGGCAAAGCACAATTACAGTGTGGTCTGGCAGTACCACTGGGCAGGCAGATCCTGGGGCTGTATTTCCTATGGAACTGAACCCCAGGGCTACACCCCTGGCACACAGCCTGTGCTTGAGAGGGAAGCTGGATGAACCTAAGAGAAGATCAAAGGAGTGAGTTGCGAGAGATGGTGTAGCCTAAGGCAAGATGTTTACAGCTCAGAACATGAAGTTTGCCTCCAAAAAGCCCTAGCCTTCAAATACTGCTGGTATAAGTCACACTAGGTTTGGAAAGCAGGAAGAGTCCAGTCCTGACTGTGTTGTACGTAAATTAGAGCATGGGAGTCTCAGGAGGGTCTCTGTCACTTGCTAGGGATAAGAGTAAGGAAATATCTTGTCAGAATCCTGGCAATGCTTTTTTTTATTTTTATTTTTTCCCCCACACTGTCTGCCGTTCTTCCTCTTAAAGACTGAAGCTGTTTGAAAACACCCTGCATCATCTGCAATATTTCACTGTCACAGCTGGCATGCCAGGTTTGTCAAGTACCTTCTCTCTAGCCTTTGGTATCTACGACATTTTCTCTAACAACCAGCTCTATTTTGCCACCAGGAATTTTCCTATGTCTTTTTGGACACTAGAAGCAATATTTGCCAAATGTTTGTACAATCCCCCAAAAGCCCAGGGGCTATTGCACAGCCTCTATGGGCAGCTGGAGCCTCAGTGCTTACCTTGTCCTTCCAGCAACTCACAGTGTCTCTGGGTCAGATAAAGGAGGTAAAGAAACCCATACTTCTGTGCTCAGCATCACGTGTGCCCGGAATTATCTGCTGGCAGAAATTTAATTTTGTTTCCAGTAATTTGAGGTTATAGATAGGATTACATCTCCCAGTCTGAGAGAGACATTAATCAAGAAATAGGCCTCTTAATCCTCCTTTCAATGTTAATGAAACACTGTAAAAATGCCTTTCACCAGGGGATGTCAAGTATCAGTTGTGCTTTGATTAACATGCTTTTGTGACAGGTTTACTGTTGTACTGTGTAGTAAGTTATTCAGCAACCTAATTTAAGCTGTCTGTCAGGAGAAAACAAGTACAAAGAGAGCATTATTTTCTCATTGGAGTTGCAATAACAGGCTTGTGTATCTACAAACATTTTTTTTAACTGCTGGTTACTCTGCACCTGTTGTGACACTTTAACCTTCAGAGTAACTGGGGAAAGGCTAGATGTGAACACAACCCTGCCGTCTCATGAATGGCAATTAGGAACGAGATAAGGAATCGGAAATGTTGTTGCAGCTGATGGAAGCTAAGCACTTGCCTTTTTCACAGCAAAGCAGAATTTGGGCCAACTCTGCTGTAATGTAATGATTTAAACCTGGGCCGGCAGAGAGAACCGTGGGTCTGTAATCCTCTCTTCTTTTTACTCTCCCTGAAATCAAAGCACGTTTTCAGTGCAGGCTTTGTGGTTTGGGTTCTTATCTGCTCAGTTCTTTCTAACATGGCTTAATTATATTAGTTATAAACTTCCTTGTGGAGGAAAGCCAACACCAGGCAGACTGTTCCCTCTCTTGTTTGCCAAAACCCAGTGGTAGTTGCCAAACCCTCCAGAGGAGCTGCATTATTTGTAGAGAGGGATTTTTCTGCTGCTTTTTTAAAACTGACCTTTAAAAAAATATCTCCAAGTTACCTTGAAGCACAAAAAAGCTGTAGCCTGGAGTCTCCCATGCAAAAGCAGCCTCTTCCAACCAATGTGGCACGAAACCACAAAGGCTGCCCTCACCAACCTGGCACCCACCAAGATTTAGTGGTGTGGTTTTCTACGTGACTGGGTGTAATTACACTATCTTGCCACGTAATATGGATTAAAAGCTCCACATTGCACTGTCTTTTGTGCTGGAATGGTCTTTTTCCCTTAGCCAGGTTTACAAATGAATTCAGTTCTGTTTTGAACTGTGCCCAGGAGCCGGAGCACCACGCTCCATGGCTTGCTGGAGAGACTGCTGTGAAAGCTGCAGCTTCTCAAAGCAGCCAGTCCTCTTTGAACAGGGGTGTTTGTTCCTGCAGGGGAGGCCAGCCTGCTGGTGGACACCTGGGTCTCCCTTCAGCATCCTCAGTCAGTGAGGATTTTGCAGGAAGGCTGTGGTATATCCTTGCCTGTAGAACTTCCTGTGACACCTGGCCTGTGCAAGTCTCCAGCCTCCTCCACCCTCTGCTAATCAGCTAGGAGGGCCCTGTATGTTGTGGTGATCTAAAAGGATGCTTAGGAGCCATTTCTATTATCTTAATGACCATATTAGCACCTCTAATTGTAAGTGACAGGGCAATTAGTCTCAGTATAGCAACTTGAACAATTATGCTTGCCCTACTAAAGTAGCAGAATATTCATTACTGTAATAAGGAAAAAAAAAATCATCTCTTGGGATTTGTCCCTCTAGGAAAGGGTTGGCTATTTGCTTTCTATGGAAGTTATTTTGATGTACTGCCATGTCTCTGCTTTCAGTTTCTTTAGAAATAAAAGGTACAAGATTCTGTGTAGCTCTTGCCCGAAATGGTCAGCTGTCAAACCTATTTATTCCATGAAGTACACTTATGGCAAGTGCGCATCTATTCTGCCTCTGACATAATTCACAAGGAAGATCTCTAAGGGTGATGAAGTGACTCAATCTCTATTTTTTTCACCAAGCTGAGGAGTCTTCAGGCTCTTTTACTGAGTCCCAAGATGAAGAACCTACTGAAGTAACCAATATGCATGCATTCAAGGTCAGAAACTGGTCTGGAGATTGTGTCAGGTCTGAAAGCTTATCACTTTTGATGCTACACTTGTGCTTGTGTAAAAGCAGAGCTGACTTTCTGGAGGAGAGCCAGTCCTTATCAAGACTGCCAAAACTTAAGACAGCAAGGGTAATGACCAGGGACCTGAACCATTGATGTGGCACACTTCTGTATCTTTCCCTTGACTTTCACTGCTATAATGCAAGTGAAGGCACAGGAAAATTAATTTTGGCCTTAAGGTCATTAGTCCTTTGAGTGGAATTTGGGTTTTCCAAATCAGTCACTTGCAAGAACTGGGCTTGCAATGCTGAAGTAAGCTTTCTTTAGTGCATGGATTCCATTACCTGCTGCTGTCTGCATTGTTCCTAGTCGATATGGCGTAAGAAGTAATTCTCCAGGTGTGTCAGCTGACATTTCTGAGATATACTTGAGAGACGTGGGACCACTCTGGAGGTGAGGAGCTGCTCCAGAGATTGCAGTAGGACTGAGGGTGAAGGGTGGTCCTAATAGCAGCCTTGTTTGTCAGCCACCTTTGTGGCTCCCAAACAAGGTGTGTGATGAAGGTAAGATCTCTCTATACAAGCTTTCTTTTTTTTTCCACTGTTAACCAGTGAATATCCTGATACTTTGGATGTGTTGAGTTTGTTGCTGTTACAAAAATAGCTTCACTCATAAGAGAAAGCTGTCATTGCAGATGTGTTTTAGCTCAGTGGAAACATCAGGACTGTGTTTGGGACTGCAGGATCATGACATCTCTTTAAGCACAGTGGGAGACAGATGGGTGAGCTGCCAACTTGATGCAAAAACAATAAGAGCAAATGAGCTTGTTTAAAAATAGAACAATTGCATTTGGAAGGAGGGTTAGAGGGGGGTGAAGTTTAAAGGGACATAATTCTCCCATGATCCTAATCCTGATTTATTTTTTTTATATTAAACAAAGCATGCTGTAATATTGCCTTCATTAGCAACGCAGTGACAAACTGGAGTGTTTCCAAAATGGCTGGCTCCAAACTGCTTTCATATTGACCTGAAATGTCAACTGCTTTTATGTTCTGCTGACCACTGATTGCTTCCAGAGTAACGTTTTCTTCTGCAAAATGAAAGAAGTATCATTTCAGTGTCTGCTGGTGTTTGGGGAAGTATGATACTCATGGGAAATGATAGTGCTTTTTATTTCAAACTTCTCCTTAGTTCCAGTGGAATGAATTGTTAGTCTTGATGTTTTTTCTTTTTTTTTTCTTTAATGCTGTGATGGTATGTTCTGTGTAAGCATTGTTATCACTTGGAAGATCCATACTTCACCTTCCTAAAGCCAGAAAATCCTGCTAGTATGTACGCACCTCTAGTTTATTTCCCTGCCTTTGCATGTATGTACACAGAGTTGGGCTTTGATATAATGCTGCCATCAAACTCTGCAGTCAAACTGTACATCTTTTCTATGTAGCTGTGCTTTCATGCTACAAACACATATGTGGAGATGTAGTACTTCTGGCAGCACTAGTCATAAGTTCTGTAATCGAATCCCTAATGATATAATGGGAAGAGGTTGGGTTTTTTATGCCCTGCACAAGACTGGAAAATATTCAAGTAAACTTTCATTTCGTGTAACATGACTTTATATTACAGGACAATCTCTCGGTCTTTTATAATCAGGAAAATGAACTGGGTGGCATGTAAGGTCTCTTCAATTTTTCTGTTTTGAAGACCTGTGTAATTTATTCACATTTCTATACTATATTTTTCTGTAATTATGATTTGAAAGGGATTCTTCCAAGGAAAAGTGAAGGAAGTAGGTTTATCTTTCTAGAAAGATAAGCAGCCTTGTTACATGCTAAGAATCAGAATAAAACATACTGACCAAATAAGCCTACTGGATCTACTCCTATAAACAGCAACTAAAAGATCTGTAAAATGTAGGAAACCATACTATTTCTTCAGATACAGATATTTTCTCTGCTGGGAAATCCCAGCTGTTAGGGCAGAATTTGATTGCTTTACTTAGTTTCTGTGATAATTGAATTCTAGGAGGAAATGGGTTTGAAAGTGTTGGAAGAGTGTAACCTTAGGAAGGTATCGAACAAATGGGAAACCATCCCTTACATCTTTTTGTAATCAGCATCCCTGTTTTTTTTCCCCCCATCTCTTTTCTGAACTCTTTTCTTCCAAGAGAGTGACCATGAGCTAAGAGCAGCCAGGTCAATCTGCATGCTTTCCCAGTACCTTAGTGGCAGACAGATGGGCTCCAACAGCATGGCTTGCTTTGGGTCCATGCCAGCACCTAGTCATGTTCCATTTTAATTCTTCTCTGTCAAGTCCTATTCAACCAAGCCAGGAGATAGAAACAGCAGCTTTCCTAAAAGGAGGAAGAAGAGAAATGCAAAGGAGAAAGGTCATATTTTTGTAAGAGGCTTTGGATAAACCTCTATTTTGTATCTTAATTTGAACTAAAAGATGAAGCTGCACCACTTTGACTATGATATTGTTCAGTGAAGTCTAACAGCTTTGTCCATTGAGACCCATTCTCTTTTTACCTGCTGCCTCACAATTTAAAATAAACTCAACTTGTGGAAGGACCAACGGCTTTCATGGGCATTGGACTGCTGTTTTATTATTATGATGATTTATTTTAGGGCCAGTTCCACTCAATCAGTTACCAAGAAGGGAGTAAAATCACTTGTTTTCTGCAGTGTTGCTATCAGCTTCTAGAAGAATGCTGAAATATCCCAAGAAAAGGAAAAAAAAAAAATCTTTCCGGAGGAGTAGTTGAAGAGCTGAATAGCAGCAGAACAAGAAAAAGTGTAGTTCTATAGTTGCTCTGCATGATGTTTCTGAATGCTGGGTGGGGAGTAAGAAATTAGTTGAGGTGGATGCTTTGAAGATGAAACCCATAATGTCAAACACAAAAGCAAATCATCCTTTGATAGCACTGGTAGTGATCTGTATGGAGAAGTAATGCCTGAACCATGAGGGAGTTTCAGCAAAAGGGCTGAAAGGGTCTTATGATGGGACACCAAAATGAAAATTTTAACAAGTAGTAGTCTTTTTTTCTAGTTAACTTTCCTTTTACAATTATGGGCATGCCTTTATTACTACTATAGTGTTTTGGGTCAGAAGCAGCATTTGAGATTTTTGTGATTTCAAATCACTTTGGAACAAAATAGGTGCAACTGTCTTTTGCCAAATTTGGATGGCAGGGAAGGCTCAGCTATTTTTCACCACCCTGCTGTGAAGAAATCTCTCTCAGGAGCAGCTGCTTTTATTATTGTCATAATGCATGGAGTGCAAGCAGTGCTGTGCTGGGGGCAGGTATTCATGTGCTGAGTTTCAGGAGAGTTTTGCTGCATCTCCTGGGGTAGCAGCTGAAGCAGTCCTACAGAGATCCTATCGCATTGTGTGTTGGGGAGTAGCAAGGCACGATGCTTCCCGAGGGGAAGGGAGTCCTGATGCGTGAAGCCAGGACTAACTGTGTTTGGAGAAGGAGATGGGCTTCCAAGGGATCTCAGAACAGCCTTGTTTACAAAATGTGCAAGTAACTGAAATACTAGCAACACAACTGAGTCATAGAGAGATGAAAGGGTTTTACAGCTGCTGTGATGATTCTTGTGAATCCACAGGAGTCTGCTTGCTGAGAATTTAATTTCTAACAGCAGAAGAAACAACTCTGACTACAAGTTACAGCTCACGCTTAGCAGAATGCAAGTAGAGCTGTGGTAGCTTTAGTGTGTGATGCAATGGCAGGAGCTGATCCCAGAGCTTCTGCTGCACCCATGGCAGAGCTCAGCCCCTGCTTTACCTTGGTCTGAGCATATACAAGCTCATGAGATGCTGTTTCCCTTTCAGATGGATTCCACAGGACTACAAACAGCCATCTTAAACATGTTCTCAAGAGAAGGCATTTGCTCAGCTGTCTCTGCTGATGCTCTCCTGATCTACCCTACAGAAAACACAGGGAGGGCACTAGGAAGATTCGTGCCAAGGAGCAAGAAAACTCTGTAGATGTTTCTGCTCTCTATTCATTTTAAGATGGGAGCCCTTTTGTTTAAATGCAATACGGGTGAATGGACTCCCCAGGGTGACTGTCCTATTCTGTGTTTTACCACAGTCTACAGATCTGGCAGGAATTTTGTTGGGTTCCCATGTTAAAATATTGGCTGTACTTCACTGAAAAGCCAAATGCTTTAAATTCTGCTTTGATGGCCTCCCACCCCTTGAGACTGCAGGGAGAAATATTCTGGCCAAATAAAGGATCTGTGAAGAGAAACTTTTTTTATGACACCTTGTTAGCCCTAAAGACAGTTTTCTGTCTGTAAGTGCAGTGAAGTATGGAAATATTGCTGTGCTCCATGGTGCAATTTTCTGACTGTGATTTTCGTTGATAAAAGCCTTCAGAGAGCACATTTCCCTTCCCACTTATCTGCCATCAAAAGACAACAAATATATGAAAAATTCAGCTGTCATTCTAAACAAAATATAAAATTACTTTGGCTTGATGTTTTAAGCAGCAATAATTTCCATGGCAAAAAAGCTGGAGCTGTTTTCTAAATGCTGTGATGTTTATCTCTAGCTTATTTCATTATGCACGGATCACCTGGTTTAGATATTTCAGTGCAAAGAGGAGATCTCGTGAATTAAAACCTAACATTTGTCGAATTAAATATTTGTTGAGCTGAGCCCGAAGTTCATTACTTGAATGTGTCAACGGTTTATGGGCTGGTCCGGCCCAGTTCCGTGACCAGCAGGGCGGAGGGATCTGCGGATCCGCGCCTCTGGGAAAGGGGAAGCAGGGGACCCCAAAATACTTGAAAAAAAACAACAGCACTGATCTGAGGTGGAACAAATGATTTTACTAAATATAGTATTAGTAAACTACAAAGAGAGAGGGAGAGAGAGTCTGTTTGAATTGTATAGACCTCACCACAATCCTGGGGTGAGAAGTGCAGTCCAGTTGAGTGACTGAAGTGCAGATGGCGAAGTGCAGATGGCGAAGCGCAGACAGCGAAGAGCAGGCGAAGAAGAAGGATCAGGTGACCTTGCTTGGAGTTATATCCCCTTGCTGACCGCAAAGCCTCCTGGGGAAATGTAGTTCTTCTCCGACGGACGAACATTCGGCAGATATCAAACCCCACCCCCAGTGCATTACATGATGTTATGGTGTGGAATACTGATGACCAAAAATCATAAAACCATGACAGAATGCTATTTTGCATTGGAGAAAGAAGGATTCTTTCTGACCTGCCAAATGTAGTTATTTAAAGAAGATGATGAAGAAGGCAGGTGTTATTCAATTGGTTGGATAAGAAATGGAAATAGTACATTTGAACTCTTGTGGTATAACCAAATAGATGAAAATAGGCGGAAGTGATCCTGAAATGTGATAATTTGTTTGGGCAAAAGCAGAAGAAATAGGGTGGAAACTTGATATTCCACTTTATTTTTCACAAACTGAAATATGAGATTGGAATTCTTAGGTCTGATGTTACTGGGACTGAATTTCTTTTAGGGGTGTTTCTAAACTATGAAACCACCCGGTATCTGAAAGAGTGTTCCTCTGATTTGGTTCTATTATTTTTTTTAATATGAGTGACATTAGGGATCAAGGGAATTATAACTTTAATCTTTTCTCAGTTTCTAAATATAGTTATATTAGTGTTTTTTCTTTAAAGCTGAGCTGACAAAAAAAAGAAAGCAGGTCAAAAGCAGGTTGTTCATATCTTGGCAAAACAAATCTTTTTCCTTTTGAATCAAACTGAAAGGTCTGTTACTTTGCAAGTTGCCTTAGTCTTTCCTTTTTTCCTTTCCACCTTTTTAAAAAGTTATAAATTATCTTGCCAATCTGAAATGTCAATTCAAAGATCAGTTTAAAACTTCAAACATATTTTAAGGTTCCTAAATTCCAATCGTTGAGTTTGGAAGGGAAATCTGAGACTTCAGTTGGTCAAAGAAGAAAAGCTGAAACTCTCACTTCGAAAACATTAAACAAACAAAAAGCATTAGTAAGTTACTGTGTGTCTCACCATCACTGAGTCCTTTATGTTGGAAGGGACCTCTTGAGGTCATTTAACACATAGCTTAAGCAGGCTCAGCTGGAGAAGCTTGCCAGGAACTGAGTCCAGTTGGGTTCTGACTGTCTCTGTGGATAGAGATGACCTTTCACTTTTTCCTGAAAGTATTATCTAGCTTTAATATTAATGCATTAGTAGTTTGTTTTCTCCTGTATAACATCTCTGCAAATCTCTTCAAAAGGGAAAAACAAAAAACACAAAACCCAAGCTCTTAACTCGCTGTTACTCATTTCCCAAAAGATGCTGCCATTTGCCCAACCTTGTTTTTTGTTATTGTTGATGTATGCAACATTCTCCTGAGAAGAACCATAGCATCTTCTGGTTTCATACAAAGAAGTCTAACTTCCTCTTGTAGATTGAAAGAAATAGAATATCTGGAATGCAGGTACGTGAGATTGAATTAAATTATTCTAATTTAGCTGAGAAAGTGAATGTTCAGCATTCTACTGTGTATAAAGATATTGCTGTTTCATAGTGGCAGAGATTATTGACCTTCATGTGCACGTGACATAGCTAGTTATTCTGCTCTGCTCTTGCATTGACAGTGCTGAGTTCTCACTGCTGAAAGGACCATGGATTTCAGTTTCTCTTGAGCTTGGGTTGGAGATGTTTGATGTGTTTGCACATCAAATTTGTAGGTGTGGTAACCCATTGCCCACTCTGAAAGACAAGCTCTCTCATCTGTTGGATCTTGTTCCTCACTTTCCTTTGGCCACTTGGGCTTCCAGACCTTTTTCACCTCAGTGTCTACATGGTTGTGGCAGTGTTGGTGTCTTAGTTGTATCGCACATGGTAATGCAGCAAAGGAAATTTTGTACAGTTATTCTTCTTTTCCTGGGGGGCAAGAGCTGGAGAAGCAGGGAAGACCATGATACCTCCAGTGCCATTTCACTCCAGTCATCTTGATTGCAGGTTCATGAATGATCTATTATGTGGCCTTAAAATGTTTCTGATGCTGGCTTAGGGCCTGAAGCTTGCTTCATGCTGCCTGGGTGGAGCTTTCCCATTAATAGTAACATGGAAATATGCTGAAGCATGTGAAGTTTCAAGTACAGAAAGTTCCCTGCTAAATTCAGTGAGTTTGAGGAATTACCAGAAAGTAGACTTCATTAAGAGTTGCTTTTTTATGTGTATGACAGAGACAAATTGCAGCCAGTGATGTCTTTGCTGAAAAGACTCCATTAGATTACCATTAGATGCTAATAATATATCATGATTATTTTTATAGGGTTAAGCTTGTCTCTTTCCTCATCCACCTGCCTTGCAGAGATAACCTCTAAGAATACCCTGAAGGACTGTCAGACTGCAATTCAAATGCTTTTTCCCTAGCTAAATTTTCAAAACAATTCATTACCTATAAAAGATTGTTGAGAATGCAGAGATAGGGCTCTTTTCTCTCCAATTTACATTCTCATATAACTCTACTCAGTGCTTAACCAGATTCTGGAATAATTTGATTTTTCTTTCATTATTACTATGCAAAGATATTCTACGTATTAGTGAAAACCCATTCATTCTTCAGAACACATCTAATTTGCTGTGAGCTACACAAACCCTTGACTGTACTTAAAGAATTGCTATTCACGGTTGTGTCACATACTTCATTTAAAATATCAATTTTATTTAGTGCATATGGCAAGGTTTTCGAAAGCTTGAGCCTTAGTAGTGCATATTTTTACTAAAAATGAATACATGATCTTAATGCTAAGATGGATGTTTATGTAGGTGCATGTGCTGTTGGAAGTGTGCTAAAGGCTGATGCTTTGTACTTTTCTCATAAGCTTTGCTTGGAAGTGAAGCCTATCAGTGAATCTGTCAGGTCAAGTGGCAGCAGCTGCTGCCTGACCTTTACTGCAAGTGAGTTAGATGATTTTAATTGTAGAGTTGAGCACCGCTGCTGTATTAAATATGAACAGCAGTGTAGCTGACTTGACTAAGCTTCACCAAGTCTTGATTTATTTTTATTTCCCCTTTCCTTCAAATCCTGCCTCTGTAAACTAAGTGCTGCCATGTAATCCAGTTCACTGATGAAGGAGGTGTTCTGCAATGCCGAAGGCAGATTCACACCTGAGGATTTTATACAAACATCTAAAAAGCCCCAACTGTTCATAAAAAAAAAAAACAAAAAAAAAATCACAATTTTCTTCATTTCTGGTGTTTATTTTTGATATGAAGTAAGCTGGCATAGCTTTACTGATGGTATGGGAACCTGTTGGATGGTTTTTACTTCATAAAGGCATAAAAAGTGTTTAAGATAATTGTTTCCCTAAAGGGTCTGTGAAAAAGACATCCAGGCAGAGGGAAGAAACCCCATAAATACCCCCCCAGTAAAATCAACCAGTGGAAAAAATCACTAGAAGAATGAAAGTTGAGCAACTGACATCAGCAAACAAAATATCTCATGTGTGCAAGTCTCATTCCACAGTCCATTGCCCACTGCTTAAAAATTCTTAGCTAACAGTTGGAAAATGGACAAAAAAGGGGTAGAAAAGGACAAGGACAATGTTAGCAAAAGCTAGGGTACGTTGTGTAGCCAATCAGTAATTGCTGCAATTGGAGCTCATTGCCTGCTCAGCACTTAATGTCTTGGCCTTTTCAGGATGAGTTTTAATAATACTAGCGTTTATACCTAGTGTTTTAAGAAAACCTCAGCAGTTGTTATCTTTGTTGAATCTTGTGATGTCCCAAAGTGATGCTGTTCTCCTTTTGCTGTTGATTACTAGTTTGGACAGGAGGCAAAAGTGCAGAGCATGGGTGGCGAGCTCGATTGAAGCTGTAAATCCTATTCCAAATTCTTCATGTCACCAAGGGTTGTCAGACACTTATAACATGCCTCTGGGCTACCCAAGAAGGGAGAGTGCCAGGAATAACTCTGAAGCCCAATTGTCTTGTGTCAGATTGGTCATGAGCTGAATGTTACCCTGAATTCCAAGCAATCTAGCTATGCTGGCCTCAGCGCCTGCTGTGTCCCTGTTCTGGCTGTCCTGCAGATTCTTCAGCAGCACAGACTTATGCTATATAGATGGGGGTGTGCTCAGGCTGAGAGCTGTGTGTCATTTGTATTGGATGTTACTAGCCATAGAATGGCTGAGGCTGCAAAGCTCCTCTGGAGATCACCTAGTCAATAGGCAATTGCTCACAGTGGTAAGATTCCTCTTAGCCTTTTCTTCTCTAGGCTGGAGAGTGCCTACCTTCCTTGTATGACAGATGCACCAATTCCTTCATCATCTTCATGGCTCTTGCACTGAAGGTCCATGTTCCTCTGTTAATGAGGAACCCACACACACATTGCTACATGTGTCCCAGCAGTGATGAACAGAGGAGAAAAATCTTCTCTCCACCTGCTGGCAGTGTGCTGCCTAATGCAGTCTAGGATGCTGTTGATCTTTGCCATGAGGGTGTATTGCTATGCTTTTGGTGGCTGCATTCTGATGAACTGCTAACATGTTCCCTGGTACCACCAACATTGAACTGGAGAACTTGCTAGATAAAATGCCCCACTTGAAGGAGACTGAAAGGCTAAATGCTTTCAGCAGCCCCAGTCTTGCATGCTGCATTTGCTCCAGGTTGCAGGATACGGAGCTGCTATTAGCTCTGCTTGCGGGGGAGATTTGTTACAATCTATGGTCTCTCTGGTAGAGTTTCCATAGGTGATGCTGAGAATGCCTCACTGATAAAGGATGACTTGTACTTAGATTGCATTAGAAAGTAGTGTGTGCTTTTTGCTGATGTTTTCCTTTTATTTTTATTCTATTTCTCTGTTTTCTTCCATCAGTTTCCCCAATTAAGAGCAACAAATTGAGCTGCACTGAGCATTTGCAGTGGGAGCAATAATATTTGCAGTCCTGCAGAAAGAAATGTTTTCCCACATTTCCTTTAAAATCGCTAGACAAAAATGATTTGTGTGCTCTAAAATAAGGGTGGAGTGGGGACCTTGGAGTGATAACGCTACAAAGACCTTATTCTTTGTCTGTTTCAAAACATCGATCTCTTGAAGGAAGGAGATCATCAGCAAAAGAAAACAAAAACCTCACATGCTGGGGTGGGCCCATTAGAGGACTGCAGGTTCATTAGTCCTGCTAAATATGATACTGCATGTAAAGTCAAAAAAGCAAAGTGAGGTCTGGCAAACTTGGCAGGGAATCAGCCAAGATCTGTTACATTATCTTTCACATGGCTTGTTAGCGATGACACTAATTGAAGGCTGGGCTGTCTTTTTTTGCTGACTGTCTCCGAGAGGGCCATTTTAATTTCACTCGATTATGTTGTCTTATTGTGAGAAGCAAGATTTGTGGAAACTCTTATCAGTGAGCCCTTGGCTGCCTAAAAGTTCACTTAGCAGCTGGATAGTTTCTGTTAATAACTAGACTGACCTATTTCTCATTTCTAAATAACCTAAATAAATTGGCTACTGTGATGCTACACCTCAGTTATGCATTGCCAGATTTCTTTATCTTATAAATCTCTGTTTACTGGGCACATTAAACTCATTTAAATATTAAAGTGCTACAACTCCTACTGTCCCCTGAAAAAAATTCGTTAGAGCAAGCGTGTCCACACCTGAGGGTTGCTGAAGAGTGGGAGAAAGTGAAATAAGTGCTGTTGAAGGGGGCAAGATTGTACTATAGTAGACTTGTATGGGCAGAACACTTGGATAAGAGTGATTTTTTTTTTTTTTTTTTTTTTTTTTTTTTTTTTTTTTCCCTACTGCTTTTATCAACATTATTTGTAATTTTCTTGCTCTATCTCTGTACTCCCCTTGGCAAACACTCAGCTGCGCAATAAGGAACTGACTTTTGGTTCCCAGATGGAAGTGGAAAGATCTGATGTTAGTTAGGGGACAAATGGTCCCACTAAAGAGCTTGCTAAAGAGAAAAAAAAAAAAAAAAAACTCTCTCCAATTGTGAAACAAATCAACTATTAGAAACAGCCAGCTGGATGCACCTCTCTGGGGCTGATGACCAGAGAGACTTAAAAGTCCATTAAGCTAATGTTTAAATGCATTCTCTGCACGTAGTGTGCACAGAGGAACTGTCCTCACAAGCTGAGCTGTGGCAAGGTCCTCAGTTTCCATCAGGAAAGGGATTTACATCACCAAGAAAACATTTGGTGATTATGACTACCAACCATGTTAATCTTCAGCTTGAATTAAAAGTCACTGACAAGTTGCTTTGGGATTTGTGTGGCTATGCAAGGGAAAAGAGCCAGAATGAGAATTTCTGAGCTGAGTACGTGTGCCAGTGAGGGATCGTCCTTTTCCTCTGTCGGCTGCTGATGCATCATAAAGAACTGGGGCTTTGCAAGAAAAAGGCAGGCCCTTCATGAAGCAAAATCTGCCATTTTGCTTCATGAGAAGTGCAGTGTGGCTGGGAATCTGCTTTTGTGTGCTCAACAGAGAGAAGGAGGCAGGTCGCTGCTGATTTGCCCACGTGGCACAGCTGGCAGTGCTGTCTGCAGGTGCAAGGGCCTCTACAGTTCTCATGGGAACATGTTTGCAAATGGCTGCTGCCTGTGGAGATGCCCCTTTCATCTAAAGGTCACTAGCTGACTTGCTCTGAGGCAAGAGGTGCCTGCCTCTCCCCACCACTGCTGGGACACCCACCCCATCAGGACCAGGCTAGGTGCTGCCTTCTGCTGCCTGAACGTCTCCTCCATGGCCATGGCAGGCTGTGCCCAGTGCTGTGCCCAGAGATGTGCAGAAGCAGAGGCAGCCAGTTTGTCCCTTGAGCCATATAGTGATGCTTTCCTTAGCTATTGACTGTAATGTCTCACTGAAAAAAGTCAACTGCTTCTGGGTAATCCAAAAAGAGTAATGAGTTATTAGTGCCAGAAGCAGGGTAATTACAATGAAAGTAAGGTGTTGCTTTGAAAAGTTACCAAAACAGAAATTCCTGCCTGGAAATGGCAGACAATGTAGAAGTAAATGCCAATATAGGATGTTCAAGGCTAAGGAGATAAGTCTGCAGTGGTCTGTCTTATGTTTTGTCCTGGTGTTTGCAGCACGTTATGGTTATTGAATCAAGCTGGGATTTTAAAAGTAAAATTGAACCTTCTAACCTGAAACCTCAAATCCTTTTCTGATGATTTTTGTAACTGAAAAGTGGAAATAGTCTTCAATAATTCAGAAAACATTTAATGATCAAAGCTGCAATTAAAAGCATGGTGAGTCATCTTGCAGTTGTCCATGTGTTAAAAAGTACAGGCTGTGCAAGTCATGTCTTTGTCATCGTCGTGATCGTGATGGCTGGTTTTGCTCAAAGAGGTTATGGGAGCTGCTATTACTTCCAGCTTTGTAAGGAATCTGTCTGCAGAACTGTGTTTACAGAGCAGAAGAAAAGGCAATAGCAGCGGCTCCCCCATTTGAGTATGTTATTTAGCAGCTTTGTCTGCAGCATCTGAATTGATGATGGTGCTTTTCATTACTTTTTGTCTTCTTCCAAAGTCTCAGTAGGAGCCTTGATATTTTTTTTCCCAGTTTACACTAACAAATATAGAACTGAACTTCAGAATACATTTTTTTTTTGCTTCCTGCAGCATGCACTAACAATGAAATATTTAACTAAACATCTCACAGCGTACACATTCTCCCAAATTAAAATTGCAAAAGACAAGGAAATGAAGATAAAAATATCCAACCAGGCTATTTCACAGAAACCCTCAGCAGCAATCTGTTTTTCCCTTTAAATCCTGTTGCTTTATACAAATTGATTTAAAAAAAAAAAAAAAAAAAAAAAAAAAAAAAAAAAAGAAAAAAAAAGTGATAAATACAATTTGGTTTTGGTATAAGAGAAAACTCCTATGGAGATATGTTCCTAAAAATGTTTAGCCTGTCATATGGGAAAAAACAGCTAAAAGAAAGCAACAGAATTTGTAACTCTCTGCCACAAAAATACAGTAAGTTTTGTGTTCTGCTATAAGTCTTGCTTTCCTGGTTCCCCAGTTCTCTTCCTATTATAAGTGAGGTATCTTCATCCTTTATTTTCTGATTCTCATGACAGCTGCAGTCAGCATTCACACTGCAGCATGCTAGAATATAATTGCTTGCTTTTAAAAAAAAAGTCATTGTTTTAACCCTCTCTTAAAGATTTATTGGTGAAACAAACATTTTGGTTTGCTATTTTTGACATCAACTGCCTCGAGTCATTGCCAGGTAGCTGTAAATCAACACCAGCTTCTATAAGATTCCCCAAAACATAATCTAATGTAGCATATTCCAATCAATTCAATTGGTAATTTTTTTCCAGCCTTATGTAAGGAGACCTGCTCTGTATTTGGAGAGGCAAATCACGTTACCTGTTTTACCAAGTCTTGCAAACAAGCAAATTCAGACATCTTATGAGTCAAATCCTCTGCAGTCACTTTATCTTTTTAGTTCACACAATGCACCTGTGGAAAATGCTCTTAAATTCTTCCAGTTCTCTTCTACAAAAAGGAGAGTAAAGCAATTGACTGATGTTAAAGGAGTTCATGAGGAGTTCTGAGAATTCTTACTGTGCCTTTGTTTTTTCCATGAATCTCTGCCACGCTCTGTGTTGTTGGTCTCTTCTCTAAATTTAGCCACCTCAGACATTCCAAAACCTCTCCACAAATTTCCTGTGATAGCTGTGTCTGAGCCACTCATCCATGCAAGTGGAGGTGGCTGCATTACTAGATATCGTTTTCAGAGGATAACTTCAGTGTTGATGAGAACTGAATATGTGACAATGAGGAGGAGGAGGACCATTCAAGACTCAACTGCCAAAAGCCGTGGCTAAAAATTGGCTCCATTGTATTTGCTTTTTATGTGCATTCAAAAGAGGAGGAACGCATCCTTTAATATCAAATCCAGCAATCTAAGTTGAGAGGGAAGTAATTATACATGAAAGGAATATAGTCTTTTGTAATAAGGTTTTTAAAGTATCAGTTTCATTCTACCATAATATTTTCATGATTAGATTTACCTTCTAATATTTTAATGACTTTAATACGAAGTAAGGAAGTTCTTTGTAGCTTATCTTATAAGACTGTCTAGGACATTGCACTAAATGAGGTTTATAATTCAGTTTATAATTCAATATATCCACATCTGCATCTTTAATAACAACTAACATTCAATCTTTATTGTACCACTTGAATAAAAAGTTCTAAAATTAAACCTGCTGCAGCTTAATCTAAGAATAAACACACATGACATTTTGTACAAAATTTATGCCTGATCAGCATGGTGCACTCTTATGGTTGTATCAGACCTAGAGAAACAGATCTTATTCAGCCAAAGGTAGATGGTGATATTCACATACTACTGATACACTTTGAAGAGCAACAAAGATCATTCCCCTGGAAGAAAGAAGTGGCAAGCTCAGGTCCAGATCCTTGTAGTCAGAGCAGCACGTACACAGACCTTTACTGATGTGGGGTGGTCCAGACCCTCTTACTTTAGAAAAGTAGTTTTGGTGCCTTCTGTGGGAGTATCAGCAGCCAGAATAAGGAGGCTGCTCCTGCAGAGCCCTTTGTAGATTCAGAGTTTTACTTGTGATGTATGAATTGGTGGTGGTTCCCTTCAAAGGTGGAAAAACTGTTTTGTAATCAGGTGTGATGCTTTGTGGGCTATGACAGATCTGTCACAGTGAAATCAAGATTTCTTTATGATAAAAATGAGATAAAGCAGGAGAGATGGTATAAGATGCAGAGATAATGTTTTGGAGAAGACTCAGTTTTAGAATAATCTTTAACCCACTTGGGTGAAATGATGGTTTTATGAAAACTAAACAATTATTTACTAATAATCTTAATCTGACAATTTATCCTCGGGCCAGCTACACTCAAAATCATTGTTTTGATTTCTTACAGGTGCAGAAATTAGCAACAAAATCGGTGAAAACTAGAGCCTGTGCTAGACCTCGATTCGATATGTATGACAACCTCCCTGCATTTAAAGGACTCTGGTTCTGGTCCTTACTTGCAGAGTGGCTAAGGTCTGTTTCCCTTTAAATGCATTTTGAAGCAGATATGGCAAGTAATAGAGCATCACGTCCATGTGAGATGCCTTTGTGATATTCACAGGAAGTCCCACTCACAAATAAAAAGGCTGTTCTTCACTAGGATCAAATTAGAATTATTTGACATCAGCTGGGTCAGGATGTGGAGCTTTGATCGGAGGAGATGAAAGATGGGTGAAAACTCTGCTGGGCCATAGAGTCCCCTGCTGAAACTGAAGCTTCATGCTACAACTGGGCCTCATCTGACTTTAATTAAATAAGGGAAGATCAAAGCCTACAAATCTCCCTGATCTATATCAGCACAGCAAATTAAAGGTAAAATTTTTCTGTATCTTTCTGTTCCTTTGAAGTCAATAGTGAACTTTGTGCTATGCACGAGAACACAATGAATGCTGTTTGGGTAGCTGCAGGTTTACAATAATTTTGAAGTCGTGTTTATGCAAGAGGAGAGAGGAAACCACTTCTTGAAATGATGCCCTCACAGCTGTTGGGCTCCACTCCACCCCCAGATTGATTTTATCTTTGGGATTTGCTTTGCCTTACAATGATGCTAGGGGCACAATTACATCTAATATGTCAGGATAACTATGGTCTTTGTTTTCCTTCAGCTATAAATCACAAAGTATTCTCCTTTCTTATGACCGCTTCCCCTCCTGCCTCCCTTGCATACTGGTGATATGAGCTGGAGACTTGGTTGATAAAAACATCCTGACCTGAAGCAGCTGGAAATAGGCAGTATAATCATGCAAGCCCACTGTCAGCCCTCATCTATTTTTGTTTGATTGGTATCTGATTGTGATTGAAAAGCTCACTCCCCTGGTTAGCTACCTTGAGGCCAACCTTGAAAATATGTCACATTTGGCTACTTGATAGCATCTCAAGCGGAATGTTGGATCCAGAGTGCACACAGTGCAAAAAAATAGAAAGCTGGCATCTTGCTACGTTGCACAGCAAAGGAAAAGCAACATGGAAAGAATCTGACAGACATGCAAAGAAATGGAAGTGCTGCAAGGCAGAGAGAGGAGTCCGTACACATGCATTAGCGGCTCTGGGCAGGACAAAAGAGCAACTTCCCAGGGGTTCAGGCTGGTTCCATATCTAGGTGTTGTTGCAGATTACAACATCCCTTGTCTGCAGTAACAATCTGCATAAGGATGGCTTAGGAGGGCAGAAATCAGAATAATTCCTGGAGTAATCAGGATTTTATTTGCTGGGATTATTGTAAAGTTATGGAGGGGCTGGAGAGCATGTTTGTGATGCAGCCATAACATGGCTGCACAGAATTCTTGTATAAGATAGGAGAAATAAAATAACTAGTGATTATGTTGAATAAAAGTCAAAAGAAGTGAGTGACAGTGATGGGTCTGTGAAGGGGGAGAGCATTGGTTATATAGATTTCCATTTCTGTTATCTGACTGACAGCTACGAATAACTGTGAGGCCAAAAGATGCAGATTTCCAAGTCCTACCTTCCTGAAATGAAGGGAGGGGTGCCTTCAGAGGTTGAGTAGCTGAGGCAGACAGAAACAAACTGTGGTGATGCCTCTAGAAAACAGAGTTAGGGAAGGCAATGTGCCTGCTAAACAAAGTGACACTCTGGTGTGGAGAATGGCAATGGCAAATTGATGAGAGAGCAGCCTTCTTTCATGTGCACTGAAAATACAGATAAGAGATAGATTGTGTCATTGAAGGAATAAGAGATTCTGGTACTACACATTGGTACTACACAAACTGTGCTTTGACTTTGGGTCAATGTTCAGTATTTGATGCTGGCTTGCATGTGAGTTGCTCTAAAAATAGAATTGATACAAAATATGAAGTGAGAAGATTGTGAGGAGATAATCACAAAGGCCTAAATACAGCTCTCGCAACAGATAAAGAAATTAATAAAACAGAAATTGATATTTAAATTGCTTGCTTTTTCAAAAAAATCTTATCATCATTCATCTATCAGCTCCTTCTCTGGGTTTATCCCAGCACAGCTCCCCTTGGACACTTGGTGAGACCCTGGTACTGCACACATTCTTTCTGGCTGACCATGCACATGGTCTGAGTTCTGCAGTAAAGGACCAAATTTTATTAGTGGATACACTGAAATCATTGCACTGTGTGAGCAGATGGAGCTGGTGGAAGGAGATCTGTGTTAAGTACACAGGAGAGATCAGGTTCTGGAAGGCAGGTGGGACTTGCCACTCATTTGACTCTGGAGCACCCATCAGCTCAAATGTGACCTTCCTTCTTGGTGGTACAGGCAGCCAACAAAGTAATGGGAAAGAGGAACCTGGATGGAAACTGAAACGCATTTTTTCTATGACTATAAGTGGTTAATGTCAATAGAAAGGCACTCTGTGCAAAACAGGAGCGAGGTTGCTGGAAGCACTCAGTGTGTGCGTAGACTGAGTGGCAGAACAAGGCCACTTCAGATTGCTCTGAGAACCATACCAATTCTTCAGGTTAGTATGGAAGAAAAGTTCATTACTTGCTTGAGCAATTTATGTACGTTCTGGGTAAAGTAGTACCTACAGCCCAGAGCAGTTCCCTATCTGCCCACCAGAAGTGTCCCAGGCTGCTGCTCTCCCACCCCACAAAGCACCGGCTGTTCATTTTTAGTGGTTTGTCGTTTTTAGCTAATAGGTGCAAAAAAAGAAACAATGAACTAAAGGTTCCAAATGGCTGTCAGTAAATTTATTTTGCAGTTAACAGCCTTTGTAATGCACTGACTAACTTTATCTCATTTCTCTGTGGGTGTGCTGGGATAATTGCTCGAGTACTTTGTTAAAAAGAAAAGCTCTCCACATTTCCATTAACTCTCTGCATGGTGTCTGTTTCACTTGACTGCACTAGGTACCATTTACAGTTCAATTTCACAGTCATGATGGACTGAAACGTATCAACCTGCTTTCTCTCCACTCCACTAATCACATGCATTAATAAACAGGGAGATTCATAAGAACTGTTACTCTTGTTTTTCTTTCCTAAGTCCATTTTTGTGAATTAAATCATGGGCATTTTTTTCCTATAAAGTCCAAACTGCCAGAGGAATAAATAAGCACTGTCTTATTCAGTAGGGTGCAATAAGTTACTATTTTAGGAAAGCAAGCCAGGCGTACAGAAGTTACTGCAAATGAGAAGACAAAAAAATCCAGCAACAAAGAACAGCATTGTGTGATGTCAATCTACAGTATGCATGTGTTTATATAATCGCATTGGAATTTTCTTTGAACTTTAGCCTGGAAAATTTACTTACTGGGGGAGGGGGAAGGGGAAAGGATTTGAGTGCCTAAGCACCAAAATAGCTAGGACAAAGTAGTGAAACTGTGGTTGGTTGTACAGCAGAACCACGTGAAAATGCAAAGAATCCCTTTTGTAACGGGTAGAAACAAGTAAGCCACTTGGTCATTACAGTACGAAACAAGTACACAGGCCACAGGAAATGCTGTGTTGCCCGCATTCCTCCCTTGTTGTTTTTCCAAGGTGGTTAATTTTTGCCTTTTAAAGGAATTTCTTTTGGACGTGACTTGTTCTTGCTCTGGTTTAATCATACCAGTTCTCCGTAGGAAAAAGAAAGAGCAGTGCTAAATACTGTTACGTGAGATAAAACACGGGTAAGAGATTAGAACACCAAGGACTGTCTTTTTTCCTGTGGCTTCTTTGGTGAAGCAGAAAGAAAAAAGCCCACATATCTGACCTGTCACAGAATTTGTTAGCTCTCATTCATGCTGGTTGAGTCCCGAGTTCTGTGCTGCTCCCCACTTAACTTGTACTCTCTGCTTGCATTGCTGTCTGGCTCCAAGTAAAAATGGATGCGGCAGTGTTTCTCTGTTGAAGGTAAATAAGAGAAATGTTCTGAATGCCTAATGGCATTTTTAAATGTTCTCTGTTTTCAGCAATGTTTTTGGGGTTAACTTGGCTAGAATAACAAAAGATCTTAACACTCTGGTCACTGAACTGTGTATTTAGAAAATCATGCTTTTTTTGCTGATGACCGGAAAGTGGATCCCTCTTCAAAACCTCACCCAGAAATATTTGATGGAGTTGAATGCCTAGTTTATGCATCTTAGGGCATGTTAGTTGACAGTGGCCATATCTTTGATCATACGTGATGCATTTTTCAGTCATTCAGCTCTAGAAAAATCTTTCTATAAACAACAAAGGGTCTGTCTTTAAAAGATATCCGTGATGGACTGCTGAGTTTTTCATCTCTTTTTGTAAAGCAAAACATACTTTAACCCTCAGGATTTAATCACTGGTGTCAGACAGCTTTGCAGCCTTTCTTTCTCTTCCTTTTAAGTGTTGACTTCTGAGTGTACTTTTTTTTTTTTAGAAAAGATAATAGTTGGGGTTGTATCTTCTGTTAGATAAACATTACAAAATTATTTTTTTCTCTTAGTAACCACCTTGTCCTAAAAGGCAATTGGATGACTTCTCTTATGAACCACCTGCAGTGTAGAACAGCAGTGTGATTCATCTTCAGTCTTAGCTACTGCAATAATAAAGCCTTTTCCAGTCAGTCACTAGGTAGTTTAATTACAGTATTTGAGCTGAAAAACATAAGGATGTAGAAGCATCCTCTGTAAGTGACTCAGTGTTTGGAAATTCACAATAGCAGTGGGCCTTTGCTTTAAAGTTTACTCTTAAGTTTACTCTAAAGTCTACTCTTCTCTTCCATGATTTATCTGTTTTGTTTTGTTTTGTTTTGTTTTTATCAAGTGCTGTTAGAAAGGAGATTGCAGCAAGGAGATGTTGGTCTCTTTGCTAAAGTGGTAAGTGATAGGACATGAAGAAATGTTCTCAGATTGTGCAGGGGGAGGTTTAGGCTGGACATTGGGAAGAATTTCTTCATGGTAAGGAATTGGAGTGAGCAGCTCAGGGCAGTAATGGAGTTGCCATCTGTGGAGGTATTTAAGAGATGTGTGTATGTGGCTCTTAGGGACATGGTTAAGTGACAGGACTTGGTAGGTCAGACTGGTGGCTGGACTTCATGATCTTGAAGATTTTTTCCTACCTACTTTTTTCCTTTGTGATATGAAGATCGAAGAGAAAGATACAGTAGGAAGGCATTAGCTCACTCCCTTCTGTGCGGCTGCAAAATGTGTGATGGGATGAAGTGGATGAGAGAAACATGCTGCTCTTGTCTATCAACTGTTTTCCTAGCAAGAAGATCTGTCTCTGCATGAATGCTCTCTGTGAACACTGCGAAGACACACTGAGAATAGGAAGCTGCTCGTTGAAAAATTGTATCCATGCTTCTAGCAGCTGCAGAGGTCTATACTGAATGCCTCAGTCTCTTGCTGTCAGGAGAATTTACTGAAATTCTCCTGACCCACTACATAAGGTGATCAAATATAAGATGGGAAACGATGAAAAGACTGTGTAAATGCACAGTGGCTGTTTTTCTTCTGGGCAATAGTCTGAATCCATGAATGATTAATGTGTTCAGCTCTCTCAGAACAGCAGATTCTCTGTGCTCCTCTTTGGAGCCTGGGCTTTGCAGAGACCTGCAGGAGTGAGCTGAGCCTTCCTGGCCCCAGGGTGCACTGGCTCAAGTCCATGGCTCCGTGACACTGCATTTTATTTTATATGCTGGCAAGCTCAGGGCAGATGCTGCTGAGCTGGTTTGTGTACTTCTGCTCTACAGATTTGGATATGAAGCGTGTCTATTAACGCAATAGCAACAACAGAAATGAAATAAGGCATCTGCGTTATCGGCCCTTTTTATTCCATACGATACACTATCATTTAGTTGAAGTCATTTCTGCAGTCAATGACTTTACTTGCTTCTCTCATAATTCCAACCTGCTGAGTTTCTTCAATTATAATTTTTAAGAGATCTGACCGTATAGATCCTGTAATATTTTTAATTCACCTGCAGTAGGTAGCAATAGGTATAATCCTTCTCTTTCCAGTGTCTTTATAATTCCCACTCTTGACCTGGACTCCTCAGAGCCTGCAGGGTTTTGGGACACCTGGATCTACAGTTTTTACTGACCTCTAAAAATTCCCAGATTGAGTTTCACGTTCTCCTTATCTCCTTTTTCAGTTGCTTCTATAATCCATGCTGTGAGGTCAATTTTACTTATCTATCAATGCAACTCATACAGCTCATTTATTCTTCTGTCTTCCTTTTGAACTACAGCCCTTATTAGGCTAAAGCCAAGCAGTTTCAGGGAAAAGGAGAAACAAATCTGGGCATAGCATGTCTCCTTGTCTTATTTCAGTAGTCATCCTTAACCACTTCATCATCACCTTGCTTGCTGTAGCCACATGCACTGACCTGCCGTAGATGTTTTCTGTCAGCCTGATGGATCTCTGGGGATGTCACATGTTTGCAGAATTCACCACAACGCTTTGTGTGCTGCTGCCAGAATATGCTCAAATTTTGTGAAATTATTATAGCAGGTTCAGCTGGTCTGCGCAGAATTGTCTGAGATCTGTCTTGACGCTCTATACTGATATGTTTTTCTGGAGTACTGCCCTAAACATAGCCTGTTCAGCTGCAGGTGTTTCATCCATTTTTCCCCAGTACCTGTCTTACTTCTCATCCTTAACTCTGCTTTTATTTACATTTATTGACGGATTACTTCGTACAGCACCTTTGCTGCAGATTCCTTACTAGTAGCATATCTTTCCAGTGCCATTTTATCCACCTGTTTCTCTTTCAAACTTTCTTCCAAGACTTTTAGGCTTTGATTTCTTTGTCTGGAGAGAAAGGAAAAACCAACACGACAAAGAGCATAACACAAAGAAAACCCAAAGAAATTTGCACCTGCTCTGGTGCCAGGAGGCTTCTCCAGGGCTCTTTCATCTGCTGTGCTCTGGGTTTTTGAGATACTTTCCAATGTCTTTTTTTGCTTGCTCACCTTGTGCTGTTACAAAAAGCCTTTTCATCTCAAGCCTCCTGTTCATCTGCATAAACTCATCTTGCTGGGAAGTTCCCTGAATACTGGCCTAGCCTAGCGACTGGTCAAAATTATTATTTAAAAAGTGAATGTTGATATGAGAAAGGACTAGCAATGGACACAAGGGAATTCTTTAGTGTACTCTTCTGCTGATAGTGCCTCTGAAAGTGCTCTAGGAAGAGAACTGTTGAATCTCCAAAGATTTTTTTTGATCTGGGTTTCACTGGCTTCCGCCTTTCTGCTAATAAAGATGACTTTTGTCAGGAAACAATAGAGTCTGTGTGTAACCACTTCTGTTTCTGGTCTGGATTCCTTGCCAAAATAGCTGCACTTAACACTTGCGCAGCTCTTTTAATCTTCAAAGCCTTTCACAGATCTGATGTAAACAGCCGGAGTTCCACTGATTTTGGTGGCAAAGAGCTTAGTAGCCTTCAGAACAGGATTATGTGTTTGCATGGAAAATAGCAATATCATCTGCCACTTTGCTTGCTGGAGTTTTATAAAGATGCCAGGCCTCAAGCTAGAGAGCAATCAGCTGCATGGGGCTAAGAACCTCTCCTTTTATTCAACATGCATCTTTCTGGCTGTGACTTCATGCTATGAATTGTTAAGCAATTGAGATTGATTACTGAATCGGTTCTTAAAAGTGTGTACAAGGAATGCAAATAGCTGAGACAAACAGTATTTTTGAGTGTAATTGGTTCTGATGTTTGCTCAAGCTATGCATCTGCTTCAAACCAGTGCTAGCCTCCTTGCATTTGATGTGTTTTATTTTGCATGTGGAAAAAGAAGCACAGGTGAGCTGACTTGTGTTTGCTGCTATGGGAAAAGCATTCAGCAGTGCTAGAATTTGAGAACACCACAGCAAAGTTAGGAGCTGTTGCTTTGGTGCAGGTCTGCTCCTCTCACCTGGAGAGAAATAGCCTCTGGAATTAGAAGGATTGTGTATCAAACCAAGCACCCATCACCCCTACCTAGTCATTCACTTTTTACTTTCAGAGTAGAACAGTTTTGTCCTCCCTCTCTGACAAAGAAGTTCAGAATAATTGCCTTTTAATTTGTCGTAGGTGTACCCTCCCATCTCCCTAATCAAATCTTTTCTTCAGAGACCAGCCCCAGAGGCACCAGTACAAGTGCTGCTTGCAGGGGAGTGTAGTTATGGCTTCTGCTCCACAGTAGGAAGAGCAGACTTGTGAGAGAGCGATAGGAACGCCTTCAGCTGGCTCTACAGGCTGCCACTCCTGCTGCTTCTAGCGGGAGGTGAGCTGCCGGTATCAAAGGGAGATTTTCTGACAACGATCACTGAGAACACAAGCCTGTTGGTGTCACGCTTGTAAGCCACATTGTTTACAGCCAAGTATTTGATTGCTACCTTAAAAACACAGATTACAGGCAGATTCAACAATACTGTCCCCTCTGCAGCACAGATGCATGCCTTCAACTCCATGTCTGCTTCTGAAAGAGCCTCTGAAGACTTTTTTCCTTTTCCATCTATCGGGGTTCTCCTTCAGTCTATTATCCTGCTCTTAATCATTTGACAGTGGCTTCCTCTGGGCTTGCTCTTTTTGCCTTCAGTGCTCCTTTCATAACACAGGATTCCTGTCTCTCCATCCTTTAGTGAGGTTTTAGAATATATCTTTTCCCTCGTGCCTCTCTTCCCGTCCTTTCTTTATTCACTTTCTGATGTCTGTTCTCTGTGCAGGTCAATGGTTCGTCCCTGAATCCTTAGAAAGCTTTCTGAATAACATTTTTCTTCCTTTCCATTCAAATGTATTTTTCTCCTGAATAGCTTTAAACTGTCACAACAACTATTTCCTGGCAAGAATGAAAAAGATGCTTGAAAGTATTTTCAAATTACTGCATTCATCATTCCTAGCTTTCCATATTATGGCCCTTCTCTTATTATCCCAGGCAAGCAGCAAGATGAATAAAGGCTGTGAATAACCCTGCCTTCTGCCCCTGAGCTATTCTCTCTGGAGTAGAATTCTCCCTTTTCTCTCAGCTTTAATTTTCACAAGCTGCACTTGCTGCTACACTTCACTCTAGGACACTGCCAGAACTTCTAACTCCATTTTATTGTGGGTATTCTGATGAGTGGATTTGTTTCTTGTATCCTAATGCAACAAGCGGTGCTGATAACCTTGGTGTCCTCTCTGATGTTAGACTGGGCTGGATCCTTTGTGCCATCCCTGCTGGGATGCGCAGGGCTGTGTCCTGTGGGGCAGAGAGTTCTGCAGGCAGCTCTTGCTGCCTACTGCATTACCATGGCCAGCAAATCATGCCCATCCTCTGCGATTGCCTTTTGTCTCTCCAGCTGCTATAGACCTTTCCTCTGGTTGCCACTGAATCTGTCCTAGCAACAGCGAAAGTTGCTACCATGGAAAAGCTAATCAGAGAGATGAGTACAAAAACACGTTAATGACACTTAAACCTGTGGTACTTGTAGCTAAGAAGTGTCTAGCTTTGCTCGTTCTGAAAAGCCCTACCTTTTTGGCATGGGGAAACCTGGTGTGAACCAGTCCCATAATCTGCAGTTAATGCTTATCTATGAAATGCAAACCTGATGAAAATAGCAGCCCTTCAGACTCCGCTTGATGCGTAAAGAAATGCTCTGTGGTATATTTAGGATTAAAACCTTTAATATCAGTAATTCTTCCATTATAGCACAAAGCATTTTATCTTATATCGGAACACATCCGGAAAGACTGTTTAGTAGATTTGATTAAAGACTTGCATAATAGTTAAAATATTTAGATTATCATTCAGAATCCCGGATCCAAGCTTGGAAGTGAACAAAGGAAAATAAATTTTCTTTCCCAGATCCAGAAGAATAAGCTACTGAATGTAGAAATTCATCTGCATGAAAACAATACAATGTACCAGAAATCAGTCAGATGCTGTCAACTGGGTAATTTTAACCACTTTTTGAAAAACATATTTGCTTTGATGCAAACGTTACAGCCCAATCTAAGCCTGAAATGCAAATATCTTCATGCCTTCTGGTAGTAATATCTAAATACTGTAGGGTGTTTTTTGAGCATATTATCTGTCATTCTGTCTGTAGCAGAATTATTTTGTGAATCTGTCAATGATAGTGATGTGCTAGGAGAAAGGGTGAGCATAATCATCTTGTTATGAGACACTGAATAAAATAGATGATCTTTTTGTAGATTCACAGTATTTAAGTTCAGGAGGGGTGGTTGCATTTAGCCTGACCTCCTTTATATCACATCTTTATAAAGCAGAAGCTGTCTCTATTGCACTAATCATTTTTAGAGGTCCGTGTTGCATACAATTATCAATCTTCTGGATAAATACCATCTACTGGGATCCTTCCAGCTATGCCTTTTCCTGAAGAGGCTTCTGTATAATTGAAGGGGACTGATGTTGCTCTTTTTGAAACAAAATTGGGTTTTGGGAGCCAGGGATGTGAAAGCTTCAGCTCTGGGGAGAATGAAGGTTTATGGCGCAGTTCTGAAGGTAGTGAGGGCAAGTGTTGAGCTAAAGAATTCCCCATCTGGCAGCCAATTTCTTACATTTTCAAAGGGAAGAATAAAAGGGAGAACAAATAGCAATGCTCCAGAGCAGGCACTTCTCCCTCAGTTTGCAGCAGCTGGTACTGTCCAAAAGTGAGAATGATACATGAAAAGAGGAAGCACTTGTCCCTGTGACAGTAAAAGGATGTACATCACTTTTTTTTCCTTTATCGTGTTGTCTCAATAATGAGCAGATTGCCCATAACCACAGCAATCAGAGATGATGTGACAGGTTTCTAATGGGCTAATCACAAAGGGGATTTCACTGCTTACAAATGTCCTGCAGTGAGACTGCTTTGGTGGGGCTCCTACCTACTTATGCCAATGATTGTTCATTGCACCAGGGCACTACAGGGAGTGTGTGTGCGTGCAGAGAAGGGACATGGCATGCAGCTTCCATAAGCAACCACGTTTTGGTTCTGTTAGGATATTGGTTTTGCTAGGAGCTCTATGTACTTGGCAGATCATATAGCTCTCTAAATGATTGTGTCAGTGCCTTACTGACACCTATCTCCACAGATAGAATTATGCTAGCATATCCCTAGCAGACCATTAGGCACTAGCAGTCAATTATGGTTACGGTTGTACTTTCAAGAGTGGGATGGAGCAGGATGCTTGCAAGTGAGCCCTTTCACACTGTATGTAGCATGAGCTGTGTTGGGGATCAGGCTGTGTCTGACTCTCATTTTTGAATGCTCTGTTTTTCTAGAAAAATGAGCACAAAGTGATCTTTATTCTGTGCTCTTCATACATGCCTTGTGTTTCAGAGGCTGTAACAAGCTTTCTGAAGGGGATTACCTCCATCTCACTTCCTTTTGTGAGCAACAAGATGTGTGCCAGCTGGGAGCCCCAGGTGTGGAGCTGGGATGCGGTTGCTCTGAGCTCCTTCAAGATGGAGACTGGGAGCTCTGAGCTGATTTGCCTCTTCTGGTCTGTTTTGTTTTGTTGTTTGGTGTGGGGTTTTTTTTTGTTTTTGTTTTTTT
Source organism: Centrocercus urophasianus (assembly GCF_019232065.1). NCBI lineage: Eukaryota > Metazoa > Chordata > Aves > Galliformes > Phasianidae > Centrocercus > Centrocercus urophasianus. The sequence goes on from NW_024884722.1 coordinate 5,492,989, forward strand.
TTTTTTTTTTAATGGATGTGGCCTTTGTTCAGGGCTCTCATTTGGTGAAATGATTTCAGCCTCACATTGAGACTCTCTCTGAATAAAGAAGATACTTTTTAGAAAAATATCTTCCCTCTAATTTGGTGTAGCCTTCTGTATAGCCTGAATGGATGGAAAGCCATTTATAGAGCACACACAGTAATTGCTCGCTTAGTATTTCATCAGCTGAATTAACAATAACGTCACAAAAACCAGGTATAGAATTAAAAGGACTTTTTTTGATTAAAAGAGGCTTTATAACTTCTTATGTATTATACCAGCAGCAGTATGTATTACTGTAGATTGCTATTGTAGGTTGCTATTTCCAACATTTCCAAATTTAATAAGTCAATACATGTATACGCACATGAATTTACACTGAAATTTTGGACAAAGCATATGTTTGATATGTGGCAGCTATCTTCTCGGTACACCAAGATTAGATTAATGTGATGTATGTTGCTTCAGTTTGAGCCACATTTCTTTTACAGCCACGAGAATGCAGTATTTTAGGATTGTGCAAAACCCCATGCTTTAGTTACTCTCCTATAGTAGCAGCTGCAGAAAACAGTGGTTAGAATGACTGATTCTAGCAGCCTTACTTTAGCCTTTTGCAGTACAGTGTCATACAATGTTTGGACATGAGGCAGAGGTGTTTATTTTGACATTTGGTGTCAACTTGCTTGCATTCTAATGCATCATAGCAGTAACTGAAAATAAAGACCGCCTGCCAAATCTCAGTGCAGCTTAAAGCCTGTAAGCATAGCTAACAGTAAATAAAATAAGGAATTTATTGGCTGTGTCTTAGTAATAAATCTCTTGCACTTCACTTTTGATCAAGAAATTAGAAAAAAACTTTACAAGGAGGTCTTGGGTTAGATGGTGGTGGGGGATCCTTTAACAGTCATTGTCAGGTGGCTTCTTCAGAAACGTACCTGTTCATTATTTCCTGTTATACTGACATCATGCTAAATTTCAGTGATGTTTCCATTGCATTTTTGAGCTAGAGATAGTGGTTGCTGTTGGTGTTCTTTTTTCTAGTTCTTTCCTTTTCCTTTTCCTTTTCCTTGCCCTTGCCCTTGCCCTTGCCCTTTTCCTTTTCTTTCATTCTTTCTTTCTGCTTCCATGTGGGAATAAAAGCTCAAAAGCTCCTCCCTTCAGTTTGCAACCGTAGTGGAAGGTTTTACATTCTCTGCCTGTGAGAGCTAGCCCTTGCGTAGTCTACTAATCCTTCTGTCCCTAGGAGCTCATAAGCCTTCTGTGAGCTTTGTTATTGTAAACATAAAGGTGAAGGATGCTGCCATGTTGTGCGCACTGTATTCTGTGCAATTAGTTTTCTGTTATTATGCTTTGTATCATTTTTATGTGATTGCTGGATAAATGAATGAAGTATTCAGTAGCTGGAAATGGAGGTCAGTAACTGGAGCAACACGTACCGTATGCTTGCTCTTGCATCTTTCTTTTTGCTAGTCCAAAGGATCACTTCCTACCTCTAAGCCACTCAGCAGCTCCATCCTGTAGCACTGATTTGCAGGAATACATGCAAGGAGGTTGGGTCCACATGCCCTGTGCTGCCATAATCATAGAATGCTTTAAATTGCAGTTCAATGCTTTTGTGTTATTCATGAACATGAGCAGTTGAAATCTCCATTCCTCTGGCAAAGTTTATTTAAGTGTACGTATACAGCAAAAGAGTTTGGTACATCTTTATTTCATATATAATTTCAATTGACTCCTTATTATTCATCATCCCAGGCTACCCCGAGCTCTGAGGTGGCAGTATGTCATGTTGGGAAGCATTCTGCATTCTTCTTCTGAGGGACTTTGCAAAGTTTTCCCAGTGGGAAATCAGTGGCCTAAAGGCTCACAGTCACTTGTAGCAGCTTTCTTCTAAAAAATGTTGGGAATTCATGTGGGAAGGGATTTTCAAATGATCCAGTACAAGCCTAATCTGTTAACAAATTTCTGTTTAGTCTCTGGCTTTCCTTTTGGAATTGTAAAGACATCTCTTTCCTAAAGTGAGTGCAATTTGTCAGTAACCTATTCCTTTTCTGGTAGAACTGTCATTTTATTCTCCCCATGTTTGTACTGAACAAAACATCTTGAGGTTTTCTTGTTTGTTGGTTATTTGATAACTCCATATTTTTTGCAGGACCACCTGCTGTCACAGTACTTAGATATAACATGCTTATTCTGAAATGGAAGTTGGGTCTTACAATGGTTGCATGGGTGCAATGGAAGCACCTGTTGGGGCTTCTCATCTGAGGACAGTCAGAGTACTTGAATTGAAAGGAGCAGTTACGAAGAGATGAACAGTCCTGGATACTTCTATCCTTGTAGGACGTTTATTTAATGAAGGAGCTCTTAAAGGAATGCTGGCTTTTGATTCAATATCAAATTTGCTTGCTTTGAAGTCAGAACATCATAATATTAACTGAGCTAGTTATTTAACTCTGTCTAATGCTGTCTTTACATTGTTACATAGAGGTTGGTTCTTGGTTCTCTGACCTGAATTTAATGAACACAAATCAATTGCTGTTTCTGCTCATCTGGAAATGGCAATTAAACAACTGGTAGCTAAGAGGTTGAAATGCTTACCTTCAGAAAAGCAATCTCTATCTAATATCACCCTGTTACCACTGATTTTAATGCCTGCATTTAAAAGAACAAATAAATAATAAGAATTCTCAATAATTAATATTACTACTTGTTCCCATGGTAAGCTTTACCCTAGTCTTCTTTCCTGGAATTTCAGCAAATGCTCCATTTAATGAGGAGCTGAGTTTTGCCTAAACGCTCTGAAGAATTTAGCCTCACTGCCTTCCAGTTCTGTGAGTATTCCAAGCTGTAATCTGATGATTGTCCTTCCAGGCTCTGAGGTACTGGCTCCTCAAACCTAATTACAGCTCCTTATGACAGAACTGATGGTTGTATGAGTTTCAGTAGTTTGCATTTGCTCTGCAGATCTAGTGTATTGTTCCATGTCTGATTTGGCAAAGAAATTCTGAAAAGTGGACTTAGAGGATCTAGGATGGATTTTGGTACTTCCCTCCTTTGAATTCACTGCTTTCTGGGGAGTTTCAGTGCCAGTGCTTTATTTGCTTTCTTCCCTTTTCAGAAAAGATTTTTTCCATCTGATTTCATTAGTGCCTTTTTTTTTTTTTTTTCCCCCTATCCGTAGTGTATTAACTTCTCCTCTAACATTTCCTAGAGTTTCTTGTTTGGCTTTCTGAATTTGTAATCTTCCCATCTCTGCAGTATTGTGCAAAGATCTTTGTTTAGCTGTGCCATGTGAATTTCCTTGTTATGGTATATTTGGGATAACATTGCTTGTTCCGCTCCTACCTTCAATCACCTCTTTGGGTTTATTTTTTCTGTGAATGTACTGAAGCTCTGTAAGATGGCTCAGTAAAACTCAGCAAACCTGAGAGTCTGTAGAGATGCTCTTGTTGAGTGCTTGTGTGCTCTGCCATAGAGGATTAGGCTAAATCACAGCTTCAGCTGTGATGTGAATGTGGCAAGAGGGACACATCAGGGATTCTCAGAAAAGAACCTGATACATCAGGAAAAAGGATGACCCAAATCCTTTGCAGTGGCAGTTAGAGGTTTGAGAAGAGCCGTCACTGAGCACTGGGCGAGCACAGTGAGCAGGAACTCACTGAAACAAGCAGGAGATGAATGTATGGCAGGTGAAAGGAATTGCTGTTTCTCATGGCAGGCAGAGTTCTGGGATATGTTGCCACAGGGAGCTGTGGAGCCTCATGCTATCATCAGGTTCAAATAGAGCACACTTGTAGACAGCAGGTCCAAAATGAATATAAAGGGCACGGACAGAGTGGTACTCCGTGCTCCTTGCAGTGACTGCAGGTGCTGGGGGAGTGCAGCATTCAGACTGTAATGATCAGCTCAGAGGTAGGACATTCCTGGGCTAGATGGAATATGGCTTCAGCCCTGAGAGCACTTCTTCACACAAGCTGTGCTGTTCCCATCACTCATGCTAGCTGTACTTTAAGCATAAATGTGAAAGCTTGCTGCACCTGACACTGCCCTGTAAGCCCTTATCACCTGGTCGCTGCTTGCTTATTGACATTGAAACTCCTCTTTTTATATTTTTCTTATATCTCACACAACAAACCGATATTTTAGCTTGAGTCCTTAGGTGCCACTGTGATTTATACTAGGAAGGGTATTTATGGTCTACACAAATAACTCAACCTACATTAATAACTCAATATACATAACACATATTAGTGCACTGCTGTTATGTTGTCATTGAAATATCTGGGCACAGGTGACTAATTTGAGGCAAGATGATGCAATTACAGTGTTTCAATTATTACAAGGAAAAAAAACCTACAGCCTAGCACCGTAAGTGTCTTTCTGCTTACTTATGTCAGCTCACTTCCCTCTTGGCATTTTTCTGTCACGCTGTCATTAATATTTTCAGCCCCCCTGTATTCTTAATGATCTACTTGGTTGACCTACATCATTTAAAATATTTTTTCATTATAGTGATTTTCTCATTTAGGTCCCCAGGAGATCACAATGTGTAATCAGTTTTCTTTAACAAATGACCTCCTTTAACTTCATTAGTCCAGAATTAATTTACTAGCATCCAAGATATTGAATGCATCTGATTAGTAAAATACAGTAAAAAAAATTAAAGATCTGTTTCATTTACGGTCAAGGCAAGCATTAATTAAAACACATATTTCTTTGCTAATTTTATTCACAGTTGAATTTAATAAAGAGGAAACACTTGATGGGACGTCACTAGGCATTAAGTGACAATGAGGCTGGGATGACAGGCTTTCAGTGCATGAAAGATATTCGAGTGGCTGCATTTTTGCAGTGAGCATCATTTCTCTCACAGCTTCCTTCACCTTTTAGGGAAATTTTTAAGTGAATGAGCCAGGAAGATCTGGTGACCTCTGTTAGCCATCGAGGAAGTGTGATGGGCTTTGGGAGGACATGCTTTTTGCTGCCTGGCACTTCTCAGCCATGCACCCTGCTGCTTGTGCACGTCAACCTCAGCTGCCTGGTTATTTGACTTACCATGGTATCTTTCTGCAGAGATGGGCCTCCCTTTGGAGGTGTGCAGGTTATTTGCAGAACTAGCCATGCTGTGAGCCCTTACCCTGTAAGGCTTTGAAGATTTCCATTTTGCAAATCTGCCACAACAGGCACTGGCCTGGCGATAGCATTTTTCTTCCTGTCACTTGACAGTAAGCATGCTTGCACTTTGCACTGCACATGGGATGACTGATGAAGCTGAAAGGAATGTGTGCTATGAATGGCAATTGGGCTTTGCTGAAGGAATGACCGCTATTCCTGGAAAAATCCAAACACGTTGGTGAGGGTACCTCCTTGAGTTCATAAAATAATAGAATTTAGAGTTGGAAGGGACCTTTAAAGGCCATCTAGTCCAGCTCCTCTGCAATGAACAGGGACACCACAGTTATATAGGCTGCCCAGGCCCTGATCCAGCCTGGCCTTCAAAGACTCCAGGGACAGGGTATCAACCACATATCTGGCAACCTGCTCCAGTGCCTCACCACCCTCACTGTAAAAGACATTTTCCTTATATCTAACCTAGGTCTACCCTATTAGATTGAAACTATTTCCCCTTTTTCCATCACAACAGACTCTACTAAAATATCTGTCCCCTTCTTGTAGTTCCCCTTTAGATATTAAAAGGCTGCTATCAGGTCACCTCAGAGCCTTCTCTTCTCCAGACTGAACAGCCCCAGCTTTCTCAGCCTGTCCTAATAGGAGAGGAGTTCCATTCCTTGGATCCTTTTGCTGGCCTTCCCCTGGACGCACTCCAGCAGGTCTGTGTCTCTCCTGCACTGAGGACTCCACATCTGGATGCAGGACTTCAGGTGAGGTCTCACCAGTGCAGAGTATAGGGACAGGATCACCTCCCTTGACCTGATGGCCATGCTTCTTTTTACGTAGCCCGGAGTATGCTTGGCCTTCTGGTCTGTGAGGGCACATTGCTGACACATGTCTGGCTTGCTATCCCCCAGTACCCTCAGGTCTTGTTCAGCAGGGTTGTGCTCAGTCCTTTTATCCCCCAGCTTGTGTTGGTAGTTGATGTTGCCTCGACCCAGGTGTAAGACCTTGCACTTGGATTTGTTGAACCTCATGAGGTTCACCTGGGCCCATTGCTCAAGCCTGTCTAGGTCCCTCTGGATGGCATTCCTTCCTACTGGTGTGTCAGCCACACTACACAGCTTGGTATCATCAGCAAACTTACTGAGGTTGCACTTGACGAAACTGTCCATGTCACTGATGAAAATATCAACAAATGTCAGTCCTAGCAGTGACCCCTGGGGGCACTACTCATCACTGATCTCCATCCAAACATTGAGCCAATGATCACCAGTCTCTGGACTTCATCCTGCAGCCAGTTCTTCATCCATTGAACAGTCCATCCATTGAACAGTCCATCCATCAAATCAAACAGTCCATCCATCAAATCCATTTCTTTCCAATTTGCAGAGAAGGATGCTGTGGGGTACCACGTTAAATGCCTTACTGAAGTCCAGATAGATGTTATCAGTGGCTCTTCCTTCATCTATTGATGCAGTAGCACTATCATAAAAGGCTACTAAATTGGTCAAGCAGGATTTCCTTTTGCTGAAGCCATGCTGCTTCTCCCATATCACCTCCCTGTCTTCCATATGCCTTAGCATAGCTTAGCTTCAAGGAGGATCTGTTCTACGATCTTCCTTGGCACAGAGGTGAGGCTAACAGGTCGATAGTTCCCAGGATCATCCTTTTTACTCTTTTTAAAGATGAGTGCGATATTCCCTCTTTTTCCAGTAAACAGGGACTTCACCTGACAGCCACAACTTTTCAAATATCATTGAGAATGACTTGGTGACTACATCAGCTAATTCTCTTAGGATTCTGGGATGCATCTCGTTGGGACCCATAGATTTGAGGGTGTTCATGTTGCTCCGGTGGTCACTGTGAAGTCAACTTGCAGTCTCTTTAGATGCAGCCTATTGACCTGACTACAGGTTTTCTGCTTGTACTGTGTGCAGGGAAGGCCGGGGTGGCTGACAAACACCACATTGTGTCAGTGTGCCTCAGGAAGTGTCACCAATGACACTGTGTGTGATGCTGTTGCTTACAGTGAACACTGCAAACATCCAGGAGTGTGGGTGTCATGAGCCCGTCAGCTCGTTCCGAGTCGGGCTGTACCTCCGCACGCAGAGCGCAGTCAGCCCTGTCCCTCACCCTGGGAAGGAGACCTGAGGCTAAAGGGCAGTTCTGTGGTCAAATGGCCTTGTGAATTGCTTTTCCTTTATTCATAAAATTTGTGGAGGGATGCAGGCAATCGATTTAAATCTCGTGAAGGAAAAGAAATTGAAAACTCCAAAGCGATTTATTACCTTTTAAATTTGAGGATGAGAGGGAATGTAACTTGTGCTTAAATTTAACTACCTGCAAAAGCAAATAAAGAAAACTAATATTTCACAAAGCCTCAATCCACAATACTGTATATGCATTTTCAACTTCACTGTGGAGAATATAAGTTACTAGTGCTGTCTGCCTAAGAATGTGCCTATAGAGCAACATCTGAGTGCTGGATTCAATAACGTTTTCAGTGATTTTTTTATTCTTTCTTTCTTAAAATCTGCATCAAACACATAGGATTTTTTCCCCCCTCTTTCATATTGCAGTATGCTAAGTTTTCTGCACAAGTGTTCTGCCTGCAAGGCCTATAGCTAATATTAGTTCATTTTGAATGTCTTTTTCCATTTAAATGTTAGTCCAGAAAACCAAAGAGATTGTAATCAAATGAGTATGCTCAATATATAGCTTGTATGACTACAGGGTGACTTTCTCAGTCTAATTCAAATGCTCTTTGAAAACAGGAGATAGATGATTCAGGAGCTGTTCTAAGGCGAATCTTGCTTCTGGCAATATTTACTCTTAGGTAGATTAGAAAAAAATAAGTGACAACAACTAAGAAAAAGATGAAAACCAAAATAGGCTGATATCTGCTCATTCCTCAGAGAGTAAAGACATGGACACCAATGCTGCAGAAAGGTAAGTGTGTCCCTCTGCCAGTGATGGTGTTTTAGAAGAGCCTTGAGCAGTTCCTGTCCCAAAGAGGATGTTGGTGCTACAACCTGAGCTTCAGCCAGACCACAGACCCTTACTGTTCTTCCTTCATTCCAGGAAAAGGCATTCTCATTCTGCAAGACAAACCATCAATGCTGTGTTTGTGTGGGCAAATGGACTGCCTGAGTTACTCTGGAGCAGTGATGGCTCTTACGGGTGTTGTGGAATACTTGTTGTGCTCAGAGGGGTTATTCTGACATAGAGCTATGTGCTTTCTGGCATAATCCTTAGATTATTTTTGTGTTGGAGCAGGTTCCCCGAGACAATTATCTATGTAGGCTTTGCTGAGAGTCTGCTTCACTTTCCTCCTTCCAAGGCTGCCTGAAGTGTGACCAAAATGGTCCTGCTGGTCTTCACCCTGCAGGCAGACCACACAGCACTGAACCATCCTGTGGTTTCAGCACAGCTAAGTCAGATAGTTTTTGTAGCACCTCACATTTATTTAAGAAGCTTCATGTCTATTCATTCTAGGTTCATACACTTACAAGTTTATTAATTCTACTAGCTATGTATAAAAACCTAAGTAAGTTATCCACATAAGATTGGTTACTATGTCTCATAAGATATGGTGCTGTTACAGATAATTTATGCTGAATCTATTGAGTCTTAGCACAGATGGGAATCAGATATACTTTTCCCTCCAGAAATCTTAGAGCTGCTGTCTGCAACTGTTAATCAAATTTTTAGGAGGGATATTACACTGACCCTATCATATCTGCAGAGATTTTGAATGCACGTCTATGCTATGGTTCTGTGCATTGGTTTTTTAGCTTCAGGGCTTTAAGAATGATCGTTTGGAGAGGATGAGTTTTTTCTCTTGGATGAATTCACTTGTACTCACTTCAAAGGCAGAAGTGAGCTTTGAATGAGGACACGCTCAATGCAGGCTGCCTTCATAGGGATGAATTTCACCTGCCATGACAGCACATACTGCAGTATGGACAGATCCGTGCTCAGATGATAACAGAAAATGACTATGTGAAGGACCTTGTTTCTCCAGAGATGGACTAAATGCCTGCTGCTCCAAGGACATGGGAATCCTTTTAGCCCATTGCAGGATGAAGTCTTCAATATTTAAGACCCACTCTGGTGCTGCAAATTCTTAAATATAACGGTCTCTGCTGCTGTAAAATGTTGTGACTCCACTGACATCAAAGCTTTCTCTGGGACTGCAGCCCAGCAGGTTGAAATGAGACTGTGTTGATTTGCATGAGGATCTGGCTGCCTAGATGTACAAACCTGCATTTTGTGGTCACTTATAAGCATGCTTAGTTAGGATACAGCTAAACCTGAAACCAAACCAACACTTAGAAAAACTTCAGCTACAATCCTCATCATTGTTGTGATTAGGATTTCATCTGTTCTGCTTTGCTGTGAGGCCTTTAGAGCATTAGGGATGACTAGCGATATAAAAAGCAGATTTATTGTTATTAACTCTAAACCTTGTAGCACAACAGAAAAAAGCTCACCAAAATGTTAAACTGTGCCATGGCATAAAACATGCAAAGAAGTCATGACAATAGCAATAATTTGTCACTTGGTGCTATATTTCATTTCAAAATGGTCCATCTGTTGGGTTAAGTACTCCAAGCACATGTACTGTGGTTGTTCTGTGGCAGACACTGCCTTCTGCGCTGAGGAGCATTACCTCCTCCTCTGCTCCCAGCCAGGGCTGCAGCCATGAACAAACCTCCTGCTTGTGCACAGTCCTAGCAAAGGTGAAGCCTCAGTTAAAGCCTTGTATCAGCAGATGTTTCTGCTGTCAATCTAGCCTCACATTTTCAGTAGTTCCCTCTCCTTAATGGGAGATGTGATTCCTGACTTACAAAGTTTACCTCAGCTTTGAAAGTCCAACCCGAACAGTGATTTGCTCTGATTTTTGAAAACTTCATTAGCTAAGCCTGAAATCAACCTAGATTTCTGGCACTGATGAAGGTCTGTACGGTTTGAAAGGCTTCCTGTAGACTAGAAATCTGTCTAGCCTGTGGGCTTGGCTTACACACAGCCCTACTCCAGCCTTGGAAGGCTAAATACAACCTGGCAGCCTCACAGAAGTTTGATTATTCCAAATATTTAGTCCAGCTAAAGGCCTTCCCTAGTTCAGAAACACGGTTTTAGCCAGGAAAATGCCAGTATAATTTGGGGGGAGCACAGGATGGATTCTTTTTTAATTTGAAAGTATTAACATCAGTAATCTGTGAATCTTTGTTAAATTAACCCAATTTCTCTGGATTCAAATCTCTATTTTTTTTTTTTTTATTCCCAATGTCTCTTCCTTTTCTCTTTGCTGTCTCTGTCTGCAGCAGTGTTGTAGTGCTTTTGTTAAAGGCTAATACCAATGATGAAGTGGGACGCAATATCCTGCCAACACACTGTAGCTGCCTGTGCTGGGCTCTCCCAGTCATCCCCTTGGTCTGACCTGCAACCCCAAATCTGTGGATGGAGGATCACTGCATGATTGGGCTTGAGGACGGCTTCAAAATAGAGGGGCCTCTCTCTTGGGGAGGTGACTGGCACAGGGAAATCCCAGGACTCTTGCTGAGATTGGGGAAATCTAGAAGGCAGAATGGACAGCATCTTCCGGGATGGAAGGGTTAACAGCATTGCTGTTAACTTGCTTCTCCTCCTGTGTCTTTACTGTTATCTTGATTTACGTGTTCGAAAGTAAGGATGATTAATAATCCACAAACCTTAATCCTGGAAGGAGAGCTAAGGCACTTAACATACCAGAGCATACTACGACGCAACAAATAAGAAATGATTAACAGGACTAACATTTCTGCTCCTTCTCAAGGTCTCCTGCACTCCCTGGCCCCCAGTAGTGGGGTGAAGACTACCAAATGGGTTCTGCATCAAAAGGCCACTGTAAATTCTTTCTGCTGCAGGTACCATGGTGATGAGTCTGGCACAAGTGCCTGGAAATATAAATTTAGTTAGCATGCTGTTCCTGGAGCTGGATGTGCTGTTCCTGGAGCTGGATATAAATGTCTTCATTCCACGTGTGCACTGTTACTCCACAGATAAGAAAAAAAGTGGGCTATAAAGTCTTCCTTGACCTAAGAAGTCAAGAAAAGTACAAAAAGAGCAACTGAGTACAGCAGGGGAATTCATCTGCTGTTTATCAGCTCGGACCTCGATGATCACCCACTCAGCACTGGCGTAAGTATAGAGAGAGGACAACACAGCCACAGAAGAGAGAAACAAAACCAGGAAAGTAAAATGGACGGAATTCATCTCTAGGGGAATTGTGCAGTGAATGCTGAGTTACATCGGTTTCCAATATCTTTTCAGTTCATAAAGACTGATCACTACCAGCTTTGTTCTGCGGCCTCTGGTGAAAAATAAAGGATCCACTTCATCCAGAAAATACTGTGGAGGTCAGAAAGTGTTTTTCTTTCCCCAAGAGTTTTCAGTGCTGGCAGGAGGGGCAGATATGGTTTCTCAAATATAAAGAGGAGAGCTAACAATGTCCTCTCTCTGAGCTAGTAGGCAAAGAAGAGGGGGAAGTCCTAGTGACCCAGCAGAAACACAGAATAAAATCAAATGAAGATGTGAGCAGCTCAGCCAACATTTTGCATGCAATGGAATTAAACATGAAAAGGTAATTTACATCATCTTTATGTGAGAAAAGAATAGTGTTACTTTTTTTGTGCAAAGTGGGTAGTAGGGAACTGGCAAGGGTTATCTTGACCTACTTCTTTCGTAATGTTAAAAACAGCCCTTTTAAACAAGACACGTGCAATGGCAAAGCAGGGGCCTCATATGAGATTCTACATTCCCTTCCTTACCACCAGGGTAAATAGAAACTGAAAATCTTCAGCATCTTGCCAGCTATCACTACACCTTTCACAGAGACTGTTCATGCCACCAGCATATTCCTTGCCTTGGGGGGTTGACAATCGTAACATGCATGTACAACGCACATGGTTGCTACACGATAAGTGCGTGTGGCATATCTTTTCAACATCCTTCAGGATGTGGGATTAAATTTTTAAAGGGAGACCTCTTAGGGAGAAAGGAGAATTGCCAATAAGCTTGTTTCAGCTGACCCCACAATTTGCAGAGCTGTTCTCCTTCCCTGGCAGCATCTCATCCCCAAACACAGCCCCTACACTTTCCTCCTAGGACCATGTGTGCTCCAGTACACTCTGCTGTAAGCATTAAGAAACATTATAGATTTGGCTGAAAAATCCTCTAAAACTGTTTGTTAAGAGTGAATGGATTGCAGATAGATTGAATTTTCTGAGAAAACTCTTTGCTTTGTGCCTTACTTCCTCCGTTCCCCTCCTTAAGTTGGATAACTGAGAAAAACATGTCTTATTTAGAAATACTGAAAGGATATCTTATGGGAATTTTATTTCCCAGATGGACTCCCTGTCCCCTCATACACAACAAACAGCTGCCTCCTCTCCTCCTCCCCCTGAAGAATAGTTTGGAGCATGTGATGGGGATGTAATATGACAAGGTACAGGCTTCTGGAGAAATCTTAAGTGTTGAAACTTACTCTTAGGAGGTTCCATGTTAGCTTTTTAGTAGAAATCTTGAAGTTTTTCTTTCCTTCTTTTTTTTTCTTCAGTGTCTCAAGACTTGTAGTATACTTGTATGTTGAATGTATTTGCTGCTGACATACCAGCAAAGCTGAGCAGTGGGGAAGGGATTTTGTGCTGTACAACCAGTGAACTACACCACAGTTTTAGAGAAGATGCTACAGTGTGGGTTGAGACAGGCCAGGACCAGCTGTTTGAACACAACCAGACTGCTTGCTAAAAGCCTTGGCCTTTGCATGGGTAAAGAAATTCACACTTAGAAAAAGTAGAGATCTAGGGTAAATTTTTAGCTCAGGTCACTGGTGTAAATCTTAAGTAACCCCAGTGTCACCTGATGCAAAAGCAAGCAGCGTTTGGCCAGCAAATCAATACAAAGGAAATATTTCCTTTCTCTTATTTGCCTTCTTCTCTTTGTTCTCTGCCATCCCTTCTCAGCCTTGATCGCTTTCATTATAAGGTTGAAGGGCAGTGCTGAGTGAGTCCATTAATCTCATGCATTTTCATGAATATCAATTACCACTTGGGTTCCAGCAGATTTTTCTTTCCTTCAACAGAGTTGAGACCGAATTCTTTACCCAGACCCTGTGTTAGATAAGACCTGGAGGTGTTTCTCTAGAGCCAACTTGCCAGCTTTTCCCATTCTTCCCACCACACTGATGGCTCTTAGTTTTTTTTCCTGTCCTATCTGTATATACAGTGGTTATCACCAAGAGACATTCCCCTCTCTGCTCTTGAAAAGCGATATCCACACAAGCTGTTGGGCAGAATCTGGAGTGCAGAATCTGCTGTTTGATTACCATGGAGTTTAGCTCTCTCATGTGTGACCAGATATTGTTCCTTTTTTTTCCCCCGGCAAGATTGAAGTTTAAAAGGACAGAAGAATTTCCATTGCTTGAGATGGAGGAAAATGTCTGGTGTTGAAACTTGCAGCATTTATGGACTGCTGGGAAATAGAGCTATTTCTGAGATAAGAAATGTTCCTCTTGTTTTGCCCCTCTTGCACTCTGCTGATTATGAAGTTTGGATTATTATGGCCACAGAAAGGCCAAAAGCATATGAGAAACTTCACGTCTATTCTTTTCTGCGCATGAAACTATCTTTTTCTTTCCATCCAGTCCATTTTACCTATGGTAAAATAATCTCTGACTGCACAGCAGCAGAAGGAAGGGCAGAGCAAGCTGGTGATATGTCTAAGGTGTTCTTTATTTGAATTGCAAAAATGCTGGTGAACTTTACTTATGGGTTAACATTCACTTTGCTGAATGCTCTGCAGAAATCAAGGAAAAAGGCAAACATGCCCAAAAGGGATTTCAGTGTAAGCCGGAGGTTCTCACACATGGTTTGCTCAGGTACCACTGCCAAAGGCAGCAGATCTTCAGCGGTGCCCCTTGGGAGAGATGCTCCCTGCTCTCAGTGGGAATACAGGCAGCCAGCATTGCTGTATTCCTACTGCCAGGCTGTGGGCATGCAGAGCAAGAGACTGAGGGCTCGGGTCTCCAGCAAATTGATGGTACTGGCAAATTTCCTGCAGGGAGAGCTGGCTGGTGAAACCTCAGTGGTGGCTATGGCTGCACCTCCCATAGATCGGGTGAGCTCATGATCTCATCCTTTTGCAGTATCTTTCAGATGCTCCTAAAATGGCTGAGAGCTGGAGAGCGTTACATGCAGGCTGGCTAGGCAACTGAAGCAAGGGGAAATATGTCATCTAAGATACATCTATTAATTCTGGGTCAAGATGTGACAGCCTACCACGAAGTTTTATGGCTATAGATAGTAACAGGAACAGTGACCTTTAATTATAGCAAGATAATGGGCACTGCTGTAATATAGAAACAGCTAAAAATAAGAGCCAGTATAAAAATACGAAGTATCTCTGAATGTGATCACATTTTCCACTAATGGAAAACATAGCTCAACCCTCTGCCTTCCTGAAAAATGTTTTCTTCTAGAGATACTGAGGTTAGAGTTACGTGCAGGGTTGGTTGGGTTAATTCAGTGTATATCCTATTAGAAGAGTACATTCAGAGAAACACTTTGTTTTAAGCTGGAGTTGGATTTTAGCTGAGGTTGGTTTTATTTGATCTGAGTTTGAAGGAAATGAAACCCTCAGTGTAAAATTAAGTTTACCTCAGGTAAATTAAAATAAGATTTTTTGATGCATTCCTATTAGCAGGTAATTCAGAGCCATAAGTGTGGAGGCTGAAATTGCATCAAAGCCCCAGTGACTGTACTGTACAGGTTGTTGGAGTGTTATTGCAATGATCTGGTGGTTTAGTTTCATCCAAGAGGAGCCCAGTGTGTGCTCCTAGACTGCTTTGTGGCATGGCAACCAGTGACCTGAGAGGGGAAAAGGATTGCTCACAGCTCAGAACATCTCAAAATAAAACACTGTGAAAGCACACGTGGCTCAGCTTTGAAATGCATTTTTAAAGAAATCTGGGTACCTAGGTTTATGCTATCTGTTGAAGGCAAGGAAAAATTGCCACTTTCTGGGTTTTGCTGGCAATCTTTGTGCACCTTTCAGATAATCTGTGAATTGTTTTGAAACGCGCCGACAATCGGGAACTGTGAATAGCAGCTCCATTAACATGCTGGTCAGGGTTACTGTTACGGCACAAATTACAGACCCAGCCAAAGCAAGTTTCGAGCAGACTTCTGAGCATTAGAAGCAATCAGCCCACACCCTGCCCCGGCACACATCCTTGCACAATAGGATCTTTCTGATATCTGTTGACAAACTTTGGCCAATGTTTCTGCTTGCTAAAAGGTTTTCTGCCAATACAGCAACATATTGCAGATAAAACCTAATGAGCTGAGTTTAACAAAAAAATGCCATGTGGCTTCCTTACAGTGATGCCCATCTGTCGGCTTAGTGAAGCAGCAGTGTGCTGCAGCTGTACTGCTTTGCTTTTTATCAAATCAAAATAAAGCTGTGCACCCCAGAGTCAGGTATGATAAACAGGCCAGCAAATTGCCTTACATGGGTATCATACAGCTCCTTATCTGTCTCACTTTTCAGAGCAGCATAACCAGATGGCTTCTAACGGTGGGTGAAATTTTCTCTGTTATGTTTTTGGCAGTGAGCTAGAGGGATGGAGTCCAGAAGTCCACCACCAAAACAACAGATATTTAAATTGGACTGGGACTGAGATTACAGCCTGCAAACAGAACTTTTGAAATTGAAGCAGATTTCATTAATAGCAAAGGAAATGCCTATTTAGAGTGGGTCTGGTGGAACAAAAAAGACACAAAACAATGAAAAAAAGAGTCTTTGTGAGCAGCTCCGCAGAACAATGAGGAGGTTGGCCTTCCTCCAGCCTCCTGGCTGGCTGTGCAAAGCAACTGGCCTTCCCACACCTTCCTTATTTATCATGGGGTGCTGGAAATGGGATGGTGGCTGCTGGCATTTCCCGCTGGGCCAATCTGCAGCCCAGGGTGCAGAGAAGCAATGTTTCTGCTGGGGCTGGAAGCACGGCCATTAACAGGGCTTGGGGATACGGAGCATCTGTCCGTGACAGAAATTCCTGCTGGGAGCACAATGTCACAGCCTAAAGGCTTCAATTTCTCCTTGCTCATCTTTTTCCTGGTTCATTTGGCAGACCAACCTAAAGTGTAAAATGCGAAAGGAATTTGCTCTTCCTTTAACTGGCCAGTAAGCAAATAAATTGGTGCTTTTGTCTAATCTGTGGCTTTGGCATCAGTTCCAGAATTGGGGAACAGTCCAAAGGGATCTGGAGTGAGGAGAAAGCAGTTCTTGTTTGGTACGCTGAGAAGAGAAACTTTGCTAATGTGCCTGCCGTGCCTGTGTGGGTGAGTTTTAAGTTTGCTTGGTTCGAGGTGTCAAAGCCAAATGTGAAATTCATCCTTTGCTGCCAATGTGTACACTAACCTCTTCTATTGCTGGGAACATGAAGCAGATTTGCATGAGTTTTTGCTGTCACCAAGAGCAGATGGAAGTTGTTTAAAAATTGTCACTGCTGATGAACTTTTTCAGCACATTGCACTTTTGCAAATGTAGACATGGGAACATTTGTGTTGTAGCATGTGTGCGTGCAGGTGTCTGCTCTGTGGGTTGTCACTCACGCTAACACTTTGAAGGCTAAAACCTGGAGCTTCTCAATTGCGAGTGCTCAGGCTACACAGAAAATCAAAGTGTCATCTTTAGAGAAACTGAAGAGAGCCAGAATTGGCAATTTTTGTCCTAAGGTCATTAAAAATTATTTTGATCCACCATCCTTCTGAAGATTATGCTATTTGCATTCACGTGCCTTTGCATGTGCCTCATTTTAGGCACAGGTATCTAACAAAAGCTGTCCTCTTTTCCCCCCACTGCAAGCACTACATGCCTTAGGAAAATACATCTCTGATGGAGATGAAAAAGCAGTAATAAATAAACTGAAGAAACACTGAAGATGGATCAGGACAACTTCAGCATTAAAACAAGGCAGCCCCAATTCACTTTCTTCTTCTTCACTGCGTTGTGGCTGCATCCTATGGATATAAAAAGTCAGTCTCTTGAAAAAGCTGTCAGAATTAACAAGAAGAGCATTGAGTTATATTGAGTAGAGAAATCTAAATATACACAGTTTGACTTTCCTTACTTTGGAAGTGGTGACAAATGCTTTGTTGAACTGGTTTTGCTTGAGTACAGTGTTGGTCAGTGTTTGCTGGGCAACATTCTGAGCCACACATCCCCTGGGAGCCACATCGGCCTCTTGCAAGTGCTGTCACTTGCTTTGCAAGCCCTCAGGATAGTGTGGGAAGCTGAGGGAGGCCCTATAACCACAGCAGTTTTATATCTATCTGACTATTGTTTCAAATTTTGTCCCACTTATGACTGCATCTTTGTAAGTCTTTTGCATTTCACCCCTGAGCAATAAGCTGTATGGATATCCTTCTTAAGCAGAATAAACAACATTGCAGTTCTTTTTCAAGATGCTGCAACTTGCCTAAAAGCATGTTGAACATCTTGACTTTCTTCTTGGTATTTTATTCATGACTGCAATTCCTTCCTTTTAGCCAAGCTGTAGCTGAGATGAAGAATGAACAAGATGGCTGAGTTAAATATAGCACTGGGGCTGGAGCGTAACACCCTGTCCAGGGCTCTAGTCATAAAAGAAGAAAGAAATTACTTCAGAGGGGATTAAGCACTCTCCTGCTATAGAAGTTGTATGTGATGTCAAAGAGTGCAGAGTGCCTAACAGTATGCTAGGAAAAGGAAAATCCTAGGATGCTGACCCAGAAAATTAACACGCTGCTCCATGGTTAGTTCAAAATGGAAGAGGAGTTTCACGACTCTTTTTCCTAAACCAGGAACAGCTGTGACAAAGCTGTGTGATGGAGTTACAGCTGCAGCTCCATTCTGTGGATAAGGAAAGCTCTGTTGTCCTACCGCTGCAGTGAGGCCCTACAGGTAGGTCCAGAGATAAAACAGAAGGAGGGAGAGATGGGTCTGAGCACTGCTGAGGTGGCAAAGGGACTGGGACTGTTGCTGTTGCATCTCCATCCTCTGAGCATCTCCATCCCCTGAGCATTTGCTCACTTCCCAGTGTGGTTGGCACATGGAGGACCTGCTTATACTGCTGTCTTTCTATGTGAAGATAAATGTCCCCTCTGTGACAAGTGAAAGGAAACTGTACTTTGAGAGCAGAGACATTCATTTGCTATCTTTCTATGGATTAAAGTAACCTGAAAATAGGGGTGATTAACAAACTGTTTAATCAACATGTGTCCAATACCTTTCTCTGTACAGAAAACATTACAGTAAAATGCTATTTGTTCTGAATGGGCAGCATAATCATCACAAAACCTATTAAATCCGCACATGGACTGGCTTCTTGGAAATCATTCCCTCTCAATAACCATCTTTTGTGGGGGAAAAAAGCCTACTGGATGCTAGTTTAATTTCAATTTTAGTGTCTCCAGATCTACACTAAAGACATTTGCCCACTGAGTTTCATGCCTTTTATTAGGAATGACTTACTGTAAAAGAATGTGTTTCACATTTAGTGACCCTGTATATTAGAAAGGGGTGAAAAATTGATTTTTTTGGTCTGCTGACTGAACTAGAATGTGTGAGGGAAATGCTTGTGGGTTGATTCCAGCCCCTCCAACTTTTTTTCATCTTCCCATGGAAGTGTGAGATAAAAAGGGCAAAAAAAGATTGTGCTGTTCAAAACATTTCTTTGACATGGAACAAAATATGTCGTTCTGAAAACATGAAAGTGAATGGCCTGGCATGTTTTTACCAGGAGAAAAAAACAAAAACCAACAAACCCAACAAAAACACTATGTTTTCCAGTGTAAACACTGGAATCTATGAACTAGCTCTATTGACCAAGTCTACACGGTGCTTTGGTACAAATATTCTCTACTTCTTTTGCTCACCCCCAAGAAATGTAGTCAATTCTGCCATGTCTCTTGAACCTCCAGGCTCTGATTTCCTCATTCAGCAGGTCACCCAGTAGCATCATGGAAGTGGGACAGTTGTGCAGAACCAGTGCCAAGCTCTGCTGGGCTCACAGAGTATGGGCACCGCCTGTCCTCAAGTGAAGGAAGCTGTCACTGTGGCCACGTCCCTGTTCACTTTGTTCCTGAGCATCCGGCGTTGGTGCAAGCCAGCAGTAACTTCAAACACAAGCAGTTAGTGTCTATTGCAATGAAGTGACCCCTAATTGCTTGTGCTTCTCTCCAGCGATTCACCTGATCTTTACAAATGAGTAGTGTCACAACAAAAAATCTTTGCCAGAACTTTTGGTGTGACAAAAATGGAAACTGCAGGCCCAAATGACATTTTTACACGTTGTTTCTAAGTTTGTATTGCAGAAAGGATGTGGAAAAGAATACTTTCTGTCATCTAAAATGTAATATCTTGCAATTTTAAAGTAAAAAATACAATTTTTTATGATTTTTTTTTTCAGTGCTGCTTCAAAAATTCTCAGGCATTTTTAAACATAGAAAGGCAAATCATTGCACTTGTTCACAATAATTTATTGGAAATTGTATTAGAGATCTGTAGATATTTAAATGCCCCAAAGTCAGAGTTCCTACCACCTGGTACAGACTCATGGAACTTATCACTGCATTTTTATTTGCTTTTAGCTTAGAAAGTGTGGTGCAACTGTTTATGAGGCTTTCGTGCTTGCTCTCGGATGAGCTGGAATATTTTATAACTGTGCCTAATGGTCTATTTTCTTGTCCTGTATCAATTAATTAAACTCTAATGTTAGCAGCAGAAAGCTTAGTCAGTCCTGAAATGATTGTCTGTTAAGTTACTTCTATGTTTGTTGACTGAGAAGATGTTTTCCATTGCCTCAGTTCAATTTGTTCTCTCTTAAAGGCCATTACATAATACATTTCCATAAAAGACTTCAGAAACTTTAATTCCTGGTTATTGAAGGAGGAGATGTTACAAATGAGTGTGCTAAAAGCTAAGAAAGCCTGCCCTGATTCTTCACGAGAATTAAACTTCTCTATTTTAAGAGCTTTATCTCTCTTCTACTTGCTTTGTATACTGTCCAGTCTGATAATCTTTGGAAGGAGGATGCTATTAACAGGAGAGGGAGAAGCAGGAGTGAAAATTGACCTTCCAATATGAGCAAATCAATGAAATGAAGCAGCATTCTTTGTTGCAGGACCTTGCTGTCTTCTGTGCCCCAGGATGTTTCTGACCATGGATCACCCAGCACCTGAATCTTGGTCTGCCTTCTCGAAGATCCATGGTGACAAACCCTAAAGCAGCTCTGCTTTCTTATTGACAAGACATAAACTCTTCATGTTCACCTTCCCCCTGAGCAGCAGAGGAAACATAATTTTGCCCATTATTTACAAGGACAGTCTGGTGGTTCCAAGATTCCAAGAACTACAAATGTGCCCTCTTGGCCCTTTCCAGCAATTATATACCTTTTCCTCAAGTCTTCCTTCTCCAAACACAACTCGCTGGTTTTATTTTCCAAACCCCAGCACTTCAATACTGATCTACCACAGAAGTGGCCATTCTATGAGGTTAGTAATGCTATTCTGTTTGTGTGCAGCATGGAGAATCGTGTCTCATTTCAACCTGATAGGACTCTTTTTTTCACTGCTTCGTTCATTATGTAGAAAACTGTAAGATTCAGCTGTAAACTATCACCTACATTTCCCCATCCCCTCGCAACTGTTTAGAGTTCTGTGACTCTTTCTGCTGCTCTGAGTGTATTCTACAGTGTTTGCACTTCCTTTTGTTAGTGTTGGAACATGAAGGAATACAATGAAACACTAAATAAAATGAGGTCAAGGAGTCAGTCAATGGGATTGATAAGAGGTAAACAGAACAAATGAGTATGAACCAGCTGCAAAATGAACAGAAGCTGGAAACTGCAGAGCTTTTAGGCATTAGAGAAGAATGGCCTTGCAACAGATGTCACAGACTTAATTCATTTAAGGATAGAGTTTGATCAATTTATGAGCAATTTTACATGAAAGAGTTATTTCTGATAGCTGGAGTGAGTCCTTACAACATAGAAGGTCTCTTCCAGCACCGGTGTGTTGCTCTCAGAGGCAGAGGCACATGCAGTAGATGCTGCCATGTATACTGGCTTTTGTACAGGAAATTTGTCACTTATTTGTGTTCATCATATTAGGTATCTGTCTTCTTAATGCATTAAATCTGCTCAAAAACAATGGGAAACAATGTGAGGGCCACCACTGGAGAATGGATAGGAGCACAGAGAGCTGGAGGGTGGAGAGATGGTGGAGGATGCCTGTTTCTGACCTGAGAGGTGAGTTGCAGATGTTTCTGCAGCAGCTATCCCATGTGTCAGCTCAGCCAGTCCTGTGGCTTCATACCTGCCGTTCCTAGAGCTAAAAGCACTTCAGCTCAAGAAGAACCATAAACCGGGGAGACAAAGATATAATCCAGTGTGAAATAAAAACCCAGAGAAAACATGTCACATCACATGCTCTGGCAGAGACTTCAGGTTGGCCTCATTTAATCAAATATTCATGCTGCGGTTTTCCCTCCTCCTTCTGTGATGGCAGCCGACATTGATCACTGAAAGCCTTTGACAGAGAGATTGCCCTTGCTTCTATTTCAATATCCCCCACAGCAGCATCTTTTCACACCTTTGTAGATCTGCACTCCCATTACCCCGGTTATGGAGCCTTCAGCTCTGGTTTTGGGTATCTGGCAGTCGGGCTGTGTGCACACGTTGATTTGTACAGCATACATCCAGTGTGCAGCCTGCTTTCACAGTTCTGATGTGCCAGGTTTTAACATGGCATAGTGCTTTTTAAGAGCTAAAAAAAGGCCTTCATGAAATACTGCATCATATTATTGGCTATCTTGATTGTATTGTTCTTTCTCATTATGCAGAATCAAATTGTGTGCCTGCAGAGTTTGATAAACTATAGCACTTCACACATCTGCAACTGCCTAACTTGATTACAGTAGTTTAATTCTATTTGATATCAATCGGCTCTGTAAGCAGTAAGATTAATTAATGCTGTCACTTTGTGAGCACCGTGATAAGAAAACATAGATTCTGAATGGCAGATGCAAATTTATTGGGAGCAAGGAGAGTGAATTTGCCTCTCTTGCTCGCCAGAGATGGAGAAAACCTGCAAGAGGTGAGCTGGCCTGGGAAGCGATGTGCAGGCTGGAGACAGGAGATGCACCTGCTGCATCTCCCTGCTGCAGATGGGTACCTGTTAGTGGAAACCGGTCCTTCTGCTCTGTCAGTGCTCCAGAGCATCCCAATTACATTACCCAGTCAGATTGAATTTATTTGTACGTATGCAACAGTGAGCATGAAAATTAGCTGGTCCCAAACATTTGTCTTAAGGAGACTGTGCTGTATATTTGGCTCTCCTACAATGCACCTCTTTATAGTGATTTACACTGACTCAGAGTGGGTGTAAGGCATTGCTAGATCTGAATGGCAATGATTTCCACCTGCTCTGTGCTGCTATAAATGACTACACTGGGAACTTGGACTGAAAAGCTGCCTGCTGTTGCAGAGGTGACAGACATAGCTGTTATTTTTGCCTTGTTGTTGTGCACTGGCACTGTGTAAAAGCCACGTGGAGCTGTAGATTAGAGTTTAATTCTCTTGGATACCTGGTATGAGGTCTTGCCGCAGGGGAGCAAGTGAGAGCATCCCCAGCTGCCCCAACCCCAGTGCAGACTGTACAAGGCTCTGGAATGAAGAGCAGCAGCAAACTCTTCTATCTTCCAGCTTCATCCCTGTGAGAAAGGATGGAATAGAGCCTGGAGGAGGAAAAGGTGTATGCTTTGGTGGATGGCAGTTAAGGAGTCAGTTGTGTTTTCAGGACTAATTCATAGAATCAGAATGGCTTAGACTGGAAGGAATCTTAAAGATCATCCATTTCCAACCGTCACCATGGACTGGATGCTGATCACCAGATCAGCTGCCCACGGCCCACCCAACCTGGCCTTGAGCACCTCCAGGGATGGGGCATCCACAGATTCCCTGGGCAGCGTGTGCCACCACCAAAAAGTAAGGACCAAAAATAGAAGGCCATGGGTATTGCTGGTTTCTTCTTGAACAGCTTATGAGTGTGGGTTCATCTGTAAACAAAACAGGAGATCTGGACTTTGCTTGTATTTTTACATGAATGCATTTATCCTACCTGTGGGAGAATGCCCAGGTACCTCTCCACCCTGTAGCCCATGCAGGCTGGGCATTTCTTGAGAGCTGGCCCAGCTTTGCCTCAGAAGCGCACAAACTCTGGCAAGGCTTCCAGTCTGGCTTGGGAAAAGGGAGCATGACTTAGATCCATTCTTTCTCCTCTTCTGCTGGAAGCCCTCTAGACTTTCAGCTGGAGAACTGAGTAAACCAAAGCTACAGTGTTCATCATCAAATATTAGACCAGAAAGGATGGAGTGGGTTCTGAGCTGTCTCCAAGTTTTGAAGCCTTTCTCATGGAGACTGTATCACCTTCCCCCAAGACAAGGTGACAGTGGAGAGGACAGTCCATAAGCTGAGAGCAAACTTAGGCACTTGCCAGGCATCTCCTTCAGGCGTCCTCTTCATCCTGCATGAAGGCTGCACAGTTCTCAGATATGTCTGCATGAAGCTGGTGATGAGATAAAGCTATCAGGCTGTCCTCAGGCAAAATACTCATAAGTCTGCAGGAAGCCCTGCCTGAATATGCCTTCAGCACCTTGCTCATATGGGTTCCTTTGAGCTTAGTAATGCTCTTCCCAGGTACAGCCCTGGAAATCAGCTGGGGTGGTTAGTTGGAAAAGTACCTGAGGGCACCTGTGGCTGAGATAGTGAGATGAGGTTTGCTAATAAGAGAAAGAGCTGAGGAAGAGGAAGGCAGTTACAAGCCTTTCCACAGAATATGGGATGGGTCTGACCACTTGCTTGCAGGGATGCCCAGTTTCCATGTCCTCCAGCACTGGCTGTGCCTGTACACTGGAGCCAACACTCTTTCTGCAGAGCGAGGTGGGTTAGGGGTTCCCACTGCCATCACTGGCTGATGAGCTGGGTAGTATTGTCTCATTTCTGTACAAACAGCAAACCAGGACACTAAATGAAGTGTCATGAAAAGAGATGCAGTTTAAATGCTTCTGTGGGAAGTTCCGCTGCTTTTTTTTTTTTTTTGCAGAGAGAACTAATATTGAAGTTACATAAGAATTTTCAGCTGATATATTTTTGCACACAGGAGAGTGCTTACAAGCTAGTTTTCTTAGGTATCCAACTTATTTCTCTGTTGGCAATGTAAGGAGCTGAAATGTTGTGAGCAGTCCCCTGGAGAAGGTGAAGTTTCCTTTGCTGCCTCTGACATGAGCCCTGAGCTCCAGCTTAGAGCCCTCCTGCACTTGTAATTTGTAGGAAGAGTTTCCATGAGAAGGAATCTATATGCCCACAACTGAAATCTATGACTGAAAACTCGCTACTAAATCAGCCTGTGGATGGCTAACAAGTGGGGATACACAAGCTTGGCTTTTCTCTTTCACTTCTCTATGGTGTGGAACACTCTATTGAGTATCTGTCTTTTCCCAATAGAATAAACCTTTTATTCACCAATTACACCAACGTTCACACCAACAAAGCCCTAAAATGACCATTCATTAACAGAAAAAACATTTGCACATCTTTTCTGTGCTTACATTGTTAGGTGGCACAAATGAACTCATGGAAGTGGAGTTGATTCCAAAAATGAGCAGAACAGTTTTTGTCCAACAAATGCTTTGAATGAATTAACCACACCTACAACCTTGTACTGTCCTTTGCTAGTACTGGTAGTAATTGGTTCTGTGATGGGGCTGTCTATCACACAAACCTGGTTGGGTGACCTTTCATCTTCTCTTCAAAGCTGCAGATAACTAATTTTCATGTTTAGTTTAGGGTGGACTTCAATCAGTGATCTGTCTGAATGGGAAGGACTTTTCCAGTTTCTCCCATTGCTTTCTTTATTGTGGTTTTGATCTTCTTTTCTTGGATGAATTTCTACAGCCATTCTTTTGTTAATGATAATTGTTCATCATTTTTCTTAAATCCCTTGCCTTTACCAAGAAGCACCTTGGTATGTATCAACCACTACTGTATTAGGGGACTGTGCAAAGCAGGAGCTGATGCAGGTGGTCAAAATGGCTAATGCTCAAAACCTAAATTACTGAGAAGTATAGGTCTTTCAGTTTCTCTCCTCATTTCTCCCTGCTCAGAAAATCACACAAAGTGTATTTTCAATAGCCAAGAATACAGGAAGGGGAGGAGGCGTTTATCACAGCAGTTTGAGTGCTGAAGAGGGACCATTTGAAAAGGACAGAGGATAGAAAGCCATGAATCAATATTTCTATGTGCCTTCTGCTGCTGTTTATTTGAATCCATTTGTTTTGCTGACATATTTCCCATGCGGCTGGAAATGTTATTTCCTTTGATAACATCAGCAATTGATGTGCTGCATTTGCTGTACAGCTAGGTGTATCCCAGCCAAAGGGATGTCTCTGGCTCTGTAAGTGTTTGGTGATTTAAAAACAAGTGCAAGTTCACTTTTATCACTTTTATTTCCCAGCTGTGCTCCCCTGCATGATGTGGGCTGTGCTGTGCTGCTGGGTGATGCCTTTCTCACAGGGAGTGAACCGACAGCGAACAAATTGCTGCTGACCGAGGGCATACCATTACTTCAGCTGCATGAGAGCTCTGGGATTTCACGGGATGCAGAGTTGGCTGGAATTAATGCCCTGGGGGTCTAGCAGGTCTGCTGCTGATGGATGCCAGACAGCGGTGGGGAGATGATGCTGTCAGCAGGGAGTACTACGAGAAGTCCTCAGAGCTGGAAAGGACCACTGTATTGAGAGCCAGAATGCATCACCCGCTGATCTACTGAGAGGATCCTTGTAACAGAGTCCACTGCTCCCTGCGCTGGCCACAGCCCGATTACAAACCTTCGTTGTTGAGCAGTATCCTTTCAACCAAACCTTCTACTCTATTGCTGTTTGCAGTGGGGCAGCAAATATAGTCAAATATTTTTAAAATCTATGCCCTCGAGGTGTGAAGAGTTATAAACAACCACGTATTTCAGAAGGAACTGATATTGTCACAGCTGGGCTAACAGACAACACATTTTTCTTAATACAGATGTAGTCCATACATTATACTAACATTATGATAAATCCTATATATATACTACATATGTTAATATTATGATATATACATATATGTACATACAAGCTGTATTTCAACAGAACTGCAGCTCGTATGAGAGAACAGAAGGCAGATTTTGTTAAACCACAGAGCTGTGTTTGCCATGATGTGCAGAAGTACGAGGAGACAATTTCTGTTTATCTGCCTTCCTTTCAGTATGTGCTCTGAGAAGATGTCACTTACACTACAAACTCCCCGGCTTCACGCAGGAGTAATTTCAATGAATGGCATATTGCCTTTTTTGTAAAAATGCTTTTACATTTATGTAAAAAATGTATCTTGGTTTCTCTCATCATCATCGGTATATGGAAAAAGCAATTACATTCTCTTTCTGTATTCAACAAGGAAGGAGAAGCTTTCAATGAATCACAGCATAAAACGATTCATGCTCTGGGGGGAGTGGGGAGGGGAGGGAGAGGAATGAAACAGAAAACATTTCCTGTGTGTTGCCTGCTTTCAGTGACCTAGAAAAAAAACAATTTTTTAGACTCTCCATAGTTACCAGAATATCCATTTTTTCTTTTTACATGCCGTTTTGTTCTCGGAGCCTGGCACCTGCAGGAGGTGAATTCTGTGCTCTTTGAGTATGTGATCAGTAAGTGGAGAAGAGCATATTCTTCCTTTGTAAAAACGTTCAGCAGTCTCCTATAGTTTTTTCCTATTCAGGAGCTGCTCAAAGGAACACACCTTTCAAATGTGATTCCTGCTATTCAGGAGGTTTTGCTGAACAAAGCTGAGGCTGAATACGCACCTCTTCAAGGGAATTCTCCCCTTTTCAACATGAAGCTGGTTGAATTCCAGTTCAGACTGGCTGCTCTTTCTACTTTTTAAAGATGAAGATGCAGATATGACATAAAGGGACACAAATCACCATATGCAGTTGCCATTGACTTGAATCTCAGTGCACGTGTTCATAAAGGAACAAAGAATCTGCTGCTTCAGTACGGTGAGGGTGTGGAAATAGATAAATAACGAGAGCCCTCCAGTCACCTGGATTGTTCTTTTTGTCCTGCCCAGCAGCTGCTCAGAACATGGGCCAGAGCAGAGTTTGTTGCTAGATCACTGCTTTCTTGAGAGCCTGGCTCAGCGGGGCCCTGGTCCTGGGTTTCCAGACAGAGAAGATAACAAGATAAGATGGGGTGGTCCCTTCCAGCACTGCCATTCTGCTTCCAGCAGGCTAATTTTCATCTGGGCAGTGGAAAAAGCCAGACAGATTGTGCATAGCAGCCCAGGTGCCCTGGGATCTTGTCAAGAGCTGTTATAAAAGGAAGGGTGCTACCTCCATGCTGCATGAGCCGTGGCACAACCCTGCTCCTGCTTGCCCAGAGCAGGCACTTGTCCCAAATGCTTCTCTTTTGACTCACACACCAGGTTTTGTTCCCGGTGAGAGCAGAGCACCAACATTGAGGTGGGAAGGTTGTTCCTGAGCCTCACTGCCAATGTGGAGGGGATTCACACTGCACAGGGACTGGGACGGCTCTGAGCACACCTTCGAGGTAAGTTTCCCAGGGAGGTTACAGTACTCAGCGTTTGGAAAAAGAGCACAGAGGTTTCAACTTTTTTTTTTTTTTTTTTTTTTTGGCAGAAATCTGGTATGTTTGGGTCCACGGGAACAGTTTATTTGAAATTAAAATCTTATCAGCCAGTACTTTCCGATATCCAACTCATAAATACAGATTAGCAGCATTGGTTTGTTGCAATGTGTCCCATATTCTTTTCATGACTGCTCATGAACACACTGAATTATAAGCACAGAACAGCCCTGTGGATTAGATGCAGCATTTCTTAGCATTGTCTGAAGCCTGTTCTCTTAAACAACATTTGACAGGTGAATGCAGCAGAGAAAACATGGTCCCAGTGTGTGCATTGAAAGCAGATGCAGCAATCTGAGCTCAATGGCTCAGAGGGGGTAGCTGCTGCAAAGCTGTGACACAGAGGGTAAATAACGAGGGGCTATTTCTGCCCTGGTAGGGAAAAAAGAATAATGTGGGGATGGGAGATGGACTTAAAAACAATCACTTCAAATGATTTTGGAACTGTATGAGCTGGAGATGTGCTGCATTTATACTGAAGGATGAGCCCAGAAGCTGACCTAATTCCCCTTATTTTTGCCTCATGGGCTTTTCTTCACCACTTTCACTTAAAAAAGAAATCTTTAAGGGGAGCTCAGAGTCATTTCCTGCCTGTGATGCCGTCCAACTTGAGAGGCTGCTTGCTGCCTTTTTTCCTTTTAAGTTACAGCCTACTGACTACAGAATTGTATTTGTATAATCCAGCCAGTTCCCCCATAGAGATTTATTTATTTGTTTTTGCATAGAAGTTAACTTCTTTAGTAAAGCAGCACATAAAAGCTCACTTACAGTATGCTCATTCTCATAACTCCTCAGCAGAGAAGTGTGGATGAAAGCTGTATGAAAGACAGTGAGTTTCAGCTGACATTCCTTGCTGCAATAGAAAGCAATCCTTGCACTTTTCTTAATTATGAGCTGTAGCAGCAAGTTCTGTAGTAACATTTTCACATGCCTGGAGCCACAGTAATGAATACACATAGGAAAATATTTGTTTGTTGTTTTCCTATGCCCTATTATTCACTGTAAATAAAGTTTATTTTGTTTATGTTTGCTCCTGCATTGCTTTCCATTCACTTTGTTGTCCAGTAGTATCTTCCTTCTGACTTTGATCCTGAGTCTTTATCTGGTATATATCAAAGAAATAGCAGCAATGAATTAAGCTGTTTAAAAGTGAAGCCCCTCGTTCTAGGCCTGGGAGTATGTAAAACCTGAAGAGTTGCCATGTAAAGCATCAGGAGTGCTATGGTAGCTCTGCTGTCACTACTGTTCTACCAGCAAATGTTGCCCTGGAAAAGAAATATGACTTAGAAGTTGTTGTCTAAAACAAAATCACTTTTTATTTTAATGCATTAATAGGAGAGAGTATAGCCTTTTAATATTGGTTTGAGTTCAAGGTGCTGGTGTTTAAGGAATAGTATAAAGGCCTGAAAAAGTGCATCAGAGGTTAGAGACAAATTCTTGACAGAGGTAAAGGTCAGAGTTAAAAATATTTTACATATCATATATCCCAGGAAGGCTTTTCCATGTTTTTGTCACTGTTCTCTTTATGTGCCATCAGAACTTCATGTTCACTCTGACGTGAAATCAGAATTAGTCTTCAGTAAAGTTTTTGCTGGTTTATTTGGCCAAGCATGTTTTCCACTAAGATGTATTGTGAAGCACAGTTTTGATTAAATAAGACCGTGGATCAATTTATTCCTTCAGTGCTATAACACAGCCATGGATCAAGACCCCATGGTGGTAGGGGTTGTGAAAGAGAAAGACAGTGTCTGTCCTCCACATCCTGAGCTCTCGCTATCAAATAGGAGCTAGGCAGTCAGGAAGGCAAAGAATCATTAAGCACTGTATGTCACATGGTGCCAGCACACTCACGGCCCAGCACTTAGGGATTTTATTGACATAACGTCAAAGGAGAATTTTGAGGATAACTAGGGTAGATTTGCAGATATAGCTGCTTGGGAGAAAGCATAGAGGTGCCTGCTTGAATGTTTTAAGAGGAAGATAAGGGCTTTTATCATGAGCGGAATGAAGGACAGAGTTGCTTTCTTGATACTAAATGAAAGAGGAGAATTAGATCCTCTGACCTTGACAGTGAAACATCTGTTTGATGTGCTGGAGAAGGGGATCCAGAAAGAAAGTCAAGCGGAGTTGACATGGTTTGATAACATGGTCAGCTTGATGGATAAGATGGGAACATGAGTGCATTTGTAGAGAGAATGTGAAGAAAAGATGTCAGTGCAATGAGGAAAGGGGAAAGAATCTGCCAAGGAGAGCTGCATCTTCAGGTGGCTGAGAGGGGCTGTGCCAAGGCATTCCTCCATCCCCAAGGATGCCAGGATGTGGGATGTGGAGTCTAAGCAGGACAGTACCTAGGAGGAGCTGCGGGTCTGTACCCGAAAAACAGGCAAGTTATGGAGGCAAGTTGGTGAGCTGGGAGAGAAATTGAAAGGTCTCTTGGAAGTTGAATGTATAGAATGCTGCATTGAGACTGTACTGCCAGAAGGAAGGCAGGTGGAGAGAAAGTTAAGCCTGGGATTAAGACAGAACCTGGGTTCTGCATTGGTAATTTCCCTTCTGAAAAAGAGAAGGTGAAACCCAAGACACAAACAGAACAGAGCTGAGGAGGAGAAATAAGTGAAGAAGTAGGAAGAAAAAAAAAACAGGCAGGACAAGATTTTCAGTGGTGAATGATGCCAAAGCCCTGGACTGATTTGGGAGGATGAAGCTGGAGCACTGACTGTGAAGTCTGATTAAGATAGGACCACTTGCTGCTCTGGTAATTATAGTAATCATGAGGGTGAGGGGCTGATGCCTTTGTTCCTTGGCTAATAGCATTGCAATCTCTCACGTTTCTTATTTCTAAGTTTGTCTGTAAAACCTCCTGCCTTCATATTATCCCTTTCACCCTATACTAATTCTCAGTTTGAGATTTTGGAAGCAATCAGAGCAACTGCTAACTTTTTACATTTATTAACCAATTCAGAATGGAAAGTGGGAAGTGGCAGCTGATCCCACAGAATGTGGGGAGAGCCTCCTTTTAGTACTGAATCAAAAGCAGACAAGAAACCAGGCAATCACTATGATAACCATAGACTGCCACAAGAACCTTCCCCAGCCCACCATCTTATTGAAAGAAAATTTTTAAATGGACCTGCATTTCCTGTCTTACAGTTACAGAAAGCGACCCAGTTTAAAACACAGTGAATGCGTGCATTCTTATCCAGCAGGGGGAACCGTGGATATAGTTTTACTGTTTCCAGAGAAAATACCAGGAACAGAGTAGTTAATAGCCACTATCTAACATGAAATAGAGATAGGCTCCAGTCCTGCTGCTGCAGCATCCTGGTGCTCTGCCAGCAGGATATGAGGTGCCCAGATCGTTTTTTAGAAAGTCTTAGATGTGAAAGTAAGCGAAAGATGTGATGCAGACAGCTTTCCTACTACCTGATCAAAAAGTCCTGAACACCTGTTTTTGAAACAGCAGGAGAAGTGCTGCCTAAAGCTCAAAAACATTTTGCAGGGCTAATTAGGAGAGTACTGTATGGAGGGCATTAGTCTCTAAAGGAGCTGGTATTCCTCTTCCTCTTCATACTTGGTTTTGTTTGTGCAAGGATTCTTCCTCCCCAACTCCAGCCCCAGTCTTCTTCCCAAAAAATTTTCCTGTATCTCTTGCACAGGTATCATACAGCAATTATTCAAGCAAATATCTGACTGAGATGCTTTCACTTTTCCTGCTTTATTGCTCAGAAAATGTCACTCCTCTGTGTATGAGCCCTGTAGATATCTGGCTCCACCTCTAGGCGAGTGACAGTCTGCTTCACCAGATGAGCTGCCCATCACACCTTATACTGCTGTTTGTTTGGCTTGTAATTATTATTTTGGGGAAAAAAAGTCAAACCAGAGCATGTTGTGACACTGGTGGTCCTTGGTAGCAGCACACACCTGGGACAGCCCACGAGGAAGGAGTTTTCACTCTATAGAGTGCAAAATAAGCTGGATCAAAGATTTAAAGGAACACAACCAAATCAAAACAAACAACCATTGTTAGATTCTCAGAAAATATTACCTGCTGCATTCTGTTATTGATGTCTATTCTGCTGGAACAGCAATTTTCAGAGACTCCTGCCTATTCCGTGAATATGTTGTGAGAAAGAAATGAACTGCTTAATGACACAACGAACAAATCTGCTGTGAGGTGGCTTGAGTTTCCCTTTGCTTGCAGTCCAGCAGCACTTGTGTGCTAAATGCTGTGCTTTCAGAGAGCTCACAGTGGGCTGCACACACACGGGGGGAGATGTAGGATGGCAGATTACAGGGAGATAATGGAGCAAGTCAAATGGGAAAATGAAACAGCAGAAAACGCACATGCTGCTTTGTTTCTTCCTTCTTGCATTAATAAAACCAGTACTGTTGTGTTTATTGCCAAATGATAGCCTGTAAGTGTGTGTGGGTAATGACCTGCACAGACCCACCAGCTCCTGGGGAGTGTGCTGACATTAGTACCTCAGTGAACTGACCTGCAGCCTTTTGCTGTGTTGCACCATGCTGTGTTGCAGCCTAAGCCCATTCCTGGGAGGACGATGCGTGGTGCTGTCCTAGGAGCTCCCAGTGGAATGGCCCAGAGCCCCTTGCTGAGGGGTTTTAATTCGGTGCCATCATGAAACATCTGAACAAGCCTGAACTGCCAGCATGCTATTTATTAGCTGCAATGGATACTTCACATCCTGCCAAAGCCTTATTTTCTGTCTAATTACACACACGGGGCAAGCTGCGGCTCTGAGCAGGGCGTTAGCAAAGGTACAACTCCCTGCCCTTAAGCTGTCAGCCAATAGCCATGCCCAGTTCCCTCCTTGTGTCCTGGGCTGTGTCAGGACCTTTGATGTGCTTGAAGCCTTCCCTGGTGGCAGGAATTGCTTCCACACTATCTGTACACTATGTCCATTATGTAGCTCACATCTGGGTTTGTCACTGTGCACAAGATGTGGTCACTTGGTTTTGTATAGGGCTGAAGAGTGTCCTTTCTGTTGCTTGTAGCGTGGTCCAGACACATGGCACTGACTGACCAGAGCCTCACAAAATAACCAAACGAATAAATGTTATTTTGGTATTGCTTTATGGAATAGTCTGGCCATGCCTGTAGTTAGAAGGATTAGCTCATATCACGTGCCACAAAAATGCTTTCAGTGTGATTATGCCAAAAGATTCATGCCTTGTATCAGTGCTGTAATATGTGCCATAAAATACAGGATACCTTTGCCATCCATCCTTCTATCTTCCTTCAGTCTCTATTCTGCCTGTGTTCCAGGACAATTCTGGAGTCACACTCACATCCAGGATCTGAGTGATGCAGATTGAGAAATAATTGTAAGAGGTTTTGAGGAAGAGAGCAAGTAACTTGCAAGGAGCTGGCAGTGAGAGGTAATGTCACACACAGCACAGCTAAGGGCTAAAGTACAAACCCTATGGCACGATGGGGCTCCTAGGAAGAAGGGCTGGGAGACCCTTAGTCGTGCCGTCAAGCACAGATCATGCAGGGAAGGTGACCACTAGTGGAGAAGCTGGAAAAAATCTCTGTGGTTATAGTGCTGTGGTCACTGAGCTCCTGAAGAGTTGCTGACGCTGGTGGGTGGGCAGAGAAAAGGGAGCTGGCTGGAAAGCACGTCTACTTTACAAAGAGCTTTGTGCAATTCTGGGCCCTGTTCTCATTGCATGGTTGGAAAAGAGGAGCACAGCCTTACTTGCTAAAGGACAGAGGCAGGTATGCACATAAGTCTAATGCAAAACTCCCATTCACCCTTGTGCACATCATCCTGAGGTTTTGTATATGCACCCAGGGTAACAGTGAGCAGAACACTGTGACTCCTATGGCTTTGACAGAGTTTCCTGGTGATATTTTCTCAACCTGTCACAACACAGAGATGAAGCCAGATGAAGTCGTGCATCTTTCCCTGTTTGTCCCCGACAATCTGAAATTTCATTTTAATTTCTGTTCAGTGGGCACCTTCCATTAATAATGCGAGGTGTGAATGTGTTCCTCTCTGTATTTCCACTTGGCTCTGTGCAGAAGGAACTTGTCTGTCTGTCTGGCGCATCACGACTGTGCCTGGCTTCACCCAGCAGCTCACACTATGCTGCTCTCTGGCTGCACCCACGGATGGCACAGTGCATAGGAACACACAGCAGCAGTTTTCTTGTGTGCCAAATACACATAAGGTTCCTTTGCATTCTTCTGCCTGTGGAAGATGGCAAGGATGATTTCTCTTCATGCAGCTAACTTCAGTTTGTGCTGTGCTTCCTTCTGAACTCTCAGAAATCAATGCTGCTGATAAAACGTGTGTGTAGCCTTTAGTTCCCAAGGACTTATCACATAAGCTATTTCATTTTCTTGCCAGTGGCCAACTAAGATAGCAGTATAATGAGACAGATCACATCTGCAGAGTGTATACAGCCAAAGAAATGTGCTCTCACTACAGTCAGTATTGCAGTAACGGACACATTTACTTCTCAGTAGTATTTTCTCTTTTCATATGGTGATTGTAACCAGAGCCATAAATCTGGGGGACGCTTTATATGCTGCGTTAGGACTTGACTGAAATTCCATTTAACTCACTGAAAGCTTTCTTATTGACCCTAGTGGGCTGAGTGCTTGTGAATAAGGAAAAGCCAGTCTGTTTTAAAATAAGAATTCTATCTATGTCATCATGGTTAGCAAGAAATAAAACAACCTGCATATTGTTCACCAACAATACCACTTATCTGCTGCTTCCATGCACCCAGCTCTCACATGGAGTGCAGCAACAACTGCTCAGAGATTCCTACTCATCCCAGTGGTGTTTAGAAACACAGGTATAAGAGGAAGAAGAAAATACCCATACCTGAGTGATGTGGCTATTGATATAAAACGGAAATTACACAAAAGTTAAACAGCCAACAGAAGTAAGCATCACAGCCTGCTTCTGAAAGCCTTGATGGAGAAGCTCCCTTGTAGCCTTATTTCTACACAATTCTGCGTAGAAAATACTAATTTTTTTAATGAATCACACTTTCTGTGGATAATGTTAGGAAACCTTGATCTTCGTTTTTAAACTGCAATACAGCCTGCGGCTGTGACCTGATTATAAAAGCACTCAGCCAAAAAATAAAAAAAAAAGGTTATGAAGATTTAACAATTACACTTGTCTAGATAATTAAATATGATTCAGGAGACTGAAACTAATGTGCTGCTGCTGGTCTGCCATCTGCATGTTACTCTGTGGGCTAAAGCATTAGAGTGTACCGATGAGCTCACTGCAAGCCTTCCGACTCCAGGGATTTTATGGAGATGTGAGGACACTCAAGAAGCTCTTGTCAGAACCCTGCATGGCAGTGCCAATTAATACTGAAAATAATTACAGCTGTGCTACTGCAAAATATTATTTTGCAAAGACTGTGTTTAAACATAATTCAGATTTCCACATGCTGACGAGGAAAAGAGGAAACAACACGGACGGGTCTGTGAAGTGCATGCAGAAACAAGTGCTTCATTAATGATAAAATATTTAATAGTGCCTTTATCGGCATGCAGTCATGTGTTTAAATAGCATGAGCCACAGATGACTGTTTCAGCTCCTCATCTGCCTTATGGGAGGCAAGAAAGGGCTCGTTGTTTGATTTGTAAGATGAGACAGCTTGTTGCACAAGGCAATGGAGGAGACTGCACAGAGAATGCTGCAGCCAAGCATTCCCTGAGCTGCTTTGGACTCCTGCCATAAGGAAGTGCAGTGGGTGCAGCCGCTGTGCAGGGAACGTGAAAGGTATTAGAAAGGAAACGTACCTCTAAAGCAAAGAAAATGAATGACCCCACCTGGTCAGTAAACAACAGAGGTGGTAATTACACATGTGTGCAACACAGGGCTATGAAACAGAAATGAAATGCTAGGATTAAAAAGAAAAAAAAAAAAAGTGATGGGTTTCTCTTACTTCTTTTTTGCTTGTCTTAGATGTTAACGTAAGAGTTTCTGACATGAATCAAGCATAGATAAATCCCTACTGATAAGTTCCTGATTTCTTCTCAGGTCATGGTGTTCCCAAATGCTGGCAAACAATCTGAGAGCTGCTCTGGGGTCACTGGAAGCACTGAGTGGGAGGCACAGGGGAGCTGCTCTGCAGATGGAAAGCACAAACGTGTCTTTCTGGAAGCCAAGAGATGCAAACCTTATTTATGTTTCTTTGTGATTAACAGAAAATTGCAACACTCAGCTAAACCCAAATTCTGTGTCTGAATGGGCCGTGCTCACTGCCCTGGGCAGCTGTTCTGTGCCCACCGCCCTCTGGTGCAGACCCTTTCCCCCAGTCCCCACCCACCCCTCCCCTCACACAGCTCTGTTCCCTCGGGCTCTGACCAAACAGCGGACGCCAGCACAGCGAGGCATCGGGCAGTCACTCTTAAAGGAAAGGAGACATTATTCGTTTTGCTGCCCGAGAAGCGGAACCCCGATTCCACCCATGCGCCCCTCACAGCCCGGCCACGTGCCGCGCGCCACGCGAGCGCAGCCCCGCCCACTTCCGCTCCGTGCTCCAATCACCGCACGGCATCTCCGGAACTACGCTTCCCAGCGTGCCCCGCGGCACGGCTCCCTTGCCTCCTTCCGCTTTCCGCCTGCCGCAAAGTGTCGCGCCACGGCTCGCGGGCTGTGCCGGTGGCTGCGGGCCGTGCCCGGAGCGAGCCGCGGTGGCGGAGCGCGGCCGCCATGGGTGGAGGGCGCTGACCCCGCGCTGCCAGCGGCGGCGGCGGCATGGAGGAGGAGAGCATGGAGGAGGAGGGCGGCGGCGAGGCCATGATGGACGACCAGAACCACAACAACTGGGGCGCCGGCGGCTACGGGCGGCACCTGCTGGGCCCTGCCACCGCCGCTCCTCTCGGCGACCGTCTCCTGCGCGGCCCCGCGGGGCCCCCGGCCGGACCGCTGCTGCCCGTGGAGCCCGAGGCCAACGGCGTGCTGAGGAGCTGCGACCCGGCGGGCGCTGCGGGCAAGGGGGGGCCGGGAGCCATCGCCGCCGCCATCAACATCAACGCCTCCACCTCCAAGTTCCGTGAGTTAGCCCCGGCTGGCGGGGCTGCCCGCTGCCTTCCTCCTTCCCTCGCTCGGAGCTGGGCTGGCCGGGGGTGGGGGCTCGGAGCCTTCGCGAGGCGCTTCATGGAGCGTGGTCGGCGCTCGGCTGGGAG
Source organism: Centrocercus urophasianus (assembly GCF_019232065.1). Lineage (NCBI taxonomy): Eukaryota > Metazoa > Chordata > Aves > Galliformes > Phasianidae > Centrocercus > Centrocercus urophasianus. Next base: position 5,530,127 of record NW_024884722.1, read on the forward strand.
GGAGAAGTGCCTTTCCGAACGCTGCCGCGGCTGCTGAGCTGTGTCACGGGCCGGGGGTCGGCACTGCGGGACCGCGTGGCCTGGCCTGGGGCTCGTGACTTGGGGAACTGAGCCCAGTAGCAGGGAGTGGTGCAGGATGGTGCGAAGCCCGTTGGCTTGCTGGAGAGGAAATGCGTGCAGACCCGTCCCCAAAGGGTTGCATGTGTCTGTAGAGGCCTGGGAAGAGAAGCAGAGAGCTAGATTCAAACCATCGTTTGCAGTATGGTTTTAGCAGCAATGGTAAATGTAGACCTTTTTCTGCCGTTTTGCTGAGCTAAGGCTGAAGGAAGGAAAGGCCTTTCTGCTGTTCTTTTTGATTCTACTTTCATTTCTAGCAGTCATATCTCTGGGCGAAGTACACCCTTTTCCCTATTGGCTTTCAGAAAACTTGGGTTTGGTGAATAAATTCCTCGAACTATAGCCATGTAATTGCCATGATGAAATTTTGATGGGAAGTGTACTTCTTTTTTTCCTTCTTCCCTGTGCCAGCTCACCTGCATAGCTCCTCAGAAGCCAGAAGTTCAGGCTCCCTGCAGCCCCAGCTCCGTGGCTCTTGGCACACTGCCAGGGCCGGTTGCTTTGAAGCCGAGGCTCCCAGACTCCCTAAGCTTGCTGGCTCGTTGCCTGCCCAGCTGTCAGGGCCCCAGGTACCTTGGGGTGGCTTGTAAATGCTTGGGAAGGTTGCAGAGAAACGGTGCTCGGCTTCGCTAAATAGAGCCCTTCAATTCCCGATTCAGAAGTTGAGAGCTGGAGTTTTTCCTTCTATTTCAGAATGAAAATGCTTGCAAACTCTGGATCTTACACAAATGGGAAGGTTGTTTCCTAGCTAGTCTGTAGCATGTATGTAAGGGGCAGGAAAGGCAGCTCTGTGTGATTTTGCTTAGTGTGTGCTTTTTTGAGTTCTAGATTTTGCTTCTCCAGCATTAATATCCAACATCCCAATTGTCTTACTGGTATTCAGATATTTTTAAAAAGAAAATGAAGAGTCCTTTAAAATACAAAAACCTGTGAGGTGTTATATCTGGTACAACTTTTCTGCACCTTTACCTACTGTTGGTAATTGTGTATACAATCAACACAAATCCAGTGAGACAGTGAGGACAGAGAAAGTACAGCAGCTGAGCTGGGGTCCTGCATGTTCCAATCCTCATACTGACGTAGGACTCTTCCATCTCTACTTAATTATCACATATGAATAAAGGGAGAGAAGTTTCCTCAGGGGAAAATGGGCAGTGAATAGGGAGGCAGCTGTGCTCATTCCCCTCCTGTCTGCTGTGCTTTTGCAGTGGCTGAGCACACGTGCAAAACTGCCTGTCAGCGCTGAGCTTGACAAGAAAGTTGTCTGCTCTGTGCAGCATGAAGGGGTTCTTCAGAGAAGGGCTGTTCTCTGCTTCTGTCAAGAAGCTGAGACTTCCTTTTGGACAGGTTGTCCTGCAGTGACATGAATAGCTTATTTCCTGCAGTGCTCTGGTAAATCAGAGCTCTGGTGACATTCATATTGGTTTATTCCTTTGTATTTTTCCTCTAAAGCAAACAAACAAACAAATCTATCACCTGTGTTTTAGTATGTAATTAATTGCAGCTTATTGCTTTTGTTCATGTTTTTAGTTGCAGACTAATGTGGTCTAATGGTCCCTTTTTGGTCTTATTCATCTTGTAGATAAATGGAGGAAGAAGGTTAGAAATATTTAGAAGTTTCCATCTGGAGGGTGCAAGTAAATTCTCCTTCCTTTAGATTTGGATAAGGCTGAGAACTGAGATGTGGTAATGTGTTGTCTCCTTTAATAGCTTTTATGCAAGTTAGAGCAACATAAGGAAATCTTCCATGCTGTGGTGGACTTACAAGTAAACCTATTTCCAGTTGATTAGATTCAATCCTTGCTAATGATTTGTAAAGCAATACTGCTATGAAAAATGTTTCTTCATTGTCATAAAGGAGGAAGTAAGAAATTTTATTGCTGTAAGAGAAACTTCTTCCACACTGGTAACTGGGGGCATACCCTGGTTGTGGGGAGAATGTACAGTCTTCTTTTTTCATCCTTTTCAAACAAGGGTGAGTATGAATATATGTAATCCCAGTCCCATTTTGGATGGGCATGTGGGGCTGTGTCAGCATATCCAGTAAACCTCTGCCTGCCCTGTTGCATAATGTACAGTGCTTTGCACGTGGCTGCATACACAAATAGTATGATGAGAGGGGAAAAAGACGTTGAACATTATATTTACTCACCAGTGTTAGTGCAGATAGAGAAATCTGTCATTAAAAACAAACGGATTGAAAGCTGCTATGATGCAGATCCATGCACTTGCTGTATTCCCTCTCCAAACTGTTGTGCTGTGCTCAGGAAGTCTCTTGTCAGGCTGTGTGAGTACAAGAGAGAAGGGAGAAAAAGAAAGACATGGGTCTACAGCGATGGCTGCAGGTCTGCTCAGCACTCTCAGTTGTCTGTCTGATGTTCTTACGCTTGCACAAAATGTTTTTAGAGTTGTAGTGCACATTGCTAATTAGGTGGTAAGGCTTAACGTATTTCATTTCTGAGATGAAATAATCAAAGCTTCTTAAAGACGTCTTGCTTCTTTCACACTTGAATTTTTATTGACTCAGTAAATGACAGACGATGGACAGACCATGGTGTGCCTAGCTGGCAGCAGGTTGGGTTCCTTTATGCCTTCTTCCCTTCCGTTTTCAGCCATGGCTTTAAAAGAAGGGTGGCTTTTCTGTGTTACTGTAGTAAACTTTTGGAGTGCTTTTCAGGTAAAGTTGCCTTGCATAAATAACAATCAACAGGATCATTGATTGTTACTAATATTGTTCTTACTGTTCTGTATTATGACCTTTCATAGCCCTTTCTTGGGCTATGCAGAAAATTCTTACATTTTTCCTATCACTCGGATGAGTGATCCATGCCTACTTTTGGATTTTCTTCTTCTTTTTATAATTCTAACTGTTGTTGTTTTGGTTTTTTTTGCCATCCTGATAGATGTTTTGGAGAAGGCTGTATTTAGGTTCTGGCTATGGTACCAAAATATTTAGGTTATGCTATGAAGCTCATGCATATTCTTTTTCACTTACATGATTTCAGTGCTGCATTTGACTTGCACAGTTTTTCTTTTGAACTTCTCAGCGCATGGAAAAGCAGCAGTTGCTTTTCTAGCTTTGCTTGTGAAATGTAATTTGCTGGAGAGTATCAGTGTCCATTGAATCAGATTTGGGTGGAGCAGGGAGAGAAATGAAATGTGTGTGTTGTTACAGAAAACACCGCTTCCCACAAACTTGACCAACCTCAAGAAAATCAAGCTTGTCTTCTAGAATCACCCTTACCCTGCAGGTTGGAAATGGAGACAGTTGGATGCATATTCTTTGAAATGTTGGATGCCTGTTGTAGGGATAAACTGTTAAGAACAGCATCCTGAAAAGATGTGGGGAAAAAAGGTTACAGATGGTTTTAGAAGGGTTGTTGTAGTTTTTGTAAGGTGAGTGTGGTTCCTTTGCTTCCTGGTCCTGAGGTTGTTCTCGCAGAGCTTGCAGTAGCAGGATACTGCCTTCAAAAAGGCTGTTGCTGACTTGGGACAGTTGCTGAAACCTGACAGTAATCTGGTTTCTGGATTAGAAGAACAAAAAATAGTGATTGTTTGATGGGTTGGCCTTGGGCTCTTAGAGATGTAAATGTTGTGCCTGGCCTGTCTTCAGAACTGAAGTGTGGGAATCAAAGCTTTTAGGAAGTTAGGTGGAACCCATGAATGTTTCTTATGCAAATCTGATGGGGCTTTTGTAGAAAGCATTTTGTGCTTGAGCTGAGTAGTGTTTCTAGGCCTGGCTGCTGCTGCTGCTTTCTCCTTCTGTGTGCATAGGAAATATATAGATTAGGCATATATATTAGGAAAGCATCCTAACTATGACTGAAGACAAAGGAAACTGTATGGTATGAAGGTTTAGGCCAGGTGAGCTGCTGGCCTCGTCTGGGGTGCATAACAGCTGCTGGGAAGGACATTGGAAGAGGCAATCTATCCAGGCACCATTTGGCAGATTTTTTCCTTTTAATTTAAATAAAAAGATGCAAATTGAAGTATGGGCTTTATTTGTAGATGAGGTTATCTTAGCAGAACTGAGTTGTTCCTTATTTTTTTTTCTGCAAGCTCGGAGGTGTGTTTTGAAATTGCACCTCACTCATTTACTCCTGATCGTTTAACCAAAAGTCACTAAATATAATTTTCCTCTTTTCCTTGTAGTAATGAATGTTATAACAATTGAAGACTATAAGAGCACATATTGGCCAAAGTTGGACAGTGCCATAGATCAGCTTTTAACTCAGAGTCCTGGTGACTACATCCCTATCTCCTATGAACAAATATACAGGTAAGGAAATCTTTCAAGTGTTTCATGACTTCCTTTTTGTATGTTAATGTTTGTTCTGTCTTGCAGCCTATGCATGTGTCATGTTTTGTATTTATGTGGAAGGAAGAGAAGGTTCAATAAAGTAGAACATTGTTTAAATCATTTGAATGGGTAAATATCAGATAAATAACTTTATATCCCATGTTGTCAGAAGTAAGTACTGAAGGGGAGAAAATACATGAAGTGTTGATGCAAGAGTAATCTCCACCACAGTTGCTTAGTGTAATGCATTATGAAATGTATTGAAGTCTCAACATCCCTTTCCTCAAAGGGGAAGAGGAGAAAGGCATGGTAGGTGTCTGACTGGGGGGCTGCTGCCGTTTGCTGGTCCTTGCCTGCAGCACAGCTAGTAGCACAGTGTTGCACGCTGAGGAATAACACAGGCATTTCAGTCAATGCCTGCTCTTTTCAGAAAGTTTCAGCTGTGTCTCCTATTCACTTGTTCTTAGCTGTTGGTCCATCTAGTTTGAAACTCTGGATTGAAGAGCCAGATACCAGATTGGCAGACCTTCGGTCTTCCATCTTAACTCCAGTTAAGAATTTCAGTAAAACTCCTCTTTCCTCTTCAAGCTTCTGGAGCTGCTTTTGTCAGGATTCAGACATCAGCACATGTATAAATAATAATGGTAGTCAATTTGACTTGGGATGGGTTTTGCAACTGTAGTGTGTGTAATGAAACTCCCCTCCCCAGCTTGAAATTACATATGTGCTAACAGTCATCAGGAATAGTGAAGTCATCATCTGCTGGCAGTCCTCTGTAATTGACATGATCTATACCTGGTTAAGATTCTTTTTAAAATTATATATTAAAGGGGTAATACGTTTTAAGTTAATTCAATCGAACCCTTGGACATCAGAGTGAAACTTAGTGCAGTATTTTAGTGATACACAGATGTCTGAAGCATGTATTTTTAGTATTATCAAAACAAGTCTGTAACATAGCATTGCTGGGAAAGCTGGCATCCCTTTTTTGGAGTTTTCTTTTAAAGCTGCCTATGGATGTATTTACACTGACACAGCCTTTTCCAGCCTGGAGATTTATTTATTGTGGTGTCCCTTTGCCTGAGTTACAATCTAGACAAGATAGATTGAGGATGGAAGAAAGTTCCTTTTTGTTGAATTTATTGATGATGCTTCCATGGAATATCACAGAAAGTAAGTAGCAGACTTAGGGTGTAGATCCTCTCTGCTTCTCTATGCTAGTTCTTTGCTTTGAAAATTAAGGTTGTTTTTTTTTTTTTTTTTTTTTTTTTTTTTAGTCTCAAGCAGCTAGATATCTTTTTTTCCCTCAGTGAGATTGAGCTGAAAATTGGCTTGTCTGCTTTGATCATCTTTGTGCTGAATAAAGGACTTGAGGTTTCTTTATTGCGGACTTGAAATGTCTTATTAGATATACAAGCTAGAGTATTTTCTGTGGTCAGTAACTGCACAGCAGTGAAAGCTAGGCGATAACTTCAGAGGTGTGTATGCTGATATTTGCTGTGGATCAGTTTAGATATAAGCTACCAAAGTGTGATCAGTGACTGTTCTCATCTTTGAGTCCAAAGCTTGCCTGTTTATAGTTGCTTCCTCTTAAAGGAATGAAGTTAACAGAGTTGTAACAAAGTGAGATGAGGAAAATGTGGGCAACCAAGCTGTGTTTTTGACAATCCTTACAAGTGTTTCTTAAGGCTAATGCAAGTAGATCACTGTTCCTCAAGACACCTTACAATCTCAAAACTTCATTCCTCCCACTAACTGTCCTACTTGAGTGGTGCTGAGCTGTGCTAACAGACTAACAAGTCAGTGGCTTCTTTGGGGGTAATAGAAGGGCAAGGATGATTCACAGAGTCAGCCTACAATCGGGAAGTGAAAACAGGATCTGCAAATGGGGAAGTAACATCTAAATATAAGTGTTCAGATAAAGTATAAACATGTCCTACATGCACTTATTAAAAACTGCAACATATCCTGTAGTCAAACACCAGAAGTACAGTGATAGTGCATGTAGCAGTAAGCAGACCTGCTTTAAAATTCAGTTTAGTTATGAAGTTATAAATGAAGCTGTCAGCTTGAGGAAGCAGCTGTATACCCATTGGTGATGCAGCAAACAAACATCAGGCCGTTGTTGCTGTTGGTGTGCTGGCTGGTTTGTAAGAGATCACAGTAGTCATTTTGTCTTTTCTTACCAATGTTTCTTTCTTTGATCTAAATTAAATTCATATGCTTGCTGTTGCAGCACCGTAACGAAATATCTTCTGCTCCTGATGGTTCCACAGAAGGACCTACTATTGGTAGACTTCATGTGAAAGAATTAGGTTTTTTGACTACTTTTTTTAAACAATACCACACTGCACATTATTTTTAAAATATGAGAGAGGGAGTGGTGTAGGATATCTTTTTTTCTTTAAAAAACAACAACAGTGGCTTTACATAAGGGTGAACAAAATATTTTTGGTGCTTTTGAAGTTGTCAAAGGGAATTGTAAAAGGTAAAGGAATATTAAATCTGTTACTGGTAGTCTGCTTGTCAAACCTTCTTCCAAAAGGATTTGAGAATGGCAGTTACTGAAGTACGTACTGTCTTGGCCCCTGAAGTCACAAGTGTTGGTGTTTTACCTTTTCTTTGCATTACAAAATTAGAGTAGCCCTGAGCTGTGTCAATGCCACCTCTTCAGTTTTTTTTTTTTCCTGGAATCACTTGCTCAGTTAGGAATCACATGTGATTATTACCTTGGAGGGATGTGTTGATTTTCTTTAGCCTGTAGGTATCATTAAAAACATACCAGAATTGTTGTCTGGGTTCTGGACATCTCATTAATTTCTGTGCATGTTCTAAGGAACAGTTTTTGGCCTGAAGTACTTGTTCTTGCAGTACTCCACATAGTCAGGGAGAGAGGGGCAGGAAAGAGGCATGGGGAGGAGGTTTGGTCTGACCAAGGTCCAGATGAAGGCTTCCTGTGCCTCTTAGTTTTTGGCAGCTATCTTTCAGGGGCTGACTTAGAGAATGTAAGCACTGTAGTGAAGCAGAAGTTACTTGGTGCTGATAATGCCCTGAAGATGACTGCCTTAATGCTACTTGCTGCTTAAAATTGTGTGTGTGTGTGTGTGTGTGTCTTATAACCATTGTAAATGTTTTACGTACGTAGACCTACTGCAGATGTGCTGTTATTGCAAAATGAGAGCAGTAAAATGTTCTTAAAAAGCAAAAGTGACACTGAAGAGCAGAATTAATACAGCCAATCCGTGAAGTGGAGAACAAAAGTTGTGTTTCTCTTTGCACATCTTTGTTTATTGTGAAATATAGTTGTTGGTTGTTTTTTTGTTTTTAGGTTTTAAGTCACAGAAGATAGAACAACATGCGTAGGGCTTTATTTTCAGAACTTCTGCTGGTCTGTTCAGAAGTGCCCTGTTAGAGTTCATTGTAAGTTAAGCTGTAGTTAGGTGGGGCTGAAGGCATGGCTGACTTAAGAGTCTACTGCAGTAGGGCTGCATTTAGAAGTTCAGCAATCATTCACTTAAGTTTGTTAGCATCTGAATTGAGACTTGAACGAAATATTTTGAAGTCTGTTACCCTTCATTGCAAACTGTTGTAAGTTCATTGTTTGTTCCTATATTTGTTTCTGCAGTTGTGTGTATAAGTGTGTATGCCAGCAGCATTCGGAACAGATGTATAGTGACCTAATAAAAAAGATAACTAACCACTTAGAGAGAGTCTCAAAGGAGCTGCAGGTAAGAAGCTGCACAATCTAATTCTATCTTTCCTGGGATCTGTGCTTATATTGGAGCAGCATGGAGATGGCCTATGGAGGGTGTTGCTGTTAATTCTAATTTATGCCAGTTTACTAAATTGAGAACTGCCTCACGCACTGATAGAATACCAACTACTGGGTCTGATTGGATGGCACCAATTAGCCTTAGGACAGCAGTGCCTAAAACTTAATATAATACAGAATCAAAGACTTGAGAAGGGGAAATCTAAAGTGTAACCTGCTATGTAAACACTTCAGTGAAATATAATCTGAGCGTGACATGGATATCTGCCATTGCTTTGTTAATCTTTATCAACAGCTTTATAGTCTTTGTGCTTCATAAGCAGTGCAAAAATAAATTTAAAGGAAGAAATTAAAGTGACTTAAGTATGCAGTAATGCATAACTGGTATTTCATAATCCATGTGAAGATTGCTGCAGTTTATTCTGCATTTTTCTTGCCTATCTCTAGATGTCAGTGGTTTACAGCAGTCCTAATACAACTTGTATATACCTATCTTTACATCTTATTTGTGCATCCATGTTTGTTCTCGTGTGCGTTCCTCACTGAAAATCCCTTTTGGGTTAGAATCTCCAGGCACATGCTTGACTTTGTTGTCACTGGCAACAACACTTATTTTCTTAGTTGGTGTCATTTTCTGACTGATTTTTGAGTTCTGTACTGACTTGTGTTGAGTCAAGCAGAGATGCCAAATGCATAGGAAGCCTAAATTATAGCAGTTCTTTCAGTGCTTCTAATAACTGATAGGTAATTTCGGTCCGTCGTGTGCAGTCTTACTGCTAAGTGCATCAGATACTTCTGGCTAAGCTTGCACATCCATCAAAATATACCTCACTGTAATCGTTCTGATGTTCTGCTCTCATGTCATGCTTTTCCTCTTACTGCATTCTTTAAAAACACAAAAACCAAAAGGAGCCAAGACCCGAAATGTAGTGGATGTGATGTCTGGGACAGTCTTTAACTATGAAATATCTAGGTCAACTTGAACTGGATTTCTTGCTGCTTTTCTGTTTTATGATTTCTTTATTCCTTGCAAAGAGACAGCCTCAGCTGTTCTGTAACTGCTTGTCAGTGCAGATAAGCATAATGTTTAGAATGAAGTCTTCCCTGGGTCCCGCTGAACTGGTGCAGCCTGTATGTTTTTCCTCTGATTGTGAGAAGTAAGAATCATTGCAGCTGTACAGGTTTGGCCAGTTCTTCTGATACATTCCCTAGGAGAGTACTATACTGCTTTGAATTTGGAAATACCCCAAATTCTTTTCTTTGTAGCAGTCCTTGATGGCTTCCTCAGTCCTGAAACTGCAGGTTTTGATGTTTCCCTTGGCAAATAAATGCATTCAGTTCTTCTGCCTAAAAACAAGGTAATCTGAACCTGAGTAGTGGAAGGAGTAATTGACAACTGTGTAATGCAGCCTTTGTCTTGCAAAAGTTTTCATAGGTAGGGTAGACACACCTTATGGCAGGTGGCAGGAGAGTGGTAATACAACACTGTACCATCTTCAGGTGACTCTGTTTTTGGGTAAATGGTAAAAACATCTTTTTGAGCTGCTTGAAGAAAAACCTGTATGCCTTAAAAAAAAAAAAAAATTGTTCTGTAAAGAAACCGTATTAGTTATGGATTGTGGTGTTACTACAGTGCATTTTATTATCCTATGTCTTTGCTCTTTGTTCCTTTTGGTGACATGTAGTCACTTGGGTTTAGGGCTGAAGCATGGTGCTAGATCTTTACCCTACAATCACCAACAAAAAATCACTATATAAACGTTGGTCACTTGGAAGTTTCCAGTTCACACAATATAAATAGGATGTATGCATATCCTTTCAGTGCACAGTATGTGATGTTTCACTTTCTCTGACGTAAGCTCATTCCACCTGCCAACAATATTTAATTGAATTGTGGAATTCTCTTGAGTTGGCGAGGTGTGACTTAATGAGAAGTAATATTTTTATGTATAGAGAGGCCAAGGCTGCTCAGGACAAGCCAAGGTTTTTGTGTGAGAACACAGATCATCACAGCAACTGATATGGCGGGCAGCTGCAGTGTCTTGTTCTGGACAAGCTGAACAGCTTCTTTGTGTAGAAGTGCAATGGTTTCATGGCAGGTGGATTGCAGAATATCTACGTGTAACCAACATGCCAGAGCAAGCCATTCCAATACTAGGAGTGCTCAGCAGCAGCAGTAAAACTGTCAGATACCAAATGGTGGAAGTGGAGCATCTAAGGAGACCAGTCCGACCTGCTTTTGCTAGTTCCTCATCATACTGACGTTTATCCTCTTTCCTTGCTGCATTTATTGCATGAACTCCCTATGTAATTTTTTTTCTTCCTCTGCTTGTCTGGTAAGCCTGCCTTTGGCTGAAGTTGGTGAAAGGATGGAGGTGGGCAAGGTTGGTCTGGGTGCCCCAGGTACTGCTGAGGATGCAATGGGATATGCGCACCTTCCCACCTGCTCACTTCTGCTGTTGCTGACTGGGTGTTGTGTTGGGTGGCCCTGGTGTTTGTTCCCCTAGTACACCTGAAGGGCTGCCCCACACATTATTGGCTTGAGAAGTTAATTTGTGGTGGTGAGGGAGGAGTTAAGAAAATATGAGTGGGCTGAATGCACACTCAGCGTGTTCGGCATTGGGTGAAAAGCCGTGAACATTGCCTGCTGAGAAGTACATTGAAATGAGGTGAATTTCTTATTGCATCATCACTCCTTTGAGATGGAGACATATATCTTGAGACATGTCTTACTCCCTCCTGGCTGTGCAGGTCAATGATCCTCTCCTCCGCCTGTTTCACATAGGGAGAGGCTATGAGCAAGGGTTGCCTTCCTTTCTCCCAGCTGATGTTGGACCAGCTTTTCTGCATTAGTACGATTGAGTTTTGTTAGGAAAATGAAAGTTCCCTAACTCTTAGTTGGTCAGAATTCTGGTTTGTGTTTTAAAGAGAGTGATGGCAGAACACACAAATGGATGTACTTGCTGTTGTCCTGAGGCCTATTATACCTGTATGCCTACTGATGATTTTTTTTTTTTTCAAGGTGCTTTATTTGGAAACTTTTTATTGGTAATGGACATAGCCCATTATGCTGTGGTTTAAAATAGTGACAGCTGTTTTTGTGGGTGAGTGCTGAGTCATTCAGATGTATGAGGTGAGGTGAATATGTAGACATAATTTCAATTTAAATACATTTCCTTTTAAAAATAGTGTAACTATAAGACTGTATTTGCATTAATGATGAGTGTTTGGCCTAAACATGTCACTTGTGCCTTGGTAAAGTCATTTGAAATTAATTTATCTGTCCATTATGTATCTCTTTAGGAAGTGACACTGGAAAGGACTTTGAGAATTGGCAATCAAAATGTATCCAGGCATTGAGCAGGCCCATGACAAAGTGCAAGTACAGTTAACCTATTATTGGTTTGGTTAGAAAAATCTCAGTAAATCGCTTAGGAAATGACAGTGAGGTGAAAAGCAATAGTTTGTTGTGTTACAAGGCTTTTATTTTAGAGCAAAGGAGTAAAAGGGTTCTCTTGATTCTAAGTCTTTATCAGAAACAGTTCTGTTCACTGACTGTAATTCTTGTGTTCAGTGAAGTTACTAAGAGAAGTCCTGTGTTTCTTTAAGTAAATTAACACTAGTTTGCTTGCATGCTGTTTATTTTGAACCAAACAGAGCTAAAATGGCAGAATTTCTTGCTTAGATTCCACCTGTCTAAAAGCACTGTATCGAGTGTGGAGCCAGTTGCTGATAGCTTGTTTATCCTCTTGGATGCTCTAGAGAGCTTGAGGTTTTTCTCCTTTGTTGTATGATGAGAGGAGTGTGTTTATTATGAACAACACTATTTTATTATGAACACAAGGGTGCTGAGCAGTCTCTGGTGTTGGTGGATGCTATATGTTGTATAGTCCCCATCACCTGCAGGTTGAGTCTTTGCTGTGCAATGGCAGAGAGCTTTCCTGCCTAATATGAATCCTTGCAGCTTCTGAGCCTTCTTTGTTGCCAGCTTTCAAACCGACTGGGGCTGCATATGAGAAAATCTTTTCTCATCTTCCAATCTATTGATTACTTGGAAGAATATGCATTAGCATCTGGTTACCGTCAAGTCATTCTGCTGTCTTAAGAACTGTTCTCTAGGAACTGAGTGCCTTGTATTGTGCTGTTGTCTGTCATCTCCTGTCCTTAGAAGTGTGTCAGCAGTTATCCTTTGTGGACAGCCTGTTCCTTCCTTGCCTCTTCTTTCTTTATCATGTTTGTCTCCTGCTTGTTCCCTGTGGTTTCAGGGAATTTTGTCTTCCATTGATGAGTGGGCTGTCATTTCCTTCCCCAGTTTTTTCTGAAATACTAATCTGATAAACATAGCAAGGCTGTCAGATGCCTGACCTGGAACTTCAGATTACCTTCTGAATTTTGTTTTTGTTTTAGAAACTGTTGTGTAACTTTCAGTATTTCTGCTGATTGCAAGAGTAGATGTGAAGCTTTAGGTGGTTGTGTTTTGCTTATGAACTTTACTGTAGTCACCATGGTGTTATAAAGTGCAACCAGGTAGAACTTTCAGTGCATGGTAAAACTGAACTGGGCAGTTCATCAACACTGCATCATTAGGTACAGCACTGCAGTTCTTCTTAGTATACTTTAAGTTTTAGCCCAAACTGTTTTGTAGATGCTTTGCTTTCTTTCCAAGGTATGTTGAAGGTTACATGTGTCAGAAGTTCCATCATACAGCCGGACAACACCATCTCTGCCTATTTTTTTGTATGGAAGGTCAGGCTGGGCATGCCACCTGTGTGAAGAATCCCATTCTTGTTCCACTGTTTGTATGGGTACTGCTTGGTTTGTTGGCTGAATGAGAGGAGGTAGCAAGCTTTGGTGGTTGCTACAAGAAACGAAACATCAGGAAAGTAACACTCAAAGGAGCTCTTACTATTTAAAAATATTTGATTCATTCCCTGGAATGCTTACCATAGTTACTAGAGTTTCTCAAGCACTGATTTAAGAAAGAAACTGCCACCGCTGTGTTCTGTGTGTAGAAAAGAGCATAAGTTGTGCTGGAAAACAAAGTGAAAACCTTCATTTCTCAAGTCATCTTATGTATGCTGGTATTTCTCAGCATTCTTCTGGGTCAGGTAATATGTATGTATTTTTAAGAGGAAACTCAAACTGGCCATTTTTCTGGTCAGTGATATTTAAGGGGCAGAAGAATATCATTCTGCTGCTGTAGGTGTTCATCCAGCAGTTTTACAAGGGAACATTACTTAATTTCCTGTAAAACAGGCTGTTAATGCTCTGATCACATGGAACTGAATCAGATCAAATGAGTAGTACTAGAAGTTTCTCAGAAACCAGATGTAGAAATATGTTCATCTTGGTGTGTGGATGTCAAAAAGATGAAGACAGTTATGAGTATTTATGGTGTACAGCTTGAGGGCAGGCTTTTAATGGATGACAGTCTTTGAATAAATTGAACTTTGGCTTAAGTGTTTTTCATAAGAAGTTTTGATAGCGTGTTTGGCTGGTGAGACAGACCTGGGAATCTCCTATATCTGCAGGGCAAAGTAAGCAAATGGTGCTTTACTGAGGAAGAACAAAAGCTGCTTTAAAAGAGTCAGAGTGCTTACACAAATAACGAGTTAGTTCATGTAGTTATAGCTTCACTCTCTTCTCACTTGGCAGGCATGGGAGGGATGCTGCAGCATGTGTGCTGGCATCCTGGCAGTGAGTGTTCCCAAGAAAATGGAACTGTGCAGCAGTGTAAGAATGCAGGCTTTACTGAGCATGTTGCTGATTGTGCCAGATGAGTATTCATAAACAGATGAGTTTTGTGTTCTGAAACAAAGACCTGTTGTCATTGTTTCTCTCTTAATGAGCAGTTTTGTGTTGAGCCAGCAGCCTGCCTTCTGCTGCTTGTTCTTTTGTGTGTTTAGTCCAAGTATGATATTCAGATTGCAGAAAAAAAAGTAACCCATATTCACATATATGTAAGTTCAAACGACTAGATATTATATTAGATGCTAGAGTTTTAGGGAAGGCCACTTTAGTATACTGCATGTCATTGCTTGTTAGGGATGACGTATGAGATGTAGACGTCATCTTTCTCAAATGTGCTTTTAATTCTCATATCTCTTGGTGCTGAGATGTCTGTTATGTGGAAGGAGCTTTAACGATGTCCTTAGCATCAGTCTTTTAAAAACAGCCACAGTATTTTATGCTAGGAAAGTCTTCAAAAACAAGTTGAAGATGTTAAATGAATGCATCTCTGTCGTTTGAGAAATCTGACCTCATTTAACATCTTCAACTTGTTTTTTAGTACAACTGGATCACAGTCTGAGAAATCTGACCTTGCTTTCTCCTGTGAACAGACACGTTAAATGGTTGCTGCTGGAAATTGTACTTAACTGTGAATGGTAGATGAGACCTTTTGTAGGAGAGGATTTGAGCTGTTTTTCCATATGGAGCCAACTGAAAGGGGAAATGAGTTCTCAGATTGATGGGTTTCAGAATGAGGAGTGGAGGAATGAGGTTCCTCTTTTGGGAAATCCTTAGGCTGGCGGTACATTTTTCTTTCTTTATATCGGTAGATGCTTTAATACATCCCTCAGGTATGATAGGAATGGTTTTTAAAGACTTAGTATTTTCTAGAGGGTTGTGAGGAATAAATATTCTTATCATTTTTCTCCCTGTGTAATTAAAAGCTGAATGGATGTGTTACTGTTTTTGGACTAAGACCAAGAATAAAAAATCCCAGTTCAAGCAGTTTCTTTATTTTCTTATAAAATCACAGCAGACTGATAGATTATTTTTTTTTTTTTTAAATGCTGGCCATTTAATAGAACAATCTTAGAACCTCTGTTTGTTCACAAAAGGTTGTTTGGTTGACTTAGTGCAGTGCTTTTTTTTAAATATAAATAAAATTTGTGTTTATATGAAGCTAATCCCAATCCAGTTATTGTCATACTAGCATGAATAGAGAACATGGAGAAAGTTCCTGTGCTCAGACAAATTATTGCTATCAGTATGGCTGTTTTGAGCAGCTGTGCAACAACACAGTAAGCAGAAGACATAGAGCTGGTTTTATTTTCCCCACACAGGTTGCAGTGGCTGTGAAAATAGATGGCCTGTGAAAATACTGTTTTTGAGTTCTTTGGCCTGTGCTTGTGAGTGGTTTTCTTTAAGTTTACAAATCAAGCAATAATTCAGGAGAGTTTGGTTGTTGAGCTCTTGTTTTTTCTTTTGAAACAAGTGGGATGAGGTTGTTGATGCTCTTCTGTTTGCATCTCCAGCACTGAAATGCTACCAGGAGAATAAGACTCAGTGATAATGACATGTTAATGTCATGATTTTGCTTTCTAGAGGTTAAGAACAAAGCTGAATGCTTGCCTAGTGATTGCTTCCCTTGTAGCTCTTAGGGCTTCTCTCACCCTCTTTTGTTTGGACCTAGAGCTCTCATTTTCTGCTTGGTTGTAGGGCAGTGGTAGCCAGCAACTTCCTGGTATTTTCTGATTGAAGACTTGAGGTTGTTCTTGGAAGGCAGCTGGGTGTGCATTTGTGATTCCTTCTTAACATTGCTCTCTGTATGACACAGGCTTTGCGTGGTGAGCAAATGGTGTTCTTCAGTGCAGCAAAAAGGTATCAAACTTGATGGCCCCTGTAAACAGGACTGGCAAATTGTCCGGATGCTTTCTGTATTTTGTTTCAAGTGGAAAGTGTGGGCTGTCAGTGTGAGAAAAGCATTGCTCTGCGTGAGGCTGTTGTTGCCTGCTGTTTGACATGCTTTTTGAAGTACAATTTTCCTTTTTCTTTAATCTTAGAAGTTGCCTACCAAGTCTTTATAAACCAGAGAGTCTTAACCATATTTAAAGTTGAGGTTAGAAAGGACTGAAGCAGGAATACGTTTTGCTTAGAAATACAGATTTCATTGCATGTTATTTACCATAAATTATATGTCTTCATATACATACATACACATGTATATGCATACGTATGCACATACATGAAAAGGAGTCCCTGGGGTTTGTTGACACTTCTATACATTGTTGGCATTTTGCACTAAAATTTGTTTGGCTGTCCCTGAGAATGGAATGTGCAATAAGATTAATAACTTCTATATTGTTATTCCTCATTTTGGTCGTAAGCTTTGGCAATGAATGTATAGAATAACACTCTTTATTTCTCTGCCAGGTTTACTTTCCTTCCTGAAATGTGTGTTCTGTATTGGAGTTAGCTGTGAAAATTACTCATGTGTTCATTAAACATATTAAGAAGGGGAGCTAAGGAAGCCAGCATAAAGAAAAAAGGTTTTGTAAATGGAGACCACTTAATAGAGCAAAACACCAATGTGAATTCTAACTGTACTTTGTAGGCCTCTGCTGAATGTTTGTGCAAATGTTGAAAAATCTGCTGCTTAAAGATAAGAGCTGTAAGTTGTGATAAGGTAGTTGTGGTGTAGTCAGTCTTGAGCATTTCTCACATCGCAGATGCTTTGTGTGAGATATTAGAGCGTGTTTTCTTGCAGGCTTTTTGTTACTGCTGCCTTTTTACACTCTCTTGAATAGAGCAGTAGGAGAGGAAGATGATGCAAGAGAAAAGAAGCTGTGCTGCTTGTAAGCGAGCATCACTTGGGCGTGCGGCAGCAGAAGCTCAGGCAGCCAGCCCTACTCTAGTGAAGGGAGCACAGGAGGAGAGCAAGAGGTGGCCAGTGGTGGGGGCATTGGGTTTGCATGGTCAGGATGGAGTGCAGATGAGTGGAGGAATGCTTTGTCCCAGCTCTGCAGATACATCCATCCTTGGCTTAGTGCACTCCTAAGTGCTCTGATGTGGCTCCTTGAATCTCAAGTATCTGTAAAGCAAGCAGTGCTTAGTACTTCCTATTTTCTTGCTTCCTCTCACAATTTAA
The DNA here is from genome assembly GCF_019232065.1 of Centrocercus urophasianus. Classification (NCBI taxonomy): domain Eukaryota; kingdom Metazoa; phylum Chordata; class Aves; order Galliformes; family Phasianidae; genus Centrocercus; species Centrocercus urophasianus. The sequence continues at coordinate 5,547,191 of NW_024884722.1, forward strand.
CTTAGCTAAAAAAGCCTGTTCTGCAGTGAGCTTCCATGTTTTTCCTTTAGGAAAGAAGGTATTTTACACAGAAAACAGCAGCTGTCATAGTGGTGCTGCAAGGCCTGTCAGGGAGATGGCACTTCAAGTTTTTGTATGGCAGCTTTGCTTGGGGCTACAAGGTTGTGCAGTAGATTTGTGTAGGTTTCAGATGCAGAGCTCTCTGAAGATATTACTTCAGTCCTTCTGACTCAACATCCTAAATATTAGCCTTGCTCTGTGTGACCCAGCTGAAACAAAAAATGCTTTCTGGGAAGGACAGTGCTCTCAGAAGCTGGAGGATATGCTCCGTGCCCACTGAGGAGCCAGGCAGCTGCTCAGCATCACTTTGCTGTCTCAGGGCAGTAGGATCAGTGCACACACTGCAATGCTGTGAAATCTGGTTGTGGATCGTAGACTTGATAGAGAGCATTTTCAAAAAGAATATCTACTCTTTAATAAGTGTTTTTATTTGCATATGCTAAATATTATTTTGCCACAGGCATGAGGTATTTCTTACTGAATGCACCTGTTCTCACACACAGTCCTTAGCAAAATCACTTAGTGGTGAAAATCCTTCTTGCCACAGGGAGTGATAGTAGAAACTCTGGAAAGATGTGTGGCTTGCTTTTAGTGGATCACATGCTGTGTAGTTTTTGAGTTGGCTATGAAAGCATAGCCCATGCTGTTCCAGATCTTTCTCTTGTTCAAATTACAACCTGACTTTTATGGTTTCTTGCAGGCCAGCCCTCCAGATCTCTATATTGAAAGATTTAACGTAGCTCTTGGACAATATATGGGAGCATTGCAGAGCATTGTGCCTCTTTTCATATATATGGTAAGTTTTAGAAAACTATGTTCAAATAATTTATGTCCATGCACAAGATTGTGACTAAAAGCTGAAAGGAGTAGAATGCACTCTAACAATTTTTCTTGCAGCTTTTACCATTCAGGCCTTGTTTTTCTTTCTACCTGTATAGCAGTTCTGATAAAGATGTGTGGGAAGAAGAAAGGAAGCTATGCTGCTTAATGCAGGCTTCTGGAATTGATTTTCTGCCCTAGTATTGTATTATTGGAAATAGGAGGAATTACTTTTATTTTGACTTGAAAGCAGCCTTACCAAATAGGCCATTATTTATATCTTTTTTTGATATGGTCTATTGACTTGTCATGTATTGGCTTGGTAGTTTGGGCAGGTTATAAGGATGATTTTATTGCTTTTAAATTGCACAAATTAAGACAAGATGGACATCTTGTGCCTGAAAGAAATATCTCTTTCAAATGTTTGTATTGGTTGGTAAAGCAGTTCTGACTGGGCATGGGCAAACTTTCATAGTTCTGTCAGGCATGCTTGCAGAGGTTCAGGAGGCATTGACTGTAACTGTTGTGCAGATCGTGTACTTTATGATGTCTTCTGTGTCTCTGAAAAAGTCTGTAATATGCATAACTTTAGTCAAAATGCCAAGTTTCTTATTGCTTTTTTTAATGGTAAAGAATAATTAAAGCTTGCCTTCCTCCCAGAAATTATCCTTACATTGATTTGCTTAGAAATAAAATTTTTAGCAAAGAAATGCATTAAAAAACAAATTGCTTTAGATTTCATAACATTGCTTCAAACTCCTCAGAAGTTATTTTCGTTGGTAGCATCCCAATGTTTGGGAAACAAAGACCTACATTGTAGTGGGTGTACCTGAAACAGAGTAGTTTGCTATAGTCCTTCGGCATAGTTTCACCATGTAGATTTGTTGCATTACAAGAGGAAATTGTCTTTCTTGAACTGGGTTTCTTCTGATCTACTCTTCACCTAGTTCATACAAAATGAAATCCTGTTGCTACAGCACCACGTGTAAGCCAAGGAGTGTGTTCATGGTGATAACTTTTGTTTTTCTCGCAATTCTTGTCATGATTTAATATCGCAATCTGCTTACAAATGGAGATAAGCTGCTCAGGTTTGTACTTTATTGAATGCTTAGATCTGTCTCAGAGGCTCTTCAATCAGAGGTCAAAATCTTCAAAATTAAGACTGCAGTACCTGTAGCATCCAATAATGTTCATGGTAGACACAGACTATCTTTAGCATGCCTATATAGAATATAGCCTATATAGGCTAGTTATAATTGAATAGATTTCCATATCCTTCTTTGTACACCTTAATTTTTACAGTTTGAGTCTAACTGATACGTGAGCATAGACAAAATCATTAAAGAGTAATCTCTAAAATGAGTACTTGCATAGTAATTGTAATATAGACTGTTTTAAAAAACATGTAAGTCCACAGTTGATATTTTAAAGGAGCAATATCTTTGAAGCAAGAGTAGGGATTTGTTCAGGCAGTAAAACTCTGTTCCTGCAAATGAGAATAGACCTGACAGCAACTTCTGTGCTTGTTCCTCTATCTGCCAAATGCAGTGCTGTTGTATCAGTTATTTAGTTGTTTTGAAGGATAATATCAAGTTAAGACTCAAACTTGTTCCCTGATATCTTAATCAGTTGCACATGATGTGGAAGATGCTGCTAGAAAAGTCAGGATGGAAAACATTCTCTTCTTAGTTTATTTGTGTATATTGGGAAGTATTTATATGTACAGCCTCTTCTGCAGTCTTACATTATTGCATCTCATTGCGTTTTCTGTTATGCAGCAGCAGTTTCTTTTATTTAGACAAGAAAATAAGATTACGAAACAACTGCAGGAGCTGAAAGCCTAGTTATTCTCCAGTATAAATTACAGCTTTGCAGTTGGTTTAATAGGTACTTCCAAGGTGCATTTAATGGAAGTGGACTAAGTTGTTGGATTCTGCCTTTTTGTTCACAGTGCCACTGCTTTACTTTTTTGATAGCGATGTAATTGTTTTAATCAGGAGTTTCTGAAGTTGCTGATTTGCACTAATAAGCTTTGTTCTAAAGAGGTGGTTATATTAATGCTTAGGAAAACTTCAGACATGCATTTACATGTTTAAAAATCTAGGAAGGTAAGGAAAATACAAAGGTTTTTAATACAACTGGAATGTGTTTTTGTCTTTTGTTGGCCACAAGAGATGTAATTAGCCTTAGGGCTCAGTGCCGTGCATTTGAAATCTACAGCAGTACTTCTCTTTGCTGGTCTGTACCAAACCATATTCTTGTGTGAATGGTGGAAACACAGGACGGGAGTTTTCTTAGCGTGCTTTTATGTGGTGACCAAGCCCTTGGGTGACAATTAAGAGGGCTGACTTTGCAACTGGGGAATTGTTCATTCTTTCTTTGCTAGGAACATTAGTGGTTTTCTTCTTCTAATGATGTTGCTACATCCGTTGCTACATTGAACTTCTCAGGAAAGCACGGAGAACTGACTAAATCACTGTTCTGACTCTAAATTCAGTGGGTTTAATCTCCTTCAGAAATTCTGGTACAGAAATGCAGATGAAGCAAATGAAGCTAGAAGTCAGCTTAGCACAAAGGTCTTTATGTCCAAGGATAATATCAAGTAAATAATTGTATTCTGTATGATCAGTAAGTCTAAATGAAGTTATTCTAGATGCTTGCAGCCCTTGCATGTGACAGTACACTGCACACATGAATGAATAAAGATATGTATTCAAAGAAAAATTAAAATCAGTGCTTAGAAGATAAGTTCTTGCTGGCTAATTATAGTTATGTAGATAAAAATCTATTATTTTGTGGTATGAGGTGGGCCTAATTCTTGTGAACCCTGTGGATTTGAAGGATTTGAATTAGTTGAGATTAGAACCTTATTTATCACTGTCTCTAAAATGTTGTTCTTACTGGGTGGCTTTGCACTTGCTTATTAGCTGGGGGCGTCTTGTGTGTGTATACATGAAGAGATGTTTGTATACATACATGAATGAGGTAATAAACACCTATGTACTGTTGGTTTTTTCTTTCTGAAGTGTTTTGCTCTCCTTTTAATGATTTTAACAGAATTGTGTCTTCTAATGTTAGGATGGTTTCTAGAAGAAATGCTTGCATCGTATCTGAGTTTCTCAGGTGCTAGTATCTATTTACTATTTATTTATCTGTCTGCTAAATCTTGAAGTTAAATCACTTTTCAATAAATACTGATAGAGCCAAAGTAGTGACATCTTATGTGAAAGGTGTTCCTGGTTTTCCACTAACAAGAATGAGGCACTTACTCTGCTATCTCCTTTCAGCACTCTGGGCTGGAAATGAAGTACTTGCACTAGGTTTTTCAAGTGTTGCATAAGAAAATAGCATCACTTTTTTTGCATGTCTTTGTCAGCTGCATTTAATGTAAGACAGCTTTGAGGCTGTGAAAATAAAGAAGGTAGCATCTCCTCTGTCGGCTCTTAGGAGAATGTGGTTAGCTTGACATTGCCCTGTGTTGGTTGGGGTCACTGTGTGTTGTAGAGGAGCCTTAAGAAATCAAACTGATAGAAGGCTGAAGTACAGTGTGTAGGTTGGTACTTCCTAGTAGTAGAGCTGCTTCTGTTACTGTGAATTTCTGTTGCTGTTAATGACAGTTAACCATCGGTGGAAAAAAGCAGTATTGTGCAAGTGTTCTACTGTGTACCTTAAGATTAAGTTGATTTTCTAGTAGCATGGCTGCATAATACTATGCAGGTTGTCCAGATGAGTTCAGTTGGCCTATTTCCAAGTTAGTATTGAAGTGATAGGAGATTTTTTCATGGAACAGCTATGCTTTTGGGTGTTTAATGCCCACGCATAAAATACAGTGAGGGTATCTTGCTATGAATTGCAGTTTTGGAACTGGGGAGTAATGCCAAGTGGTACACTGGGTTTAAGGTCCCTCGGGGAAGTCACGAGTAGAATTTTTTCTGAGGGCTGAGGAGACAAATTTATTAATGCTGAGTGGGTCAAGATAATTTTTAAAATTAAATTTTTAATGTAATTTAGTTTAATACAGGTTTGTATATATCACTTAATTTCACAGTACATTAATTTTGGGTATCTGTCTTCTGAGATTATCAATGAACCTCAGGAGTGAATAGCTCTACTGGTAATTTATTACTATAATATACCTATTTTAATGGCTTAATCACAATTAGGTATTTTAAATGTGATATCCAGCCTTATTTTACTATTTATGGTGTTTATGATGTTCTAAAACACTGTTTGTTTTTTTTTTTTTTTCTACAGATTCTCATCTGGATCAATATGTAGATGTATCTGTAGATGCATTTAAAAACCAAGCATCTGTAGATATTTGACTTTATTAATGCTATAGTACCACATGCAGACTCAATTTTAAATACATGTCTTTTTGTTGTACAGGACTGTTCTATGCAATATAAAAGTGGGCACCAAGGAAGCATTTTGCGGGTTAAATATTCTACAGTTTTAAAAATATAAACTATTTTATTCAGGATTTAAAAAGGTTTTTATTTCCTATTATAAAAACCAACCACTGATATTTCTGTCTTATTTTCCAGAATAAATTTTACATAGAAACCAAGCTTAACAGAGACTTAAAAGATGACCTTATAAAGCTGTTTACGGAACATGTTGCAGAAAAGCACATTTACAACCTAATGCGTAAGTACCCTTAGTGGCTTTTTCTTGTAATGGGAGTCTGGAAAACTGCAGTGCTTTCAGATATTGCAGAAATCCACAGCAAACAGAAAATGGCAAATGGTTAAGAAGGCTCAAATACAAATTCCATTGGAAGGCATAGGAAGGACTGTTGTTTCTTCTGTGTTAATTTTCAACCATAAATGAAAAACAAGTGTATTAAAATTAGGTTTTTCTTACGAAATTTGTGATTTCTTATATACCACATCAAGGGATACAAGTCAACGGTTATTTTAAAATGTTTTTGTGTATGAAGTAATGATTGGTCTGGTATTTACCTTGAAGCAATTGGTGTGTGTATGCTGCATCCAGATGATGAGTGGCAAGGGTTGGGTTTTCTTTCTGATTTCTCCTGGTTAGTAATGCCTGTCTCCTTTGACTGAAGGGTTTGAGGTACACCAGAATAGTGGGAGATCATCAGTTTAATTTCATCATTTTCTTGCCGTCTGGAAAAGTCTGTGATGTAAAGCTTTTAGGCATCAGATCAGCTAGGAAATGTGAGGTTAGTGAGGAAGGTCCATCCATCACCTAACATTGTATTTTGGGCCAAAGGCATTTACTGAAGTGTGGTATGATGATTCCTCCAAGAAAATCATGGAAAATTCAACTGCTGTTAGATTTAAGTGTGTGCATGTTTCAGGCAATGAAAATATGAATGTGACTTTTTTCTTTTTTTTCCAATGAGAAAGTAAAGGTCATGCTTTGAATCAAATCTTCAGGATGTAAGTAATGTCAAATTTGTTGCTGTGTAGTTTTCTGTGAATTGATGTAGGAGAATTAAATAGAAGCCACAGATAATGCATTGCAATGAAAGGGGGGAAAAAAAGCTCTTCCCTAGCTCTGTGATAGTTACAGAATTGAAATGGAAGGAAAACACTGAGAAATCATCTGCCACCTGTCTGGCTGCTCTATATGGAGAGTGTTGTTTATGAGCACCTTTTTTGGATTTCATTTCAGTCTACTTTCAGCTTAGCAAAGCAAGTCATTTCATTACTGTTTTACTCCTAAGACTTGCATAAACTCTTAACTGATCTGACTGGTTAAACCTTGAGTAGTGGGATCTTTAAATTCAGATAAAGTATGCAAAATAAAATTCCAAACTTATGAACAAATTTTGAAGAAACAACTGAATATGCACAGTATGTGTAATACTGTTGAGGTACAGAGGAAATTCTAGTGTTATATTTTCTCAACTGTTGTAGATTGCTGATTTTCATACCAGAAAGATTGATATTTCCTTAACGTTCAGAAATATGACAGGTCTGAAAATAGGATTTATATATGGGCTTTGTGACTTTAAAACATCACTTTCAATGTGTGATACTGTTTATTCTAAAGTTTTATACAGATTTGGTTCAATAGGGAAGTGTTGGTGTGTTATGAAGGAAGAAAATAACATTTTGAGCAGGCATACATAAATCAAATTCTGTAATTTGTGATCTGTACTGAAAAAATTGAGTTCTGGTTGTGCTCAGCACGAAGAAGTGCGTCCTCCAAGAAAGAACCAAAACATTTGTTGAATCAGCTTGTGATTTAGACTCAAGGAATATGGTAACACCTGCTCTTGAATTTGTTGGTATGTTTTTCATGGGCAGGCATTTCTGTTTGTAGTGCCTTCTTATTCCATCAGAGCCTGGCAGCTGGCTCTTCCATCCAAGGCTATGTCTGGGAGGTGACTGTAGGGAAACTGCAGTTCGATCTACAAGTTCCTTCTCTATTTCAAATTAAAAGAGAGAAAAAGAAGTGTCAGGAAGTGAGTGTAACATACATCTGTTTCTCAGTGTTTGATACTGCTCAGGCTGTGAGGGGCTCCTAGTCCTCGTGCTGTGGTTGGAAGCAGGAGGATGCAGAAGGGGCTTCTGACAGAATGGAGAGTGTGTCTGAGAGCTTAGTTGCAGAAAATAAAATACCTCTTATTAGGTGAGAATTCTTAATTTGCAGAAAAAAATGCAGCGTAAGTGGACAAGATCTTGCCTGCAAAGCTTGGGCTTCATAGCACTTCTGAGCTAATTTACAATTTATGTAAATTACATGAAAACATGGTTGTGTTTTTGTGAAGTATATTTACACTGGCAGTTGTTTATCAAGTCAGTGCTTTTCAAATTAAAGTGATGCATACAAACTACGTGAAAATAACCTGGTGATTTTCCTTATGAGGCCTAAAGCTGGCTCTTGCTGATAAGGGTGCTTTATAAAATGGCTTAGGAGAAGTTGTCATGTGCAGAACTACTTAAGTGAATGTAACAGAGATACAGCATCTTATTTACAAGAAGCCTCAGAAGTAAATAATGCAGAGGATACCTACTTGTCAGTCGAAGAATGTTGCCTTTATTCATTCTGGGTTCCTGCTGTCATTGTCACCTCTGCTGGCTTTCTTGGGTTGTAATTGCAGTGTCTTCAGTTGTGGAAGTGGCTAACAGCTCCTCATGCTCCCCAATTTTACTACTACAAATAGGTAAAAATCAGTGGGGGGAGGGTGGTTTTAACTAATCGCTGTGTTATTTCCTTGTAAGAGTTCTGTGAGCTTGATACCAAAAGCAAGGTTGCTCTATAATAGCTCTTTTTGTTTGTTCCATTTGCAGTGTACTGTTGTTTCTGCTTGGTGGATAGATCAGTTGCTTTTAATTACCCCTGTTCTCCTTACAGAAGCTAAACAAAGGGAGATTTGGGCTGGAATCCTGCTGTGGAAGTTGACAAGGTCCCAGCTTCTCAGTGTTGAGAGGAAAAGAAATAGTAGCTTAAACAAGTCAGGGAGAAGAAAGTAGCTTTAGAAAGATCTGTCACTTGGATTCAGTGAAGGTGAAGGGATTTTGCTGTTTCATCTCTTTAGTTTTTGGTTGTGAAGATGTACTTCAAGAGAGAGGTAATTTATGTTACAAAAGATTCTTCCTTTAAAGTGGCAGGAAAGGTATTTCCTGTGTGGGTGGTTTCTGCAAGATACTGGCAAAGCTGACCTGAAATCTGAAGAGGGCTGCTACCAGCTTGTGGTGATGTGCTTATGAAGTCTGCTTTTTGGTTGCAGCAGGTACAAATGTAATAGAAAATGACAGAAAATGAATGAAGCTATAGCTGTTGTTCTCTGCTGCAATTATCAGTGTTTGTATTTGCCTTGCAGAGATGTGTGTGTTGTGTAGGCTGTGGTTAAGCAGGAAAGGTGTGCTGGCGTGTACAGCCCTACGTTGCTAGCAACTGATTCTTATTGACCTCCAGAAACACCATAGTGGCAATGAAGCAAGGGACCCTCATCTCTGGCTGCTTACTGCTATGGCATAACTTTAGCAACAGCATTCCAAATCAGGCTTTCCTTTGTGAATACTCCAGAAGAACAGTAGTGTAAAAGGTTGAGAGAAAGACTTCGAGCCAGGTTTGTAGCCTGACAGTACAGCTGTGACACATAACATGGATTTCAGGTTGGTTTTTCCTTTACTCCCCATGCTTCACTCTTTGGTAGTTGGATAAGAAGATGCAGGTTGACTTCTTCCCTCCTTAGGCTGGTGTTTATTTTTTCTCCATTCTAACATTGATCTCAACCTGCTTAAGAGAAGCAGCTAATCATCATCTTGACTCTCAGACAGCAGAGAGAATCCCCTGGGAGGAGAGAAGCACTCTACTTTTCTGGTTTTTTTTTTTTTGTTTTTTTTTTTTTCTTTTCCAGAAAGCATTGCCCACAGCCTTTTTATATGCTGTGTGGACTTACTCTGAAGAAGTCTTTCACTGTTTAAGCTACATCTGCATCATCAGGTGATGATCTAGAGTGTAAACAGCCAGTATTCTGCTGTTGAAAACCTGGTGTTGGTTCATGTTTATGTGCGTTTTGGGGAGTTTTTACTTCACACTTGGTTATGTGTTTTCCCGTGGATGCAGTGTTCTTTGAGGGTTTGAGCACAACTGGTTTAAGTTTACACCAAAAGAATTGAATTGCTGTGCTCCAGGGCACCTCTGTCACATGAAGCAAAGTGCAGTAAATGGGATGATCAGCGAGTTTGCTTTGAAAGTATGTTTCTAATCTGAACTAAACAATTAATGTAGAATGAGCCCTTAAGCATTTGAAATCACTGTATTTTTCTTTCAGAGAGACACAGCAACAGCTATAATGGCAGAAGCAGTATGGTGCAATAAGGAAAAGGTGCAGCTCCGTCGCTGAGACGCTTTCCTTCTGTAGCACTGCATGTTGCTCTGCCCTGTGACACTGCTTTCCTTTTCCTTTGTGTGCAAAAATCAATAGCAAAAGAGAATCTGCACAACTTCACCATCTTCATACAATTTTCTTGGTTTTTTTTCTAAGTTTGATATGAAAAATAAATGGTAGATTTATTAAAAGGAAACTTCAAAAAAAAAGAGGGGAGAATAAGTCTCTTGTGGTGAGACTTGCTGTGTCTGAAGACTCAGAGTGGGTGTCTCGATGGGTTAAATGGGATGAGAAGATTCCTTTCTAAGGGTCTTAAAAGTAAAGCAAGTCAACACAGTACAAGGAAAAAACACTGACCCTTTCTAGTGTGTTTGAACCTAACAATAGTTGATAGTACATTTTATGGGAGTTGCAGCGTTTCTGTTGTATGAAACTGAAGGTCCTTCTCAAAATGTGTTGGCAAGTTCTTTGCTGGAGGTCCCAGAACTGTGATTTGGTTTGCAGTGTTTAATTTCTAGGCTAAGATATGTAGGCAAGCAGTATCATCCTATCACCTCAATTTCAAATTTCTATTCTAAACCATAAAACAGTTTTTTAAATTTTTATTCAGAGGCAAACTATTTTTGAGTTCTTCATTAAAAATCTCATGCTCTTCTTCCCAAATATTGGAAGACACAGGTGATTGCTAATGGCCACCAATTGCAGTTATGTTCTTTTCTAATGCTGGGGCATTGCTATTGCAGGATAGTCAGCCATTCCTTCTTTAAGACATTGAACTGACACATTTATGTCAGTCTGTTCTTATACCTCAGAGGGTACTTCTGCACTCACAAGGGCAGTACAGAATAGTTTGTTCAGCAACCAGTATTCTTTGTACTTTGTGCTCCACAGACCTGATGGAATAATCAAGAGCAACACCCACCAGTTTAAGAGTGGTAACAGCAGTGTTGAAATGGTCGTCGTGATTTGGCAGGGCTCAGTAACTGTAGAGTAACCATACTGGTAGCAGTGCTGTTAGCAGGTACTGTGCACTCATTCTCTAAACACCACTTAAACTACTCACAAATTTTGTCAGTGAAGTAAACTTTTAATTAAAAAACAAAGTTCCTTTGGAAAGTTGCAGCTGTTCCTTATTTTTCTTGTTTCATGTTGCAGCACCACAAAGCAAGGAAATTTTCTAATCAGAAATGTTATTCCCAAGTAATGACTGTTGTTTAACCTGGCTCACTGTAAGGGAATAACAAAAATGTTCCCATTTGATAAACCTTCATAAAACTGTAAACACAAAAAAACCTCTTCCCCAGTTCCTGAATTCTCAAAGTCCATATTTTTCCATTTACAGCTTTGTTTTTCATACTTACTTTTTAACAGCACTGAATATTTTCCGTGTGATTAAGACTTGAAAGCTTTAGATTGTAGCATTTTTATTAGATATTCAATAAAGCTTTTGGGCTATACCATGAATACTTTAAAGTAATCTGTGGTCTCATTAGAATGCCTAGTGGCAAATGCTTAGTAATAGATCCAGCTTCTTCATGTTTTTCTCTAACTTAGTTTTAGCTTATTTCAGGCTTCTGAAGAATTTAAATGACCAAAAACTATTTTGATTTAATTTCAGGAAATACAAAGGCAGTATCATGAGGGTTAAGCCAGAAGGAAGGTTGCTTTCATGCTGGAGGCTTTTAAAGACCTAAATCAGCGATTAATGTGTACAAATATATTAATACTGAGGAGATGATAATGCTCTAATTTTATTATAAGGGCACGTGACAATGCCCTTAATAGCAGGTTGTAGTATTTGGTTACCCCTGAGGGGGTCTGAGAGTTGGACTCTTATCTTTGTGGTCCCTTCCAAGTGAGCTGTTGTATTCAATTATATATGGGTTAAAGTAATGAACAAGTAATACATGCTCAAGCTTCATTAGTTAATTTAACAGCAAAATAGGCAGCAGGCTTGTGAAACAAAACCAAAAATCCAATCAACCAATAACAAAACAATCTAACAACCCACATTTTGTGGACTCTGTTCATAGCAGTTCTGTTCCTGTTCTGTTTGGTGGGATGCTTTGCATGGACTGGGTTTGAGAGTAAGGGCTGAGATTTGAAACCAAGGTGAATGTGATATTGTGAAGGAGAAGAAGGGTGTTTGGGATCAGATGGATCCACTTGGATTCAGCTGAGAGAAGTAAGTTGTTATACTGTTGAGTTGACTGTGTGAGAACTGATGAGATTTTGAAAGGGCAAAAATGCCAGGTAAGCCTCTGCTAGTAAGCTTTGTTTAAACTGCATTGGCAGTAACTCCTTTCTGTTGCTCTGCGTCTCTGTATTTCTCACTGATTTCTCACTTAGAGCAGTGGGAGGGCTCTAACTCTGGGAATATCTGTTTCTATTCTGCAGTGTACTGTAAATATTGTATACATTACTAAATTTAAGTACTAAATAGTATACTTTGCATGATGGAGTAAGAACCTCATTAATGTACTTATTTTGTAGCTTAGTTAAGCACTCAGTTCTGTTCCTGTTAAGAATTTATAATTTTTAGAGCACTGTTGAGTAATTACAACTTTGGACATGTCTACCTAAGCCAGACTTAAGCATGATTCATTAGAGTATCTTATTAGTGGAAGTTCTAAAGATCTTGTGAGCTAACATACAAAGCCGCACTGTTTTACTAGAAAAATTACATCTGCCAAGCAAAATTAGTATTTTGAAGTAATGTTGAAGGACATAGATTTTTTTCTGAGTGGTTAACTTAGCTTTTTGTAAGTAAATCTTGAACTGCATACAGTTAAGTATGAACTTGCAATGTATCATCTACTACTCATTTAATCCTTGGGTCCTTGGTCTTGCCCCAGGTGCCCCTTGTAATTACAGAGTAACTTGAACCTTTGTTAAGGAACAGGCTGTGTGAGCACTGCTATGAGGGGTGGAGAAACTTGGTCACTGCGGAGTCCGTGAAGGGCTGTGGGATCAGTGACAAAAATCCCAAGGCCCTTACGGGTATTGGCTTCCCTCAGGTTAGCGGTGTTCCAAAGCATCTCATATCTCTCCCTGTACTCAAAGCATTTCATCACGGGAACCCACACTCCACTTCTTTGATTCTGCTGCGAGTCATTTTCAAGACTGTTTGCAGGTTAATTAACTTCTTTACATGTTGGTTACTTAGCCTGTAAGATGCAGTATTAGTTCAGAGGTGCTGTGGAGGTGGTCAGATGGTATCATGGAGTCATTACTGTTGTCAGTCACCCAAGGCTTTGCCTCACCCTGCTCTGTGTGCATGCCACCTCCTGGCACTGGGTCATAGAATCACAGGTTGGTTTAGGTTGGAAGGGACCTTAAAGACCATTGAGCTCCAACCTGGTGCTGTGAACTGGTTCCCTCCCACCAGATCAGCTGCCCAGGGCCCCATCCAACCTGGCCTTGAGCACCTCCAGGGATGGAGAATCCCACTTCTCTGGGCAGCTGTGCCAGTGCCAAGGGTTGAAGGAGCCCATGCAGCTCCAGTGTTTTGGATTCTCTTTAACTGCTCCAAAAAGCAGGAGTGAAAGTCTTCATATCTGGAGATTTTTTTCTAAGGTCAGTATTGTAAAATAACAGCATAGCATTTTTGGTGTGACTAGCACAGCTGTTTCTGTTAGGTTTAAGTAGTTTTCTTAGGATGTAATACAGGAGTGAAAGTTTTGAATAAGAAGTGGTTAGGTTCCATTGCAAGGTGAGTTTCTGTGCAAAGAACCCCATTGTTGATGTACTTAAATTCTTGTCTGTAAACCTGCATTGAGATTTTCAGCCTATCTGGAAGCATTTGGAGTTTTATGCATTCTTATGGAAATCACTCTGGAAATATCTGTTCTTACAGTTGTGTTGTTCTCCTTAAGGTATTGATATCCAGGTTATGGAAATAGCGTGGCCTGGGTCATGGCTTTACCCCACTGTCTGAGAGGGTGCAATGAAGGAGCCAGACTCTTGTCAGTGGTGCCCAGGGCAGGACAAGAGGCAATGGCCACCTGCAGGTTACAGTGCACAAGCTGCCCATACACACTGCATGGATTTTCCATGACTATCTATCTACAGATATTCCTTATAGAGCATTAACCCCTTTTTAACGTAACAACCTTTCTTGGCTGTCAGGAGACTAAAGAGTAGGAAATGGGCTGTAAATATGGCATTATAAAACAAATCACATGGTGTCACCACCTCAAGCCTTCAGCTGAAAGGAGCAAGCACTTTTAAGCTACATGAATTTATTTTACACAGGTCTATAACAGTTTGATTACTTGGAATGAGAGGTTAGGAAAAAAACTTCATTAATCTGTCCCTTTAGTGAGCCACTTACACTTACAGAATGAGCAGAATGTAGTACTGCAGGTTTTTCTTCTTATGATAAGTACTATAGTGATAGGTACAGAAGTTGGAACTGAAGAAGCAAAGATGTTTGAAAACCAGTGACTGTAGTGTGTAGGTGCAGGAGACATGCCCTTTAGGTAGAGCTGTAACAGTCGTTTCTCCTCTGCAAGGGTTTGTGTACTATTCAGTTACTTCATAGAGGTGTAAAAACAGAGACAGCAGCTGTTTTAAACCATAGAGATCTTTTTTTTGCATGGTTTTTATAATTCAAATATAAGTACAAACCTCGAAGAAAGCACAATACAGGCTGAAGGTCTGGCTAGCATTGCATAAGCAATGCATATCTGCTACTGACAGTTATTTCCCTTAGAAAAAGGTGCAATTATTGCAATATTTACTACAGGGCATAGGTATCAAGAATGAAATAGAATTTTTTTTTTTTTTAAAAGAACAAATGACTCAATCTGTGCAGTTTTTTTTTCTGCGCTGTTTCATTCATTCACTTTCAATCCAGCTTCAGTTTGATGAGCAAGATGCTAAATAATACAAAGGGAGGATTGGTGACTCTGCAGGTGTTTACCACACTGGTGAGAGTACTTCTAATAATTGTTTACTTGTGTATCAGAGTACTTCAAGCCGTTGCTTGCTTGTTTTTACCTCACAGCTCCCACTGCCTCTCTGAAAAGGGGTGAAAAGTAAGTTTTCATGTTTTCATCTTACATGACTTGAGCTGAATGCTTCTACAGGAAAAATGAAGTTTTAATAAGAACTAAGTTCAAATAGGTGGCTGTTTCCTTTGAGGACATCTGATAACAAAAAGGACGCAGTTGCTGTATTTCTTTCAGACTAAAGTATGTGAGTAAAACCCTGCTTTTTAAATTAGGAAGATGGGTAATTATACTTCTCTTCATTTTATTTCAGCTTTACTTTTGGAAGCTCAGTCAACACCCTTTCAAATAACTCCATCAACCATGGCAAATATTGTGAAAGGCCTGTATACACTAAGACCAGGTAAAAAGAGAAATGCTTCAGTCTCTCAGTGCTGTTGTTCTGATATATTTCACTAAATACATACGTTGCTGCTAGCTGTCTTCTATGTTTTTTACCATGCACGTGTGTTGTGTTCTGTCAGTCATAGTGCTTCGTTACACTGTGTAAAGAGTCCAAGGACCCACTGGTTCTTGCTGCCCATCTCTGTCCTGCACTAAGTGAAATGGTAACCACCTGGGTACTAAAGTTTTGTGGTTTTTTTTTGTTTTGTTTTTTGTTAACCCAAATAACACAGCAACAAACACTCTGCTCTGAAGGCTGTAGGAAGATCTTTTTCTTGCATTCTGTAACAATAAAGAAGTTTTTTTTAAGTTGATTATCACAGAGGTTTTGAAGGTGATGCATTAAAATAATGAGTTACTGACAGCAGCTTTTCAAAAGGTCAGATCTTTGATGTAAAAAGACTGACAGTTTCTTCTCTGAAGCCATTATTTGAATGGTATTGTTTCATGCAGGGCCTTAAATTAGTTCCCGACTCCATTACGGTCATCTTATGCAACAACAACTATATCTGTATAGGAGTGTGGATAGGAATATCTTGCAGAAAAGCCCCTAATTCTGTAGTGCAGTGTTCAGTATTTATACAGACCAGAAACATAGTGGACCCTCCATTTACAAAATGCATGGATAAATCACTTTTAGTAAGCAAGATTTACCTTTATGACAACAGGATTATTGTAACATTTTAAAAATGAAGGGCATAATTTCAGTAAACTGCTCAGTACCACAGAAGAGTATATAAGTAAGTGTAAAAGTGACTTATTTTTAAAGCAGTCCCATGTGGTTCTGTTGTATTGCACTTAATATGATAGATGTTGAGCTTGTGATTTCCTTACTATCCATTTCAGTTGGTTTCTGTCTTGCCTGTTAACTTCTCAGGCTAGTTTGGGCGGTATCACGGGCCTCATCAGATTTTGAGTAGTTGTCTTACATCTGTAGGGCCGTACCTACAACTTGTGAAATTTCCTCTGCACAGCTGGGTAGGAAGAGCCGGGTAAAAGATGCTGTAGTCTTTGAGAGATGCAACAAGAACTGAATCTTGTTTTGATCATACGGTTGGCACACAAAAAAATCCTACCATCTACTTGCAAGCATGTGAATATTTATTCTAAGGTTTTGGGTTTTTTAAATTCAAAGTACTAGAAGTTATTTCAGACATGGCAAAAGTCCATACCAGATCTGCTGGTAACTTCTAAAGAGTAGAATTTCACAAATGATCTCATCCATATATTTTGTTGTTGTTTTCCTTCTTACAGAATGGGTACAGATGGCACCTGCTTTATTTTCTAAATTCATCCCGAACATTCTACCCCCTGCTGTAGAATCTGAGCTTCAGGAGTATGCTGCTCAAGACCAGAAACTTCAAAGAGAACTTATGCAGAATGGGTTTACTAGGTAACGATTGCTAGTCTTCTGTAGTAATTGTGATGGACAGTAAAGGTGAATACAAGTAAAACTACTGAAGGATTAATTTAAGAGTTAATAAAGAACCCTCAAAACTCAGTACCTAAAATACAGCCTAAACTTGCACGTATTTTGAGGGCTACCAACCCCGCAGATGGGAGCCATAGCCAGAAGATTGGAAATCTTAAAGCATTTTCTTGAAATAGACTAGTTGTTGTTCGTGTCACAGAATCACCTGGGTTGGAAGGGACCTCAAGGATCATGTAGTTCCAACCCCCCTGCCTAGCAGGGCCACCAAACATACACATTCAGATCAGGTTGCCCAGGACCCCGTCCAACCTGGCCTTAAACACATCCAAGGACGGGGCATCCACAACCTCCCTGGGCAGCCCGTTCCAGGGCCTAACCACTCTCCTTGTATAGAACTTCCCCCTAACATCCAACCTAAATCTTCCCTCCTTCAACTTCGATCCATTTCCCCTAGTCCTGCTGTTGTCAGCCCTTTTGAAGAGTTTACTCCCTTCCTGGGTGTAGGTTCCCTTCAGGTATTGATAGGCTGCAATGAGGTCACCCCACAGCCTTCTCTCCTCCAGGCTGAACAAGCCCAACTCCCTCAGCCTGTCCTCATAGGGGAGGTGCTCCAGCCCCCTGATCATCTTAGTCGCCCTCCTCTGGACCCTTTCCAAAATCTCAATGTCTTTCTTGTACTGAGGGCTCCACACCTGGACACAGTACTCCAGATGGGGCCTCACAAGAGCCGAGTAGAGAGGGACGATCACCTCCCTGTCCCTGCTGACCACCCCTCTCCTGATGGAGCCCAGGATCCCATTTGCCTTTCGAGCTGCCAGAGCGCACTGCTGGCTCATGTTCAGTCTCTCGTCCATCAGGACCCCCAGGTCCTTCTCTGCCGAGCTGCTCTCAAGGACCACTCCTCCCAGCCTGTACGGGTGCCTGGGGTTCTTCCGGCCCAAATGCAAAACCTTGCACTTTGCCGTGTTGAACCTCATTAGGTTCACCCGAGCCCAGCCCTCCAGCCTGTCGAGGTCCCTCTGAATGGCATCCCTTCCTTCCACCGTATCAACCGCACCACTCAGCTTGTCCTTTGATTGTACTTCCAGTGCACAATCATGTTCTTTTTCAGGCTTTTATGTTGGTCATTTATTTTCTCTTAGCTGGCGTTTTTTTCCATGGTGCTCCTGAAAATGTCATTTAATGACTTCTCCTTATTCCGCTCCCAGAGTTATTTATACAACTAAGGTATTTATTTTAAATGAGAATTTCCCTTCTGAGCCTTGAGCTGAGGTGGAGGGGTGAAACAGTAGATGAAACAGTGGAAATTTTTTCTTCTTGTTCAGTCTGAGCTGTGCCAGTTGCTTTATGCTTTCTATCAAACTGGTTTGGTGGAGGTCAGAAAGGATATTGGCCACGTAAGGGGCAATGATTTGTCTTGTGATTTTACAAAATTGCACTAGCCTGTGCTTTGGTGCAAATGCTCTTTTGGCATAGCTTGCTTTCAATTTAATAAATAAAAAGTGCAAAATACAACTTTGTAGTGGCGTAACTGACAGCATTAAGTCTGAAAGTGTTTTGCAAAGTATTCTTTGTGGTATTGTATTTTCAGGGTGCTTGGTGTGTTCTACTAAGAATGAATGGGGCATAGAGTCTGTCATCATTAAGAGATAAAACTGAAGTGCGGTTGATACATTTGCTTCATAACATTTTGCATTGATATTTGATATGCATTTTGCCATGAAACGCATTTCAAGATGTAATATGCTGCTTACATTCCTATATAAAGCTGTATGTGTATATATGTATTTAAGGGTTGTTTTTTTTGTAATGAAGGAGCGTGTCAAGTCTGTTCTATTCTGAGTTCTTTGCTCTCCTCTAATTACATCAAAAAACTGAGGAATGCAGCACAACAAAGAGTCTTGAGCTGTGTTAATGACCTGCCAGGCTGCAGTTGGAATTGTCAGTTGATCAGCACCATTACCTGCTGTTGCTGCAAAAAGTGGGAACACAAACCAATCACTCAGTGGCATTTCTCTTGTGAATGACCTTAATCAAGGTATACTCAGCAAGTCTATCACCCTAGGATTGGTTTTAGAGGAAGAACGCTTTGTATTATTAGAACTCCCAATTTCAACCAGTTTCCAGCACTTAAGTGTGGAATTATAACTACTGTGATGAAAACATGTTGCAGTCTCTATTCCTTATATAACAGATTCAACAGCAAGGCTATCGTCACGGAAAACTTGGGAAAGCAGCAAGATTTTTCAGCTTTGAAGAGCTTGTGTGCATAAGAATAAAAGGAGGTTTAGAGGGAGATTGTGGGGTTTTCTTTTTTCTCGTTTTTTCCCTACGTGGGTACTAATATTGCTTTGAGTTTTCAAGGAGGGATGATGTCAATCTGCATTTGTAGAACTCTGCAGTTGTTGCAGTATTCTCCTTGGAGAGGGAGTGCTGTCAGCTTGGGCTGACATAAAGTCTGTCTGTTGGGTTTCCAGGCATGCTTTAGTGCCTTAGGTTGATAGGTGGAGATTTCTCAAAGTTTTAAAATTTCTCAACCAAACCTTCTAGAACTAAAGAAAGCAACTTTATATGGGACTCAAGGAAAGTGCTCATATGCACCATGATATTTATCTACATTTTGTTAAAAAATACTATGAAATTGAACTATTTTTACTGATTAAGTAAATAAAATTAGCTAATACTTATTTTAGTAGTCTGAGAATCCTGAAGTCATTTTGTGTAACTCCTGTGTTTTTGTAGTTAGTTTCTATAAGTCCATAAGAAGTTGATTGTGCTGAGGAATTTTGTTATTGTTTTCATTTGGCAAATAAACATACCTCTCTTGCTCCTCTTTTCTAGAGGTGACCAGTCACGGAAAAGAGCTGGAGAAGAGTTATCTTACAGTAAGTATGAATTTTCAACTCTGATGACGTTACTGAGCTGAGTATAGTTCCTTCCAACAAATAAGAGTAGGGGATATTTACCTGTGTGTATTTCTGTACCTTCTGAACTATGCTGTTTGTACTTTATAACAAATCTTGTTTCCTTTTACAGTAGTCTAGTAGGCTTTATAGGCAGCTTAAGAGGTAGCAGTCATGGCTTTATTTGGCTTCAGTGAGAGTTGACTGTATTGCCCAACAATCTTGTAAATATTTTGCTAGGAGATAATTTAGTCCCATATATTCTAGATTAGGATTTAAGTATGGGGTCCTGATTGCTTATCATTAAACAGCCCTGGAATTTGGTAATAGTATCTATTTCTGGTGCTGCTGTTAATTTCAGCCTGTTTTATTGCATTCTCTCCACTAAGATTCTTCATGTCCTTTCAGCAGAGCATGTTTGCTTCCTTTCTGACTGTAAAATGTTATACAGTTCTATTATGATTCTATGATTATGAACACTTATTACAAACTGAAATACATGAGTGTTTATCTAGTGTATCATCTTCAGGTTACACTGTTAATGTTTTGCAGGCAGTGCTGTTTTTAGGGTGGTTAGGGAAGGCGGGCAAAGAACCTAACATGGAACCTTAATGTGAGAATATCTTCAACTTTATTTGTATGATTTCAGATGGCTCATCAGCTTGTGCAAGCTCCAGGGGGTACAGATAGTGAATATACTGGATCAGCTTCTATTCCTAGCCACAACAGACACTGGAGGAGCGCAAGTGATATCCGGAGCCTTCTTTGGCAACTGATGATACTTGAGCTCTGACATGAACTATGCCTCGAAGAAGAACTTTGGACTCTCTTCTTCATATAATGTCAGTTGCTGCTACAATTGGGATGACTTTGAAAGACGTATCTCCTTGGTCTAGTCTCTCAACAAGTTCATGCTCTACGATTATTGTGAGGAACGCACCTTGAAAAGTAATCCTTTCGAAGTGGGAATGGGCAGCCAAAATCAGCAGCTTCCAAAAACATTAGAATGGAAGAACCTTTTTTGCACTCTTTTCTTAATATTAAGGACGTTCTTAAAACTAGTTAACATGTCAGTGAATTAGTTTTTAAACTTCAAGGTATTTTCTGGAGCTTTTGATTAAATAATAGGAATAAATTTTCATTATTTTGCAGTATTTGTTTGTTAGTATAAAAATCGTCACCTTTTAAGAGTTGGTCCCATATAAATGTATCTTCTGTCAGGGAGTCTTAAATTCCAGGTTTTTTTCTTATTTTGAACTCTGCTTTCCTATATGTTTGTACTCTGTGCCTTCAGCTTGTGCACTTTGCAACTTTATAGACCATATTTTGTTACTGCAAAATGTGTTCTCGAGGAAAAACTTGATGTGAACAAACATGCTGCAAAGTTGCACTTTTCTCTTGCATCTGTAGGAGGTGAATTTAAAGAGGAAGGAAGAAAAGTTGAACGTATTACCATCACTAATCATGACTCAGAAGTTTGTCCCTTTTCATTTTTTGTATGTATTAGTGTTCAGTGCTGGGACCAACTCTTGTAGAACCCCTCTCTAACTCTTCATTGGCCTCTGGATTGCAGTTGTTTGAGATGTGAATTCCAGACTGAAGGAAATACCATGATGTATTTTAGGCTGTGTCATGTGGAAACATTAGTTGCCACGGCTAAATTTTTTAGAGTGGATCATGGAGAAATTCTCCACTGTAGTAGGTCTGTAAACTACATCTCCGTCAGCACAAACCAGATTTGCACCTGGTCAATCAGTGAGTACCACCTTTCCAAGATCACTGTGTGTCTCCTGTGCCATTTCTCCTGGTGCAGGGATGTGATGGGGGTATGATGGTGGATGTAGTCAGAATCAGGGAGTTCAGAAGTGGTGTAACGCATACATGTGTACCTGCTTCCAGTCCTGTGTGGGCTCAGCAGGATGTCCAGCTGAGCCCAGTTCTAGGAGGTCAGGACCTATGGTCTGAATCCTTATGATTGTGACGTGAGATTTTATCCATACATGGCTAATGTAATTCCTTTGAGGGGAAAAACATACTTGAAAGAGCAGTTTGACTTTTTTTTTTTAATTACTATGGATTTATTTTTATCACTTTTAGTTATAAAGGTAAATGAGTTGGTAATATAAAATCTTTCTGAAATGAAACAGTTTTTAGTTATGTCTTGCACAACTCTTATTCCTGTTTTTAAAAAAAAAACAAGACAGAAACCCCTGTATGCTTGCATGTATTCATTCTGAAACGCAAGAAGAAGATTTAATAATAATATGTGCGGCAGGGATAAACTTTGTTTTTCTTTATGCTTTGTAGCCAGACTTCATGTGAGTTTAATGTTATCAGTTTCACATCAACCATTTTGGCAGTACCTTTAGTTTGGAGGGGGGAAGAAAGTGGAGAAGGAAAAGGACACTGTGATTGACACCATGATTGACAGTCTGATTATACCTATGTATGGCTTTGCATGCATGCAAAGAAAATTTAATTATGAGGAAGTTTTAAAATTAAAAATGAGTGCATTAGTGTTTTGTTTTCCAGAGAGAGCAATGCCAGCAGTCAGACCCTGTAGCTAACAGTGGAAAAGCAAACCAACCTGAAGAGGGATTTTCAAATGCTTGTAGCATTTGTTTCAACTTTCTACCAGCCACTTAAGTTGAAGCAACATTAAACAGAATCAGGTATATTTGTTGCTGGTACGTGGTGGAGAAATTAATGAGTGCTAGGAGGGAATAAAAAAAGATTCGTCAGCTTCCTGATTTGTATAAGTTTTGGCTTTAAACAAAAATAAAACCTCTAGTAGTGTCCTTAGCTTTAAAAATCACTCTGCTGAAATGACAGCACTCAAATTCAGAGTAGATGTGTTAACCTAACCTGGTTAAAGTCTGTTTACAACTTCATTCTCATTCACATAGTACGTACAGTAAGTGAGCTCTATCATCTTTGTCATCTGATTACAACTTTTTCTGTTTTTCAAATGTTTTTACTGGTTTAGGTTTGTAAATAACATAGTGCTTTTGCTTCGTTTGGGGCAAGAGTTTTAACATTTTGTCACATCATGCTTGGGGCACAAACTTGTAGCACAGCAGTTCCTTCAGAACAGAAAGCATTCCTGTCGGCGTGGTTCACTTCATACGCACTACAAGCAGTGCTTGGATGCTTCTCAGTCCTGTGCAGCATTCTCACTCGGCCAACATACAGGAGAAATCTGTTTGTTAATCACTGTATTATGTTGTAAATTTGGCATTAAAAATTGTGTGTTTTGGCATTATTAACATAATGCTGAAATCGTGTTTGTCTAAGAGTTTATCATTGTGACTGAGCATGAAACGGAGTACAGCATACTATACTAAATTATTTGTTTCTCTGTAAACTTGCATTTTACGGTAAAACTAACTCAGCCACCTTGAGCATTGGTACTGTAAAGCCACAGCAACTATGAACAGCATGACCCTAACTGCAGTATTTAATTTAACCAAATAACTTGTGGTAAATCCGTTGCATCTGTAGCTTACTCTGTTAAGATTAAGCAGTAAAGTTGGTTATGCAATGGGTGTCCTCTCTATGTTGCACTGGTTCTATAGCCAAACTTGCTACATTAAAATATTTTTAGATGAATTTCAGTTCTTGATTTTGAAAGTTGAAATATTGAAGTTCATGATGATTGTGATGATAGGGGATTGCCAATATATATTTAAGATGGACTTTGATACAAATCATAAAAGGGAACCCACGTAGATAAGCGCTAGTCTCTTCTGTAGTTGTATTTCTTTGATGTCTTTCAGCAGTTATTGAGGAAGTATTTGTAAAATGAATGGTTTCAAGCAATAGTCTTTTGACCTCAGGTTTAAAAACAGAATAACAGTAACACAAAGATCATGCTCTGAGTGACAGACAAATATCTTTCGTGTGTACTGTGGCAGCCCTGGGGAAAGGACCGTTTTATAGAAGTATGGAATAGTAAAAGAAACACCCACCTACTTAAATCTCTACTCTTGTCATTACCCCCAGCTCCTGCTGAGAGAAAACCAAAAGTGTTTTGACATCTTGAAATGCACCAGGTGTCATGCAGTAGAGCTCACAATGTGTTGGTTTGAGTACCTTTAGGACTGGTACATGGTTTAGTAGGAGCTATTGGGAATAGGTGAACGGTTGGACTGGGTGATCTTTTAGGTCTTTTCCAACCTTGGTGATTCTGTGATTCTATGATTCTATGGTACAGTTTCTGACTGCAACCAGGAAGTACTGCTCGTGAGGAATGGTCTCTGCTTGGGTTGTAAACTTCCTTATCTGTTCTGCTGGGATGGTGTGTGTAGCAAAAATGCTAAGTAGTGGCTTGAAGCAGTGATTGAACACCTGGTGGAAAGGCAGAGCCAACCCAGGGGGGCTCAGGTGCACGCAGTGCAGCTGAGTGACCGGAACGGATGGAGCCAGGATCCACCCCTTCCCAGCCTCATTTAAGGGTTGGCAGGGGAGGTGAGGAGATCTTGCTGGAGATCCCTGTATAGCTGAGGCCTTCTAAGGGTAAGCAAATTTTTTTGCCCCTTTGTTTCTTCGTCTACAGCTGCTGTATTTGGGCTTGTCCTTACTTGCTGCAGCCTAGGACTTTGCTACACTGCTATCATTGCTGTGCTTTCCATCAAGTTATGGCATTACAGGGCGGTAATGTGGGAATATTAGTTGGGTATAGTAAAATGTACCTCACCAGAAGGTGGCTGGGCACTGGAGGAGGCTCTCAGGGTAATGGTCGCAGAGCTGAAATAGTACTTGGATCCTGCTCTCAGGCATGGGATTTGAAGGTAGATTCTCAATCTATAGCTATTATGACTTTTGTGAAAGGAAATGAAGGTTATATTTAAAATTTTACCTCTAGCTAAGAGGAGAATTAGTAGGTAATCAGGGATCTTGCCTTCAGAAGCTTTATCTTGAGGTTTTCTCTGGTAGAAAAAGTTATTTTTTTCATGGCAAAGCTATGGATATTTGCCTATTGGTCTCCAAGGTAATGGTACAAGACAGTAGCACTGAGGGTACTGTGCTTGTAGCACTGCAGCACTTGAATTCTGGGTTTAGGTAAATGATTTTTATTTTTTTATTTTTTGGCTTACAAGCTTCAGATAAAGTGACAACCAGGGAAGATGTGTACTGGAGTAGATTTCCCAGTAACTGTAGTAGAGGAAGTTCTGTCCAATAGGACATTACTTCTTATGTCATCAGTTGGTGTGATATGGTCCCAACAAAATATTTTTATGCTCCAGTGCCTGTTAACAGAAGTTGTTCAGAGAATCTAATCTTTATTGGTACGTAAATACTCTGCCTTTGGCTTGGGTGCTGAGCCATGTCTGAGGGTGGGTAGCAACTGTTGAGTCTGAGCCTGAACCACTGATTGAGCAGCTGGGGAAAGGACCTGGTCAGCCCTGGGAGCACAGGTGAGGGCAATTCAGCTGTGTGACCAGAAGGGCTGGAGCCTGGCTGCACCTCTCTTAGACCCCATTTAAGGACTGACTGCCACTGGGGAAGGTTCTCTTTCTGGAGATCCCTCCTTGGTGAAGCTTTCTCATGTGAACCTAGAATCTTCTGATATGGGTGAACAATCTTCTTCCCTTCCCTTATAGCACCTTTCTGGTGTGCTAGCCCTTCTGTCATCACACCTCTGTAGCAATGACTTTCCCATTGTGTTGATCTGTCCAGTTCCTGCAGAGGGGAACCTCAGCTTCCGTCGGGATGCAGGAGAATGATGGTCCAGCAGTGCAAGGCAGACCACCTTGATGATCTGGCCTCAGTTGAAAGCTCCCTAACAAAGTACTTCACTGGCGGGGGGTGGAAGGATTAAATTTGAGTATTTTGACCTAACCTGAGTGACTGGTTTAAGGGGATTCCAAAATTTCATGGACAATGAGCATTCTGAAACCCCTTCTGGCTCTCCCTCTCTCTCTCGCTGAGGTGCTGTGGTGCATCTGCTTAAGTTGAAATTATTGTCCCATAGAAGCACCTAGTGACTGAAACTAAATTACTCTGAGCATACACCCAGAAAGAGTCTGCAGAGGCAATTACCATGGAACAGCTGATGTACTACAAATTCGCATCTTATCTTTGCAGTAACTGTGGCAGATAAGGCTGAGCATCACCCTTGAAATGGGTCAAGGTGTGAAACATTAAAATTGCCTATTGTAGATGCATGATGTGAATTTCCTCTATGGACAAAGTGAAGCAAACAAGAATTTCAGCAGTTCCCACATAGCACTGAATACATATCCTTCATGATTTCAGCTGTTGAATCTGTGCATTGCTAGCCATGGCATGCTGGTACCAGAACCACTCTCATTAAAGGAGCTTGAAGCAAATCTTGCCAGGCAGGACCTGTCTGACCATGCAAGGAAACAGGCCCAGTTGGTTCCTTTTTCATGAGTGGATTCTGTGTTCAGTCTTGAGGAAACACCTACTGCTCCCTGTTGCTTTTTGTAGCACATATTTTTCAAACTACACAACTCTGACTGCTACACACCTGCAGTTCCCTTGAAGTTCCCTTTAAATTTTGCTATGTAAAGATAATGTGGTATATAATCATACCAAGGGCTTTTCCTGCTGTGTCTTGGTAATGGCTGTAGTTGTCTTAGCTTGTGCCCTGCTTTCATGCTGACGATGGTTTGATCTGTTACAATGAATGTTAGGCAGAATTTCATTCAAGCTATGGAACCATTTTCTTAAAGTAGAGAGATGCATCATACCTAGTGATTATTTGATTATAATACAAATAAACTAATCATTGTATTTGTTCCCTGGGTTACAACGGCTGCAAGCATGTTCGAGTGATTGTATGCCTTCTAGTTACGGCTCCAGTTTTCTGCTTCAGAGGATGTCATATTTAAGTACAGATAAACAGGGGGGATCCTTGAGCCATGCTTCTGTTCTGAGTATTCCCCCATGCAGGTGTTGCAACTTGAAAAACTGCATGTGCTCTTGTTGATATAAATCCTTTATCTGATTCATGGTTTTATATGAAAGTCTTTCCTAATAATTCCCACTGTAAAATTTGTCTTTCCTTAATAACTGGTGCTAATATGGTGCTAATGCTTCTTAGAGCTGTCATAGTCCCAAGATCTCATTTCTGGCTAACTGCAACTCAGAGCTCCTCCTTGTGAAAAGAAAACTAGGATTGGGTTTTTCTGATGTGTCATTTTGACACTTGATATAAAAATGAGTGATCTGGATTGCTTACCCTGTTGCTTAGTGTAATGTTATCCTATAGCTCTTTGTAGCCAATCTTCTTTACTTCCCTGGGTGCTAGTTTTGCTGTTTCTCTTTTTCAGCTTTTGGTGAGCACAGCAGTTAGCACATGGTCTTCTGCTGGTCACCTCTGTCTTGCAAGAGCTGCCTGTGCCTACTGCATGGCTTTCAAATGGCAGTTTATTACTACAAGCTTCCCCATTATTGCTATCAAAGGCTCTTGCCGCATGCTTGCTGAATGATTTGCCTTAATGTAACCCAGCTATGTTTACTGCCACATGAATCCGTGGCCATTCTGTAAACTATAGAATCAAGCCTCCATCATTCGTGCTCACTGTTTTAGCATATAGGTGTTGCTGGACAGACTCATGTCTGAGCTTGGAGATGACTAATTCAAATGGGAATTTGTGATACCGTGAACTGATCCTGCTGGTGAATTGGGAGTTACCAAGTTGATTTCCTTCAGTAGAAGTAAATAGGAGAGACGTCTAGCATGAGAATACTTCGTTTTATTTAGCGAAGAGTTGCTACACTGGAAATTGCACCAACTACTGCAGATTCTCTGAGATCAGACTAACTGATCATCTGGACTTCATGATTATCCATTATAGGGTAGCAAGCAAGCTTGTAATTTGCCAAGTCATCTTGCCAGCTCAGCAACTCATCTTCTAAGCACCTGTTTGAATCTGAATCCAAACTGAGCAACTTGATTATCTTTAAGGTCCCTTCCAGCTGAAGCCATTCTGTAAGCAGGGCAGTTCAGCAGCAGCTCAGCTGCTGTGGCTAAAGTTTGGTTTTGCAGTTATTGTTGCAGAATGTTCTCCTTCATCTACAGGGTGTTTAATTCCTTGTCGTTTAAATTGCCTGTCACCACACTTGCACCTTCACATGTTAAATTAAACCACAGTTGGTGTTCAAGTTTCTGGAGTTGCCTTTGAGGTGAATTTATTTGCCAGGGCTGCTGTGTCTTCCTGGAGTGTGTCATATCTAGGCTCTGCTGTAAGAATTCAGTCATGGCTTTCTGCTTCTGAAATGTCAGAGAGAGATGGACACAACTGCTCTGAGCTCTCCAGTGCAGTGTGGGGGGGGGCAGGGTGAGCAGTGGGACCCACAGCCCTGATGCTGAGCTTTTAATTAATGGTGTAACAGCAGTGTGCATGTAGCCCCTGGCCTAACCTTTGGGGTTAGGGGCTCCTCTGCCTTATGAGCAGGGAGTCCTCTGCCCTTGAATTTACTTAACAGGACATTATTAGTTGTACCACCAAATGGTGCCTGTTTCAGTTCAGCAGTTCCCAATGCAGAACAAACCTCTGCTCTTACGTTGGTTTAGCAGCAAATCTCTGATTGTATTTAAACCATTTCAAGAGCGTTATTGATTTTGGAAAGCATTCTGGAAGATAATGCATGTGAAGCTCATTCTCACTGGAGCTAATTTAACTTTGGTTTGGGCTGCATCCTCAGAGTGAGTGACTTCAAGCTTAGCTCAATCTGATGAATTCTTTTTGTGTTCAATACAAATGCTTTAGCGATTAAGTTACTTTTCTTCATCCACAAGCTATCTGTGCAGAGGAAAGAGGTCAGATCTGGCTGTTTTTAATTAAGCCAGTGTAGCTTTAGTTATGTATCAGTCAAATTGAGGCTCATGAATACTGATCTCTAAGAATTTTCAGAATTTCAGAGAGGTGAAAATACAGCTGCCAGGTCATGTGGAACATGACAGCCCATGAACAGAGAGGAGGGAGTGCACAAGGTGTGTGCCTTCATAGGCTTAATTTCAGCATCCTTTTCTTCTCCAAAGCATTGCCTGGATTCTGTCCAAAGCTCATAGTTTTCCATGTAATGTCAAATGCCAAGACTATATTTCAGCTCAGCAGCATCTTCTGAGTTGCAGCTGCTGAGCACCTTCAGAAAGTGCTTAAGGCTGAGTTGGATGGGGCCCTATGCTGTCTGATTTTGTGGGTGGCAACCTTGCCTGCAGCAGGGGATTGGAACTGGACAGGCCTTGAGACCCCTCCCAGCCCAAGCCATTGCATGAGATCCTCCTGCTCCACTCCTGGGTTTGCTGGAGTGGGTGCTCAGGGAAGGACAACAGTGCAATTGTAGGGCTCTGTCCCTTTATGAGGAGAAAGATTATGACCTGAATTCCCCTGGGCTTAGTAATCTCCCTGCAGTTGCAAAAGCAGGTTTAATTGCTCTCTTCTACATGGATGATGTACTGGCAGTCATTTAGCAGAGTGGCATTTTAATTCCCCTAAATTGTCATGTTGCAGAAAGGATTAAAATGCTGGTAGCTTGATGTTCCAAAACAGATAGAAATCTGTTATGAAGAATGATGGGAGCGCTGCCTGTGCTATCCCGGGGTGGAACTGCCCCATGAAATCCCAAAGGCTGGAAGTTTGACATAAAGTGTGTGTTCAGTAAGTGCTCAAGTGTGTGACTGCACCCACTTGTGCAAAGACGGAAATGGCATTTGTCTGTTCCTTGAATGATACACCAACCGAGTAGGGATGTTGTGTGAAACTGTGACTCGAGTGAAGGGTTCCACCATGCTGAAACTGGGTTGGACAGTAAGTTAGGCAAGAAAATAGAGTTTGCTGGAGTTGCGGCCCTCAGAGGATTCAGGGCAGATCACTTCCTTCAGCACGAAAGGGTGGTGGAGGTGATGTGGGCTCTGAAAGTGAGTGTAAGATGGGAGAAACCAAGAGAGACTTTACATTCCAGTCACAAAATTGTTTCCTTTGCTAAAATTAAATTTTTCTTTGTGTATTTTGTTAAGCTCCATAAAACACAATTGTTCATATGAGCATCAAAATTGATGTGAATGCTAGAGTAATGCAATTTATAAGCAATTTTTAGAAGTATTCGCCCCTAATTTATGAGGAAGTTATAAGTTTAAAGAAGCTTACAGCTCTGCTTTTCCTCACTCTGATTGCTGGTATGACAACCTCTTGCACAGCCGTTCCACGCATCCTTCTAGAATAAGCCATATACCCTGTTTGTTTTTTTTTTTTTTTGGCAATGATAACATATGTACCTGCTGCACTGTCCATCTCTTTCTCTATTGAGAGAGCTTGGGTGTATCAGAGTACCCCATGCCCCATAATTTGGAATCTGCACTGACTATGGAGATTTGAATGCAGTTTTTTGAATTGTTAAATGACAGCATGATGAGAAGGAGGATGGTGGTGACCTGGGGAATTTGTATTGTACTTCTTGATGCACCTCAGCCAGAGCCAGTCCCTTCAGTACCTGCTTCAACTTCAGGAAAGAGCATCCTTGTGATGGAGATGTTCCTGGTATTGGGTAATGTTAGCCCTCTTTTGTCTAGTAATCGAGATGCTTTTCGGAGTATTCATAGAATCATAGAATCACCAAGGTTAGAAAAGGCCTAAAAGATCATCCAGTCCAACCGCTCACCTATATTCCCGCTCACCTATATTGAGGTACTTAACTTTAAAAGTACATTTTTTCAGTCATACTATGCCTCCATTTCTCATCTATGAAGAGGCTGTTACTGCTTTTCCTCATCTCCATTTTGAATATTTCACAGACCAGGGTAAAACCTCAGTCCTGCCAGCTCTGATTGCCCTTAAGTGATGCTGCACAGATGAAAAATCTCTTTTTGCCTCATTAAGTATTTTACAAGCTTGAAGTCTTCCATCTGCCTTTGATGTCCTCTGCCTTGCTACATGCCCATTGTCTGGCTTGTCCTGGAAGTTCTCTGATGTACAGCAGGGTTTTGGTGTGGATTGCATCCTACAGCATGGGTCTGGGGCCACTTGATCGCTAGAAATGGCATTTTTGGTACTGAGATAATCATCTATTTCCTTCAAAAGAGCAGTTGCATAGCACGGCTGGTAGAAATCTCTCTATTGTACCCTTGGCCTGTGTTTGCCGTTGTGCCTTGGTATTAAATGAGTTTTCTGAAGGCTGATTGAGCCTTTAGCAAAGATTCCCCATTGGATTTCAGTAGCCAGTAGTGTAAAACCAATAGCAGGCAGCTGGACTTCCAAATGTTGTGGCTCTGTGTTCTTGTTTTATATTAATTCACCTTGTGATATGTGTTTATTCTCCTGTAATGCTCCTGGGCCACCCTGAAGGAGCTCTATGTGCATTAACATCCATGAAAGGTGCTTCTTATTCACCACTGACTCTGTAAGCACACGACTGATACACAGAGTGATGATATTGATGCTTTGTATGTTTGGTCCTGGGGTAAGCAGCTTCAAAGACCTAAACCAACAAAGAAACAGGCCAACAACAACAACAAAAGGTTATTTTCTAAATTTTCTAGTTGGATATCAAGAGATCAAGACCAGAAGTTTTGTTGTTTTTTAAGTGAAATGGCTTTAGCAAAATGAATCAACATTTACTTTTAATGAACCATTTCTTTTGAGTTCATTTTACCAACTCTCACATTGCTTTCTGATGGTGAAAGGATGATGTAAAATGGCTTGCTGCAAGATCCTAGTCTCAGCAAGCCTTGTTCTCAATTGAAAGTAGGTGAGCAACAGTCTAGAGGATGTGCCATCTTGGTCTGTGATCAGAAATAGTTAGTTGATTGGCAGCTGGAGGATTGCCCAGCATGAAGTGGTATCTGTACTTCCATTTTGTTCATGGGGCACTCTGGCTTTTCCTCTGAACTGCCAAAATCACAAGAAAAAAAATCATGACACACATTGCCATAAATGCTGTTCCTAATAAATGCACAGCTTTGTCTTGGACCTGCAGCTAAGACCTTGTACAAATGGAGATGAGAATCACTGAACAGGTGTTTTTGTTTGATCAAAGATAAGTAGAATGGTACACTGAAAATCCAGCATGACTTCAGTTCCTATGGAATAGAGCAGTGCCCAAATTTGTGCCTGAAGTGGAAGCTTAAATAGATATAGCAGGTAACCAAAGGCCATTAAGTTTTCCATGATTCAGAAATGTATTGGTCTGCTTTAGAGACTTTACAATGAACAGTCATTAGTAATTTCCATGGACTGTCTTTGGTGCAAACATCATTCCAGTCCAATGTTCTTGATTTTTATGGTGCTGACTACAAATTCTTCCTCTCTATTTTTGGCATTTATTTAGTATTAACAAACTTCCTGGTCCCATGCTTCTTACTAAAGATGTACTTAAAAAGAGTGACACAAATTGCTATTAGTTCCCCATCGGCTGTGAAATAGCTTTTAATTAGTAGTTGCCACAAAAGCAGTGCTTGCTTTAATCAACTCTAGTCTCATTGTTTGGAAAGGCTTGCAAGGTTGACTGGCTTTCTCTACTTGAACTGTGTTCACAGTTATGAGGCATCAGGCTAATGAGACCACTACCATTACAATTACCATCTTATTAAACCCTAATTAAGGACCCAATTCTGCTAGGTGCTTAGTGCTCTTTGTAAGTAGCTGAATATCTCTGCATACCCATTTTGTGATCGCTAGTTGAAAGTGATACTTGGAGAAGATTGAAGCTCTCTGTTCGTGCGTAAGGAATCTGTGGTTTGTTTCAGTGCTAATGGGGTAATTGACCCTAATGATGTTGGCTGCGATGTAAAGAACTGCCTTTCCTTCCTCAGAACAGCCCAGCATCGATGTCACTGTTAAATGGGCTGTGATCCACATGGCAGAAGGCTGCATGTCGCTGGATTTTCTATAAAATGCTCAATGGTAGATTGCCTTCTGCACGTTCATGCACTAGTGAAATGAGTTTGTAACTTCATAGTTCATCAGAGCCAATTACATGTGAACTCTACATTAGCCAGACCCGCTTCGTTCTGAATAAATAACTCAATTCTGTGCTTCTGAGCCTGGAAAATGTTAGCTGTAGTGTCTCTTCTTAGAATTTAATTTCAAAATGACCTTTCCGCTGCCTGTTTAGTGTGCATGTTGTTGAGCTGGGCACCTTCCAGAAGTCCAGAAGAACACTGAGGAGAGCGTCTCAATTTTGTCTCAGGCTGGTAGTCTTCTCCTGTTTCTGTTGAGAAGTTTGTATGAACTCTTCTGAAATGATCTTGTGGAAAGTTTTAGGCCTGCCTTTTCTCACCAGAAGAATTGTGCTTGTCTCCATCACTGCGAACAGCACTTCTTGGCAGGAGCTGGGAGCTCCATTAGCTCTGCTGGCCTTCTCCATGCAACAACCCTCGTGCGTATCTGTGACCTTTTCCATGGAGGATAAGTAAGTCTAAGGATGAGTGTTATTCCCTGTGATACCGAGAGAATGTACAACACCATGTGTCTTGTACTTCAAGCAGCAGCATAAAAACGGCCCTCTTTCATTTCAACCTGGCCTGATTTTAACATTGGTGTATGTTAAGCTGGATATCCTTAACTTGTGCTATGTTTTCTCAGTGGGATCATCTGCACCTCCAAAATTGAGCTCACGTGGGGCTCCCACCAATCCATTGCTCCAAAATGCTGCCCTAATCACTTTCCAAAAGTTAAGAATTAGGCTTTTTTTACAGGCTTAACTGCAGTCATATTTTTTTTTACATTGCTTTTATGATACAGATGAAAGTTTCCTGAGTTTGGTCTTGATATATCTCTTAGAGGGCTGTCTATGCCTCTGCTGAGGTGCTCTTGAGGGCCTGAGGTGCCTGGAACCAATCCTTGGTTGTGGAGGGTTGTTAATGTCAGATAATAGAGCATTCATAGACTTGGTGTTAATCACTGATTCTTTACTTTCTGTCTTAATTAGAAGAATGATTTCTTTGCTGTGTTGGGTGAACGATGAATTGAATGCTGAGTGACAGAGCCAATTTGCATTGCTGCTTAGATTTAGAGATTCATTGCAAATTTTGTCAGCTCACATAGTTATTGGCATTTCCTTTGCATATACTTTGTGACCTTCAGAGGCTGAGAATTCTTCCTGCTGGTTGTCTGTTAGCCTTATACTTTGCACCTGGTCCTGCTGAATCTGAAGTTAGGTGGCCCAATATTTCGCTTAGCAATCTTGCTAATGAGAAACAAGATCAAGACTAAATGAGCATTTTCCTTCCTGGGGGCAACACATCTATCAAAACTCCCTATAGAAAGTAATAAAAGCTGGTTGGGACTCCTACCAGACCTGGAGAAAACTGCCTGGCTTCTGTTAAGAGCATATCTTAGAAGGGTGCACTTGTACCTCACATCCTCGGTCTTAACCTTCTTCCTGAGCACACCCTAAGAGTGCAAAGCAAGTAGAAATCCCTATCTTAAAAGGCAGTTCCAAGAGGTGATTTCAGCTGTTTATTAATGGAAAAGGTCTTGTCTCTTTGTTTTCTTCTTCCCCTGCAATATGAAATGTGAACAATGCATTTAGCTGTTACGATAACTGGGTTTTAAAGCCTTTTCAAATACCACTAGTCCTAAAACACCAGATGTCAGAGGAGAGGTTTTGAGGTATATTCCTAAGGAAAGTCCAGCTTGCTTCATAGAATGGCCTGGGTTGAAAAGGACCATGATGATCATCTAGTTTCAACCCCCCTGCTATGTGCAGGGCTGCCAACCACCAGACCAGGCTGCCCAGAGCCACATCCAGCCTGGCCTTGAATGCCTCCAGGGATGGGACATGATCCAGGGGGATGGGTTTCCTGGGATGGTTTCCTGATCTTGCTTTGTAAGTAGAGATGTTCCTGGCATGGTGCTAGTCCTGCTTTCAGATCTCCTTTTGAAAATAGAGCAGAGATCTGATTTCATCCAAGAGAAGTATTGCTGAGTGAAGTCATATGTCTTACAGGATACCAACGTTGCTTTTCTTCTCCTTCACTTACACTTCTTTTACTATTTCAAATTAGCAAAGCTCTAGCCTTACATCTACTCTGCACTTGTGTAAAGCCAGTGCAGGAAAAACTGGACTTGATGTACTCATGCTTGTAAAGCTGAAGATCAGAGTTAGAATGGCTTGGGTTGGGAATGGCCTTAATGATCATCCAGTTGTGATGTCCCTGCCATGGGCAGGATGCCACCCACTAGATCAGGTTGCCCAGGGGACAGCTGTCCTGTTAGGCACTGAACAAATCTCTGGGAGAGATGAATCTGTGATATCAACTTTTTAATCACAGTTGTTCCATCTCCTGAAATCTTTATTCTCTAACATTGGTTTGTTAGAAGATCTTGGTTGCAATTAACCTTTAAATGTTTAGGCAGTTGTAATGACTGCTGAATCCACTTAATGCATTAAGAGATTAAGGATGCCTTTTGATGGTGGGAATTCACCTTCTGGGCTGTCTGGGATGGATCATTTCCATCGTCTCTCTCATATTTAGATTTTCTGCTGTGTGCAGCTCCTTTGTACTTATTAATTTCCTCCAAGTCTCTGCTGTCACACCTTTGTCCGTGCCCCTGGGCTTGTTGTTGCAGCCAAGGTAAAGCTATTTAAAATCGTGCATGAGTGGATGCTGCCCGGGATGTGCTTTCGGAAAACCTGTGGGTTTGTTTTTGTCACTGGCAAGCCTCCTTATGTAAAGGGAGACTTCTGGACTCCCAGACAAGGCACTGAACTGGAGGCTGCCAGCTATGTGCATCTGCTTCTATTTGCTCTATGCACAACACGCACTATAAACCGTATCTTTTCTGTGCTCTTAAGTTTATAAAAGAACCCACTTATTATTTGGAAGAAAGCTATTTCCATTCTGCCAAGCTGCAATGTTCAGAGACAAAATTTATCAAAATTAGCATTCCTAAAGTTTTCCTGTTTTCCAGCAATTTGACTGCAGTAACTATCCCAGTAACACATTTCCTGCACAAGAGCATAGCATAGGTGTTCCATTAATCAAGGAAATAAGTCCTCAGGTGTATTTGTTGCTGGAATGACACGTTCTGCCTGCAGCTGGTGCACCCTTGGTTCTATTGGAGTGGGTTTGGTTACCCCTGATCTAATGGGGAAGGAGAGTAATTACTGAGAAGGAAAAAAGGGAACAGTTGGGGTGAGGAAGAGAAGGAAGGAAGGATATCAGCTGTTTGCCTTGCATTTTGCTTGGAGGCCTCCAGCACACACTACAATGGAACACAGATGGGCAAAAGGCCCAGGTTGGGCCCCATGTCTCAGGAACTGGTGCTCTGTGTTTGAGCAGATATTCTGCTTGGTTGCCCTCATCATGAAAGCATCGCTTTGAGCCAAGTGGATGTCACACTTCAGAAATTGAAGAGTGGCTCACTATCAGCGTTGTGTTTTTCTCCATGGCAAGTGGTGCTGAGAGAAACTGGAGGGCCCTGAGGTGTTGGATCCAGGTGCTGGGTACGAGGGGATGTGATGTTAGGTGGAAGCCCTGGGTGCTGAGCTGCTCCCTGGTTCTGAGGTGGCCAGGCTCCCAAAGTCTGGCAGAAATGGCTTGCTTGGCAGTTATGCACTTTATGCAAATGCATGCCTGGCTGTGTCAGCACTGGGAAAACTAGCCTTATTGAAAAACAAACTAATAAAAAGGCACAGCCTTTGGCAGGAATAAATCTTTCAGAGTTTTGGGATGAGCAGGAGACAAATGCTTCTGTAAATCCCCCAAGGCGAAGAAGCTGTGCAGATTTATTTTCTTGTTTTGCACATCCTTTTTGTCTCTTACTCCTTCTGAAAAGCCAGCATCTGGCTCCCTGTGCACCATGCCACGTGTCTATGGGGGTACCTGGATGGGATCTGTCTTGGAGTATGTGTGAATTGGTTCTCCCAGATCCATCCCACTGCTTTTGTCTACATGCTGTGCGCCCTGGCTTGGTTGTGCACACACAACCTGGGGGACCCTGTGTGCAGAGACCCTTTTTCTTCACTTTGACCCCACGCACACTATGAAGCTATGCAAGTTAAGTTACGCAATGGTGCATAATCACCAAGGTGTTTCTCCTGTACTGTGCAGATGGACAATCTTCCACACCCCAGCATGATGCTCCTCTGTGGGTGTTGTCTCTGTGCCCATGCTGGGAGCACCTGGCAGTGGCACAAAGCTGTGGGAGCTCAAGAGGAACAGTTCCTCCTCGGGGCCATCGGGTGTGGGTCATGGGCACTCCCCAGGCCTGCAGGGCCATTGCACAACAGGTGTGCACAAGGGGACGTGCTGCACCATGAGCATCCTCTGCAAGCTCTGTAGGCACAGCCAGCACACGCCATCCTTGCTGTACCTCGTCTCAAAGCAGGGAGCCAGGTGAACAACCTGAGGATGATGGATGGCCCCCAGCTCTGTGTTCTTGCTGTGACTGGCTCCTGGGCGGGAGGTGGATAAGGCTTGAGATTTGGAAACAGCCAGATAGCAGGGAATGCTGATGAGCAACATGACTTTCCAGATACTGTTTTGTTTCTAATCCTGCATGGCTGTGGATGGCATTGATTACATTGATCTTGTCTGAACTGGAATTTACAAGGAATCTTGCTTCACAGGACAAGCTGAAAATCCCAACACCCCAAACTTAGGCAAATTCAGTGCAAGATTTGCTTTAATTTTTGTATTATCATTACCATTTGCAAATGCCCTTCTTTGGTTTTGGGTTGTCACAGGGACAAAAAACACATTTATGCTGGCATGTGGATGCAGAACCCATTTTCACGGTGGCAGAAAGCCAGCTGGGGCTTGTCTGGCTGCTGGGAGCCTCTTTGTTGGGAAGCAGAAGACATTGCTGAGTGCCAGGCCTGGGGTCAGGCACAAATGGGTCCTGGGGTGGCTGAGCAGCCGTGTGCAGACTGAGGCCTGTGATCTGTCTTGTTGCTGGCTGATGAGGTGATTGGGGGTGACAAGTTTGTTCCCCAAGGGACCTCAGCTTTGCTCCCATCCTGTCTGACAGATAACAAATTTCAGCACTAATGCTTTTAGACTGAAAACATGATTCCAGAAGATATTTGTTAAGTGCACCTTTATTCCATGAGGGAAGTTGTAGCATGTATTTCCCATACGTATTCGCAAAATCATTCTAAATGTATGCATTTACTTTTCCTAGCTTCTTGTCATCATAGAAAGCAGTAATAGACAGCAGTACACCCCCGTAGACCATCTCTGTAGCAATCTCTTGGGCAGCTTAATGAGTGTATAGCCCAATTAAGGCTTGCAGGAAACTCATCTGATTTCTTTCAGCTGCAAAGGTCTCCACTTGACCAGCCTTCATTTGAGGGCAGAGCCCTTTAGGTTTTGGCTTGTTCTTCTGCCTCTGGTTTCCTCACCCCTGCTGTAGGGAATGTCTCAGATGATGCCCAGCCAAACCCTGGGTACTCTTATTGAATGAGAAACACGCTAGAGTTTGGTAGACATACACAGCCAAGCTCATCTGTTCCATTCAGTTTGGATGGTGTTCAAGCAATGCTGTTAGAAAACTGGTGAGGAAACTCCTTCAAAGCGGTTTTAGCTAGAACTGGGTGAAGAGTCCATAACAGAGTGAAGTCATCCAAAAATGAATGTCAGCTGTGAATTTAGAAAAGCATTAGTGAATTGTGTCAACTGAGAGGAAAACGGAATCGTTTCCATTCTTAGTTCCTTATTTGCAGGTGCTGACTTTTCTTATTCGAAAAGAAACCTGACTTCTTTTCTTTTTCAAACAGCTTTCCCTGTTTAGAAATTGATTCTTTAATAAACAGCTTTAAACGACTTTTTAAGTTAGACAATTTTGTAGATGGACTCCAAGCAAACTACTTCTCTTTGCTTGTCTCAGCAACAGCTTGGGAAGTCTTAGGTTTTATTTATCTGGAGCCAAACCATTTTTCAAAATTCATTATTTATCAAGTTTTAGTCATTCTTCGGAAAACAATGTTATTTTAATTTGAGTAATGTTAATTTATTGGAAGTGCAATTTTAAAAATTTGTTACAATTAACCCTGGGTAATTTTTACAATTCCAACCATTTTATAGTGATATTTTGTTAATGGCACACAGTTTCCATTGAACCTATGTATTTTAAATATAGTTTCCAGAGCTGATTGACAAATTTGCCAGCATCCTTCAGTAAGCTTTATGACTTGAAGTTTTCCAGTACTTGAAAAATGAAAGATGAGATCAAATCAGAGTGAGTTTAAAAAAAAAAAAAAAGTCTGGTTTATAATTCTCTATTAAAATACTCTTGAATTACTCAGCTGTTAGAGATGGAATGGAATTTATTGTTAAGTTATTCACTTAGATAATTACCTGTGGCTTTAATTGAAGTAGAAGAGAAAAAAGGGCAGTAGGATGCATGTGTGACAAGCTGGTTTCCTGGTAGGCTTGTTTAGGATTATTTGCTTGTCCACCCTTTGAGGAGGATCCATTGACCTTCTGCTTTTTATGTTTTAACTCTGTGGAAGACACTGAACTCTGCTCTGTGACAATGAGTCTTGTCCATGGATTCCTGCCTTGCTGTGCACCAAGGATGTTTTCAGGAAGACCCTTCATTGGGTTTCTGTTGCTGTGACTTGTGGCCTCTGCGCTGGAGGAGCCTTTCTGTAGAGGGAATGCGATCAGCATTGGGCACTTGTAAGCTAGAGGGCATGGCTGAACGAAGGCATAGGCTGTTCAGAATTATTTTCACAACACCTGCTGGATCTGTTCTAAAGTTAATATTGTGAGATGTAGGGAAAGCCTAAGTATAGAAAATTCTGGCTAATAAGAGAATGAGAAACTTTCAGCGCTAAGATGTTCTGTCCATTAGTGACGTAGCACCTTCTGTAGAAAATAGCTAGATACCTTTGCTCAGTATTAGACTTTCACCTCTGCCATTTATAGGCAGCTGCAAATTAAATGGCACGTAAGAAATCCTGATCTGTTTACATTAAGGCGATTTTGAAATGATGTGATCTTTCCTTTGGTTAACAGGACTCATGAAAACGGAAGTTCACAATTTCAGAGCTCTCACAGGGTACTTCATGATTGAATGTAGCAGTGGTGTTAAGGTAGTATGGTTAGGTTGTGGTTGGACTTGATCATCTTTTTTTCCAACCTGAGCAATTCTATGATTCTGTGATCCAAGGCAGGCCCAGGACTGCATGCCCAGCAATGGCAGTCATCCTCAGAAATCCCAGGCTATACACTAAGCCTGTTTGTTAGCCATGCATGGTGGCACGTGATTATTAATGCCATCTTACTTAATTTTCCATAAGGATTCGGAAGGGTTTTTCCCTTAATTATTTTATTCAGCAGTTTTACTGCAAAACATGGGATCTAAGACATTTTTGGGAAGGTGTTTGCTCTGAAATTTGAAATCTGCCCAGGAACAGAACGATTTTAATTACAAACGAAACAAATTAATAAACCCATGAATGTTTCTGATGAGTTTTTATTTACACTACCAAGTCCCCAGCCAGGTGTCTGTTCTTTGGCATTTAGAAAGCAGCAGTTTCTGTGTGTTCCAAGCAAAAAAAAACAAACGCATGCCCGAATGTCTGAAAGGAATGAGATTCACTCCTGTGAGGGAACTGATGGCAATGCAAAGTAATACAGTGTCCTCCTTTGGTTATAGCACAAAAGATTAATGAAATTACAGGGGCTGCTCATGTACAAAATGTACATAACAACATGTGATGCAAATCATTGTTTTGTTGCCTAAGTGAGAGAGAATAAGCATCTCCATTAGCTTCCTTTTGTTCTCAGAATAGTCAGTATTTGCTTTTACATAAGGTGTATGTGTTTGTGCTCCGTAGGAACTTCGTGCTGATCAGCTAAGGCAGTTCCAGGCATGTTCTTGGAGCTGCTGTGATATTATAGGGCTCTGAGGTTCTCAAGTAAAGTGCTACGAGAACAATGAAATCACTGTTTGTTCTCTGCTTTATTCCAATTCCAGATTTTCTCCTGTTAAATCAGTGAAAGAGAACTTCAGTTTTCTCCCAGCAGAAATCCTTCATCCTGATGCACGTGTGCTGTGAAACCACCTCTGATGACAGCAGCCAACCTGCTGGCTGTGCAGTCCCACCAGCGCCCCGTCCCAGCATGTCTGCCATCCTGCTGGGTGACATCCTCATCTTGGCCAAAGGGGCTCATAGGGGGCACAAACCACAGAGGCTGAGCTGTCTCAGCCTGTGGATTCTGGGATATTTCATGATGGAAAGTCGTGACAGAGACACGATTGCTGTACTGATTCAGCTCTTTGGTATTTATTCAGGTGAATTCTCTCTGCTCTTTAAAGGCAAAAATGGCAACGTCATCTGCTACTAGTCATCAACATCTTGAACAGCCAGTATGTGCCAGCATGGCTATTTTTCAGCAATAAAAAAGAGAGGTGCAAAGTAGATTTTATGAATGATAAGGGAATTCTAAGTCCTACAAACAGTGCAGAACATTGCAGAAGGCTGTGCTCCAGCCAGCTCATAAGATTGATGACTTAGTAGCTGTTCTGATCTACCGCATCATCTTAAGCCATTATACTCTGCTTAATGGGGTAGGTTGGAAATTAGATTGTCGCTTTAATGGGTAACTCACAAATCTGATAAAGTGTGGAAGTTTCTGGCAGAAAGAGATTCTTCAAGGAAATTTCAAATTAATGGAAACTTTTAGGTAAAATTGGAAGGTTATGGGTTTTTTTTTTTTTTTTTTTTTTTTTTTTAGTGATGGAAACATTCTTGACAATTTCTAGATAAAAGGTCTTTTGGTAAAAAGAATTAAGATGCTTTCTGACAGGGAAAACATTTACGGAATTATTTTGGTTTTTTTTCCTGTTAGTAATTGAATCTGCTGTAAAATTCAATTTCGGAGGATGAGCTATGGATCACTGTGCATGGAGCATAAAGAAGAGCAATCTTTGCTACCCCACCTCCTTACCATTTTATAAGGGAAAACTTTTTTTTTTTTCCATGAGGTTGAAGTGTGTTTTCTTTGATTTGTTCCTGTTGGGGACAATAGAACTTTTAATGAAAATGACAGCGAAAATCAGACGTGGCTGCTGGGTTAGCTGTCTTGCTATTTTAGCTGTGTTTATTCTCAATCTCATTCCCATAAACACTGGAGGATGTGAAGTTCCATTTGTGAGATGCACCTAGGCGTACCGGTCTATCTGTTTGTCTTCATTTAGAAATAGAAAGGAGCCATAATAATCTCTTCTATCATGATTGCTTCGGGGTCTCTAGCTGTGCCTGTGAGCTCCAAGTG
Source organism: Centrocercus urophasianus (assembly GCF_019232065.1). Lineage (NCBI taxonomy): Eukaryota > Metazoa > Chordata > Aves > Galliformes > Phasianidae > Centrocercus > Centrocercus urophasianus. The sequence continues at coordinate 5,588,817 of NW_024884722.1, forward strand.
TGTTACTGTTGTGACAGTTGATTTAAACAACTCAGAAATAATGCTTTCCAGAACAGAGCCCCATTTCTTGAATCATAGAATAGAATATGAAGGGTAAAGGTATAAACTATAAATCCTACATAAATATTCCCTTAGGAAAACATTTTTTCATTATTTAGTGAAGAAGATTAGTGTGTTTCTGAGCTGAACTGGTATGAGCTCACAGCTCAAAGCTTTCAGCACCATAAATTGGGCTGTGAGTTCACAGGTTAAATGACTAGAAATGGGAGCATTAGGTACAAAGATATTTGAGCAAGAAAGATCCCCAGAGAAACATGCTTGTAGCAAAAAGATCCTTCTTAGCTTCAGCTGGTAATGAAAGAAACTGGCTGCACAAGAACGGCCTATGTAAAAACCACATACAGAACAGGAGACCTTGAACAGCAATGTAAATCCCCAAATGCTTTAAAACAGGAGGAACTGAGGCATAGAATTGTATCCAGGACTTCTACTGCTTTCTTTTTAATATTACTTGCCTAACTTATGAAAATCCTCCTTCTCGTCTCTGTAGAATTGTTCTGTCAGAAAAATCAATATCCTTTGATCTCTTTAAAGTAAACCTTGTTAATACAGCCCTGATATGCAAGGAGGCTTGACTGTATTTCTCTGCCTACGTATGTAGGTTTTCTTCTTATCTGGGGTATTTTATCTCTGGAGCATCATTTCTCATTCAAAGCAGCAATTGCTTTGCCTGAGATGATTTGGCTCTGCTTCCTGACAGGCAGCATTTCAATGGTTTAACTTTTGCCCAAGTATTGAACGCTCCAGGTGTTACCCCTCTGTTTTGAATCCCTAGACACAGAACTCGACCATGCTGGTTCTGTGGTCCTTTCACATGGCTTCCTGTAGTTGTTAAATGCAATATTTACTGACTTGGTGTGAAAATATGAACAGTATCAGGTACCTCTGATAGCTGTCTTCTGATTTGTTTTGCATCACCCTCACATTTCTGCTTGTACCCACACCTCTGTACTGAAAGCTTTCAGTAGGAGATACATGCTTATGGCATAACATAAGGCACAATTGGGACTTAAAAGCATTTTAAGAGGTGTAATGAGTGACCTGAGGGATTAACACTTTGTGTCAAAATAATTTGTTGCAAATCAAATAGCAATCAAACAATTTCATTTGGTCATCTGTGTTGGCTTTCGGAGTTTGTTCTAGACTGACACTGAACACTTATTGTAAAGTTAACTGCAGAACAAGTGATGAGAGAAGCCCAGCTCAAAGGCTTTCCTCTTAATGAGTGTGCTGGAGTTACTCAGAAAGCTGGGGTGCTGGGATGTTGTTCTGAAGAGAGGGGAAAAAATGGTGATGCCCATAAAAGGAGAGCATCTGAGGACCAAGAGTAATGTTCAGCTAAAGAAAGAGGTAAAGAGAGCAAACGTGTTCAGAAACACTACTGAACTGTGGGTGATGGTGAGGAGCCAGAGCTTCAGCTCTTAGCAAAGAAACATTGTCTCTAGAAGCATAGGCACCCTCTGACCATCAAATCATTGGAAAATGATAGCTTAGATTTGGTGGCACAGTCCCTACTGATTGTAGCCTCTTTGCTGTTGCAGAAATTATATGGAGATACTGATTGGCATTTATTTTTAGTCTATTTCCTTTGGCCAGGGGCGTTATCGAGATAGAGCATGAAAAAAATAAAGGAGTGTTTTGAAGATGGTAGACTTTGCTTTTCCATCTTATTCTTTTACCATGACCTGCCCTTCTAAATTTATTCATAGCTCTATTGCACTTCATGCAACTCAGTCCTGAAGCAGGGAGTTAGATGTGTGCATAATTTTGACCCCAACATGGACTCCCTGGGGGTGGCAAATGCTATGTTATGTCTTCCCATGAAATCATAGTAAGTGAAAGATTTGGGAATCTGTGGCACAATGACTGTAAGCTCAAAGTCTTGAAGCTCATATTAGAAAAGTGGCTTATTGTATGAGCCTTTTACCACACCCTAAAATTTGGTATATATTTTGGAAAGAGTTGCTTTGTGTGTAAAGGTTCTTCACCCACCCTGTGTGGTTTCTAATGCTGCTTTGTAATGGTTATGCTTGTGCTGTTTTTGTTTATGATCCGTCCACGTTTCCATTCAGAAACCCATTATAACCTAACTATAAAATAGCATAAGAAGTTGAAATTTCTGCATGTGTCTGTTTAGAAATGCATTCCCCATATGCAGAAGGAAATGCCTGTCTGCATGAATTATGAATGCGTACATAAACCAAAGGGCAAACTTTCTTTCTTGTTTTATTTGCATCACAGGTCACTGGGCTTTGAGATGAGTTACTCTCTTCAGTGAATATCAATAGAGTTGACACTGAACTTCCACATGGCTGGTGATGCACCAGACATAATTTATTGGACTTGTGTTATCTTCTTCAATGCAAGGCCAACTCCTGGCATAGGCAATGCCTAATCTCTTCCCTTCATGATTTGGAGGAGAGTACGTTGGCTCAAATATGTAGATTAAAATTGATTTTGTAAGAGTTATTTATGGCCTTAGTATTCTGAGGCTGCATAGTCTGTAGTGAGCTATCAGACAATGCTTAGGTCAGGCAAACCTGAAGCTGATAAACTCTGCCTCAAGGAGGATTATTTTACAGATTTATGGTGTTCTCCTAGCAGCCTTGATCACTCAGATTGACTCAGCTGCCTGATCACAAACAGAATTCTAACATCTCTGGTAGCAGGCATAGGTAGCAGTCTCAGTGTGCTGTATCAGTTTTGGGGTGTGCTGGTGAGACAACTCGATTCCCCAGACCACAGGTGTTTCTTGTATATGATGTATATAATTTTAAAATTTTAGTTGACTACTTGTTAAGGTGCCTTGATATGTAATCAGTCCAGGAGGCACAGCCAATAGCAGGCTATCCTTTGCTCTCAAACTCATGCCCATGCAGAAAAATCTTAGCCAAAAGCTCACAGTCTTCTAAGACATCAAAGGTCACCCATCATTGACATGGCCTCTCTTCAGTCTCCAGGAGTCCTCCTTTTCCCATAGTCAGCAGCTTCTTTTTCCTCAGCTGTTCCTGTGGTAAAAGGAGCTTCTCCTTTCTCTAAATTCCTGTTTTGCTATGGAAATCCTTCTCATGTTCTGTGCTTTTTAACTATACATTTACTCTATCGCAGGTGGGAGGAGGGGAGACTTTACTTACAGAAATGAGAAGTTAGAAAATGGAATGAAACATGAACTGTATGTAGTTTATCTCCCAGGCAGGATTTGTTTAGCTGTAAGCATTCATAGAATCATAAATAGAATGATAGAGTCATCATGATTGGAAAAGATCTCTAAGATCATCAAGTTCAATTGTCAACGCATCACCACCATGTCCCTATTATATACAGGCATGTACGTATCTCTGCATGCATGCACACGTAGAGCCTTCTGTACATTCCTTACCACTCATCTCCAAGGTAATGTGTCATGAGCTGTGCATAGGTTCCTGAGTCACCCAGAAGTGCACGTTAATTGCAATTCAGGGATCCTGTGGTTTGGACTCGATTGCTCAGATAATCAGATAACTGTTACTGCAATGTGTGTTGCTCATTTACTGTCAGCACTTCAATTAAAAGTGAATTAGCATGTCATTTACACAAGGTTCCTCAATTAAATAAGGGTTTGGGTTTTCTTTAAAGCATACAGCAGTTGTTTCCAAACCAGGGTATTTTGCAGGATATCTCAAGTGAAACAAGAGAGAAAGCCTTGCCTTGCATGTGTGATGACAAAACGGTGGAAGGAAATGTAGTAGAAGAGGCAGCTCCTGGTGTGTGTTCTGGTGTAGCTGCCAGCACTCTAATCTCCAGGGTCACAATTCATCTTCAGATATTAGAACTATTTTGGGTTTCATCAGCTCAAAAGTAACTTCTCTCATGCTCCTTAAAAACTTAACATTTTAAAATGATTAGTGTAATATAGGCAGGGATTTTCTTGGGCCTCCTTTTTTTCTCATGGATTTTTCTGTTTCTCTAAATGTAGTTATAATGCAAAGGTCACCTTCCTTTGTGGGCTACTCCAGGTATCGCAGTTGCTTTTGCTGATGGGAGAGTGGAATTATGAAGAAGACAAGGTTCAACCCTCATATAGCAGCAAAGCAATGTTTCTTTTATCAAGTTATTTCAGTTTTATCTTGAAATGATTGTTTATTCCTGGAGGTGCTGACTCCAAATGCTTCCATGTAATGATATTTCACGTTGAGAACAGAGACCTTTTAGTAGCTTATATATAGTACCTTATGTAGTCTTATATAGTAGCTTCTTCTACATGGTCCTATCAATTAGGTCTTAATTCTATTGCCTAAATAAGGGGATATAATGTCCTTTTGTGCATCTTTCTTAGCAGCCATCTGTGGCTCCAGGAGGGTGTGGGTCACCCTTGGTCTTGCATCCTATCTTCTAGCCCCATGTGTTTTGTAGTAATGCCATCAGCACTGAGTATGTAGGATCCTAATCACTTCAAGGCAACGGAGACACTGTGATCCATTTCAATGAATTTGAAGCAGAGCCATAAAGACTGGCTGAAACAACTGCTATCTTTTATGGAAAAACACAAGTTACGTAGCTGAGCTTTTAAAGCGTGTAATTAATTACTGAAATTCAGTACCATATTGCACAATATTTGACTTTAAAAAAAAAAGTTTCTATACTCCATTGCAGGACACATTTTAAGTCATTGACATGAAGCAGAAGAATGTCCTTCATTATGTTCACAATTGACTGTTTTGCATCCACATCAGAGAATAATGAAAACAGTTGGAGTTAAATTATTATAACTTAAAACCATTCCCTGGCATATTATTCTCTCAATATGCATGCTGCTGTCTTATGGAAATTTTATAGAGTGTGGTGAAGACGAAAAGGGAGATGGAAAATCCCTGACCTCCTCTGATCACACAGTTTGTTTCCAAACCACTATACAGTACCCTATTCAATACAGTATTTAGAATCAGCACATAGCAAAAATTTCCATGAAAATTCCCAATTCACTGCTTTAATGAGCACTTAGTAGATGGACAGGATTTCGGTTTGATAATCAGACTAATAAGCTTGCAAAAGCCACAATTACTTCAAGTCCTTGAAAAACTCTTGTCTAGTGGATTTAGCAATATGAATGCTTGAGTGGCAACACATGAGAACAACAGCAAATCTGGCTTATGGCTTGCAGTTACTCTAAAAAATAAAGTCATAAAATACTCTGAGGAGGTTGGCCTTTTGATCTGCTGAATCTTGGCTTAGTGACTTAGGCAACAATTTTTTAAGGATTATATAGTATATAACAGTCAATTACCTTCTGAAAATTTTCTTTGTTTTCCTTTTATAGTCATACATTCATACTGTCATAGTTGTTTGAATTTCATAAAAGATCTTGACCTTATTGCTCACTGCCAAGGTGCTCATCTGCTGAAGGCTGGATAATGGAACGATTTGTAACTTATAATGAAACTGAAAAGGGAGAAAAATAAATAGAACTGTTGTAGTGTTGCTTCCCTTAGACACCTACTTCTGTCTTTCAGTTTTGTTCTTCAGAGTATTCTTGGAACAATGCTTTTTATCTAATCTACGGTCAAGTGTTGAATGAATCACAGTTGGCCCTTGCTGATCAATCATATTAAACATGTATCAGACCTTCTTCCACTGAGTGAAACATTAAGAAAGTAAGATAGACTTGGATAGTGCAGCATTTATTTTTTCCCTACCTGAAAAGAAATGTTGATCTTTTTCGCATTAAAAAAATCCTGAGATTTAAAGCTTTTAAAATATCATTTTTTATTCATACCTCCCAGCTCAGATAGTTAAAAAACTAAGCATGCACTTCTGCTAAGGCTGAGGGTATTGGTCCTTCAGCATGCTGTGCTCATTCCTCAGGGATTTCCTCAAGCCCTGTCAGTCTGTCCTTCAAGCTTTTCCCACAAGGACATCTTTCTGCAGCGTCCTTGCTGAAAATCAATGAATGAAGTATGGGAAGTAGCCATCTCTTCTCCCATACAGAGTTATTTTCAAACCAGTTTCTTGGACTAAAGTTTTTATGAACTGACCTTCACCTAATTTTTCATATATTTATGTTCTCTTGTTAGCTCATGGGAGGTTTTTGTTTTGTTTTATAGAATCATAGAATCCTTAAAGTTGAAAGGGGTCTTTTAAAGGCCATCTAGTCTAGCTCTTCTGCAACAGAGATATGCACAGCTAGATCAGCTTGCCTGGGGCCTGATCCAGCCTCATCTTGGAAGCCTCCAGAGATGAGACATCAATCACATTTCTGGGCAGACCCTTCCAGTGCATCACCACCCTCACTATAAAACACTGTTTTCCTATATCCAACCTAAATCTACCCTCTTTAAGTTTGAAGCCATTTCCCCTTCTTCTATCACCACAGAATCTGCAAAAGAAAATGTCTCATTCTTTCCTGTTGCTCCCCTTTAGATACTGAAAGGCTACTATCAGGTTTTTTTTGTTTGTTTGTTTCTTGTGAGTTTCTGTTCTGAGTAAAAGAGTAAAGAAGTAAAAGAGTAAAAGCAACCTGTTTTTACTCTTACAATGACAGGTGGTGGATCATGGGATCATCCCAGACTTGGAAGGTCAGTTCCAGCCATAAATTGATGTCCTTCGAAAGTGTACTTTGCAAGCATAAAGCAACATTCTTGTCTTTCTGTTTGTCTGATCTGAGCCAGTATTGGAGTTAATAGAAGGTTTGCCTTCAGGACTGGGTATTTAGGTCTTTCGAAAGTAGCCAACAGATTTCTGTAACTAAGTCATGAAATCAGTCCAACTTGCTTTCCTTGTGTATGGAATATATTAGGAATCTATGCAAAATTCTTATCTTAATGCTCAACTACCTCTCCATCTATCTCTAAAATGAAATATTTTTTTCATTTGGCAAGGAAAATAAAGCTGTGAAAAATTCTTCGACTGCATGGTAAATTGCTGAGGAGTTGTTGGAGAGGGCATGGAATTGAAGGGATGGAAAAGGACTGAAAAGAGTTGCTGACTCTGATCATGATAATAAATGCATCTGAATGCACAGCAAACAATAGCACACTGGAATAACTGATAACAAAGCAAAAATGGATCAGATGAAAATAAGACAGAGGAACGGAAATTCAGATCATTTAGATCTGAATTGTTGACTGAAATGTGTACTTTGCAGGTAGATTAGCTTTGGAAACAGTAAGACTCTACAGGAAAAAGAAACATAAAATTTGCTGTGTGCGTACTGAGGGAAGAATACTTGCTTCCAGCACGGAAATGCAAGTTCTAATGTGTAGGTGCTGGGTCACTGAGCAGTGGCTGATAGGCAGCAGCTCATCTGTTCTCCAGGTGTTTTTCCTCTGTACTTAGGTATTGGAGATGACTGTCCCCATGATCTGTTCTGTGTCCATGCTGCAGGTTATTTCTGCTCCAACAAAATGTTTTGTATTGGCCATTTTTTAATACCACACTCTCTTTGTCTCCATTTCTCCAGTTTGACAAGATCCTGTTGCATTCCCTCCCTTCAAGCATTCTTGAAGCCATCTCCAGCTGGTTGTTGAGTGCGTTTTAGTATGCATCCTTTCCCATCAATATCCAGGTCCATGCCAGAATTAGTCGATGAAGCAAGATCTATTTCCTCCAAATCCTACTATATAGGAGGAGTATGTTTGACCATGAGTATTTCTGGTTGAACCTGAGAAGGATTTTGCAACTTTTGATCTAGAGAGATCAGGCTTGTTAGTTTCTTTATGCAAGGTCCCAAAGTTCTCATGAATTTGGCGTGTGTGATATTTTTCACTCCTCCCTGTCTTCTAGGCAGTTCTGCAGTCAGAAAAGGATGTTTAATTGGTTTGCTGGGATTGATTTCAAAGCAATCCTTTGGCTTATCTGTACTTCCTTTATCTCCTGGTTTAACCGTAGTTCTTTACAAATAGTAAACATTTTGGAGTTATGCTGTTGGGTATAATTCTTTTGCTTTTCTTTCAGTCCCTGTGCGTAGCTATGACCATTTTCCAATGTGACAAAAAAGGTTTCTTGTTAGCATGTGTCTGATGGAACACAGTAAACAAGGCAATTAAAATATCTTCTGGACTTTGATCTCCTGTTCTCTCTGTACTACCAGCAAAGACTGTTTTAAAAGATGCTTTTTACCAGAGATTTGCAGTATAATTAATGTTTTCCTGACGTGACTTTCATGTGTACCAGTGACACCTCTCACCTTCAGTGCTGTGGAGGATTGCTGTCTGCCCTTAGACTGCAGAAATCTGGAGTGGCTCATTGTGTGCTGAATAAATCAAGGGATGTCTTCACGTCAGTCCTTGATGCAGTGCAATCTCAGTTCTGCCTGACCTTTTCTCTGTAATCTCAGCCCTTCCTCAACTTCTTTACTGACTTTTCAGCCTCCTCATTAAATCTGAGAAACTGTGCAACTCTTGAGAAAAGGTTATGAATATTGACAAATGCTTGAAACAACAGATCTGTTTCAAAGAGAAACTGGAACTGCTAACGGGCTCTGAGAACAGAGTGGGTTGGGAGCATGCATCTGATTCTCACTTGAGGCTATCATGCAAAAATCCCAGCTAGGGAAATCTCATCACGAGGTTGAAGCTTGGAAAACACTGAGCTGGAAGCTGGAGATTCTGAATTGCACACATAAATATTTAGAGCTATTAAAAAGATAAATCAGTGACTGGGAACATCAGGTCTGTGAGCTGGATAGGGACTCTGAGGCCATCCCAAGTCAGTTACAATCATACTTTTATCAAGATGCAATGGTGCTACAAATATAGGCATTAAGAAATGCTTTATGAAATGCATTTTAGAAAACTATTTAGGTTTCAAGGTGAAACTTCCCCAGAAAAAGAACAGATAGCCCAACAAAAGTGCCACTTGATAGGAATGACATGGTGAACAGGTTGAAAGCCTCTGAACAGTTCTTGGAGACAGCAAAGGCAGAGGAGGGCCATAAATACATTATTCTAGGACAAAATGTTCTTCTCTTGACAGTAATAAGAATAGGAAAAATAAAATTATTAAGAGATAGGTGGAAAACCATTCTGACAAGTTGGTTTTTTTGCCAATATCTGGCTTCATAGTGTTTCCAATTTGGGTATAATGTTTTTACGTCCCTTTGGCAATGGCGAAAAAGTACAGATGATTCATATATAAAGATTTATTAAAGAAAAACGTAGGTGATATTTCATACAGAAAAAAAATCATTTTGATCGTTTGCAATTATGGGTCAAATTAAATTAAGGCAGACCTGCTCTGAAATCAGAATCCAATGAAAGAATTGCAGTCTAGATTTAAGTTTTGAGGCATTGCTTTGAAAATAAGATCTCATTTGATGAAAATGTGAAAAACTCATAGACCTTGCCAAAATTAAACTCTGAGACAGTTAATTCATAGCAGTTAATAAGAATTATTGCATTTTATTGCTTGACTTTTCTCTCTTCCTCTTTTTCATCTCTTGAATCATTTAAAGGAAATCTGTGTGAAAATAGCACATTGAAATCAATTGATTAAATCTGATTATCCTTTTGTTCCTTTGGTTGCCAGTAGAAACAAGCACATTTAGAAAGAGCCTCTGCTTATCTTTTTCATTCTGTCTCACAAAGGCCAATAGAGCTGATATATATTCAAAAGCAAGATATGTCCAGCTGTTAGTGTTTTTCTGATGAACAGCTTCCTCTTTGTACTTCTTTCTGTCATTATCTTGGAAAAGTCCAGGATATTCTAGCCAGTTTTTAAATTACCTTGGGGATTTTTTTGGTAATTGTCATGCAGGTTAGAAAGCCAGATGATGGGTTGGACCTGGCTGCCTCTTTGCAAATGATTTACAGAACTGAGCTGGTGCAGAGACAATGAAAGGTTCTTCACTTTTCACAACTTTTCCTTTGAAATCTTGCTTTACCAGCCAAATACAGACAAATTAACCCTGGGTGCAAAGCATGCACTTAATGTCTCTCTGAATCTATTTATTTAAGGGATTGTATGCTACAGGGTGACTGTCAACTGGAGGCTGTGCCTTTGGTTTCCCTTCAAGTCCTATTTCTTGAATTTTTATTACTAGAGAATAGCCTAGTGTGATATCCTGCAGGATTATTTCAGTTTGGTGTGACTTTCATCTCTTGATCAGAACAGAAATGCTTGTAGAGCAAAGACAGTATGTATTAAAATCAGTTTAGTTGAAAGCCTATCTTTTTTGCCAAAACTTCTGATGACAAATGCAAACAAGCTCCTTATATTTACCTAGCAACCTCAAGCCCTGGCTAAGAACACTCAGTTCTTTGCTGTGTCGGTGGCAGATGGGCCTGGATGTGAGGCTGATTTAATCTCCCTGGTGCAATAGGGCTATCAGTCACCAAGGGGAGGACAGCTGTGCTTTGCTGCTCATGCGTGCCACTTCAAAGCCAGGGAAGCAGCAGCAGCAGCCGCCTTGGCATCTACTTAACGTCAGGACTGACTGCGCTTGTTGAATGAGGAGACAGGCATTTGTGCTGGCTGTTATATGGTGTTTCTCGACCTCACTTGGCACTACTCAAGCGGTTTGCTGTTGCCCTGCCCTCCCAAGGCTTGTAGAGACTTGTTTGAGCAGAGGGTTTGTGGTGGGAGGAATCTGCTCACCCACAGCTTTCTGATGCTGGAACTGAGGAGAGTACCTTGTCTTAATCTATGCAGGGGAGGGAGTTTGTCTGGTTGTGTTGAGTGGTGGCTGGCTGAGAGCTCTGGTGATGAGCAGGATGGAGGAGGTGCCTCTTGGAGGAGTCATTAATTGAACGATGTTTTGGCTTTGTAGGCATGGCAATGCCAGTGACACTGGAAGTTAACTGAAGGACACGAGCTCAGAGCACTAAATGCAATGTACTAACTCCTGTGTTAGCATGATTTATTCGTGTACAGTAGAGATATCTGTACAGGTGGACAAAGAGTATGCTTTGCAATCGATGGCTGGCATTTTAAGAGTGGAGATTGCTGTGTTTAGTGGGCACGGTAGAGATGGAACTTGATTACCTTGATGTTTTTTTCCAAACTTAATTGGAAAAAAAAAATAATCTATGACTCTATGACAGTGTCAAGAAGTGTCAGTGGAAAGGACAGAACTTGAATGCATTCTGTTGGGCATCCTTGCATGCATCAGTTTTGGAGTATCAAACTGTTTTCCCCTCATAACTTTGACTTTTTATTCTCACATGGTATATTTTGATAATGGAAGAAATGATGACAACAGCAGTGGGAGTGGGTGCACCCTCAGCAAGTTTGCAGATGACAGCAAGCTGTGTGATGCAGCTGTAATGCCTGAGGGGTGGGACGCCATTCAGAGAGACCTAGACAGGCTGAGCAGTAGGTCCAGCTGAATCTCATGAGATTCAACAAATCCAAGTGCTAGGTCTTACACCTGGGTCATGGCAACCCCTACTATTAGTACAAGTTGGGGATTATAAGGATGAAGCACAGAGCTGCTGAAAAGGACCTGGGGGTACTGATGGATGGTAAACTGGACGTGAACCGGCAATGTGCCTTTGCCCAGAAAGCCAGCCATATCTTGGGCTGCATCAAGCATGGCCATCAGGTCAAGAGAGGTGATCCTGCCTCTCTGCTCCATACTGGTGAGACCTCACCTGGAGTACTGCATCCAGATACGGAGTCCTCAGTGCAGAAGAGACACGGACCTGTTGGAGTGTGTCCAGAGGAGGGTCCCAAAAATGACCCAGGGAAAACCTATCCTGCTAGGACAGACTGAGAAAGCTGGGCAGGCTGGAGAAGAGAAGGCTCTGGGGAGAGCTGAGAGTGGCCTTTCGGTGGCTATAAGGAGGAAAGGAACAGACTCTTCAGCAGTGATAGGTGAATATCTAAGTTTCCTTATTCAAATTAAAGGAAAGGAGATTAAAATTGGATATAGGAAAAAGGTGTTTTTTAGCAATAAGGGTAGTGAGGTACTGGAACAGGTTGCCCAGATTGATGTCCTACCCTTGGAGACACTCAAGGTCAGGCTGGACCAGACTCTGGGCAACCTGATAAAGCCGTGAGTGCCCCTGTTCATTGCAGAGGATTTGGACTAGATGGCCTTTAAGGGTCCCTTCCTGTACAAATTAGTCTATGATTCAAAGAGGCAAAGCATTGCCCAGAATGATTTTTTTTTTCATTTGTTTTTCTTCAGTCAGTGCCCTGTTTTTTGATGTTTAGCCCATCCAAGTTTTTAGAATCCTTTTGTTTTTCTTCCCTCAAACTGCAAAATCCATTATTCATCCAGCAAGCAGGAACAGTCATCCTATCTGACAGTATATTAAGCTGCAGCTTTGTTAACATGGTCTGCAGAGAGGCAGTTGGTAACTGGCAAAGCAAAACAGTGAAGGGCCGTGCCTGCAGAACAGGAGGGGGTGGATTTACAAGCACCTGAGAGCACCAGCTTTATGGGCTCAAAGGGCTTTAGTGCTCTGGTGCTCCTTACGCCTACCAAATGCACTGAAAATGAGTTGAAACTACGTCAGGAGTTGAAACTGTGTCGCAGACCAAATCTGCAGTGGTTGGGTGTTTGTATAAGAGGCGCATGGCACCCCGTCTGTCAAACCAGGCACAGTAGAGCTCTCTTGCACCATCTGTTTAAGACAAATAAAAGACACAACAATACATCAAAAGTAGAGCATGTACTAAAGGAGCTTAAAGGAAGGTAGCTGAGCGTATGGAGACAAGGCACCGTGGTTTTGGTTTCCATGTGCAATGAATGGATCCCTTTGGAAAGACTGAAATGCTGGGATTTGGGAAGGTGTTTGACAGGCTGATATTTCGATGGTCCACTTTTGTTATAATAATGGAAAAACACCTGTGTTATTCCAGGAGATTTTTGTTAATTAGGGATTCATTTAAGGATTTCAAACAGCTCCAACTCTCCTGTCTGATGACATACAATAATTAAAATCCAATGGGTAGGAAAGAACATGCCTTTTATTACAACTGTTGTTAAAGCAAAACAATAAACCCCCATACTCTAAACAAACGTACAGTGATTTCGTAGTTATTTCAGGTATTTTGCACTGTTAGTAGAAAAAATCTGCAGTGATACGGGTCAACTGCACAGTCTGCTACAACCAGTAGGAGTTTTTCCATTATTACTTGTGGATAAAGGAGCAGGCTCATAAGAAAGTAGAGTCCCTTGGCGCACGATGAAAGAGGAGTGCTTTAATTCTGTGCATTGCCTCATTAAAATGGCACGAGGAGTGAGGCACACGCTCAGTCAGTGCAATGAATGGGCACGGTACTCTTGAGTTGCTTCTGTTCAGCTTTTAAATGTGTCTGTACTCGTCCCAGTGACAATCTTTTGTTTAGGAATATTCAGCTGCTGTCCCCATAATTGAATTTCACTCCTGAGCCTTCCTCATCACAGAGCAATGAAACCCCATAGCCATTTGTTACAGATTTGATCTGAAATTGTGCTTGTGACCCAGGGATGGAGCATGTGGCTCATGAGCATCCTTGGCGATCATTTTAAATAGAAGTCAAGGTGCACAGTCAAATCCCAGGTAAAGAAGAAAGGATGTACAGCACACATAGATGTACACACTCTTAATGCATAGAGCTATATATATTCTTCTTGTTTCTTCTTGTCTCTAGGAAAGAGGAGAGCTCTCTGTCTAATCAAATGCTGTGTATGGCACAAGGAACCTCATTCATCCATTCATGTAAATTCTGTGCGAGTAGCAGGATACCATTTAGAAAGGCAATCAACCTTTAAACCTTTGGAAAGATTTCTAGCAACAGAGAATCTGTATTCTCAAAAAAATCCAATTAACTTTGTAGCTAATATTTTGTGCCTTATTTTTAACATGAATCTATCCAGCACATCTTTGGCCTCCAGCTCTCATTGCTCCCTTGGCAGATTAATAATCCCTGCATTATTAGATGTTCTCCCCACGTCCATATGGATTGGAAGTACTTCACCTTTTAACCTCCTCTTGGATGAATTTATATTGAGCTCCTTTGGGTCTTTCACAAAAGCAACAAACTCTAGGAAATCCAGCCCCAGTGGATTTGTTTTTCTGGTTCTTTCACAACTGTACTGGGAAGCTGAGAAAGAGCGAATAACAAAGCAAATGTAAAGCATCTCAGCATGGTGATATAAATGGCAGGACAAGCTAACAGCCTGCTGCAACTGCATTTGTTGGCATTCTTCTCTGAAGGAGCTGAATTATATGAGAGGAGTAGGGAACCAGGGGAGCTAGCTATGTATCTCAATAAATGGGGCATTTTGTGTGAGAGCAGTGGGGCCATGCAGAAAGTGAGGACAGGGCTGGAAAAGTGTAGCAGGCAGGGACTGCAGCTGATGATCAGCAAGACCCATGGGAGCTGTCTCTAAACAAGGCTTTGGCTCTGCTTCTGATGAGGCTGGATCAACTGCTGTCAAACATTTCTCTTCCTCTGGGTGGCGTTTCTCTGCTTTTATATCCAGGGTTTGGTTTGTACTCTGTCAGCTCAAAGCCATGACTGCCTTTGTTTCTTGCTGTGTAGTAGCTATGCATGTAGACAGTATTATTTAAATGTGGATGCAACAGAGTGCCCTCCAAACAGTACTTACAGGAGAGGTCTGGTGCACAAGCTACTTGTGCATCTTTCAAGTGACAATGTGGGGTCTGTGGTCCTTATGCTCTTAGCCAATGCCTGTACGAAGGTTTAGAGTATGTGAATGTTCACAATTGCAAATATTTCTTTTAAAACAGAGTGTATGCAGCTGATTAGAAAAGCTACAGGAAGGGGGAAGACAGAAACAGAGTGAATGTGCTTTCGTAGAAAATCCTCCCAGGACTTGTGATTGAATCTACATTTGCATAACAATCGCCTTGTCTAACTACTTTCCAGTAATTTGTGTAGATGAAAGAATAATTTTCCTTTCGCTGTTTTCCACATTACTTAATTTGTTTGGAAATCAGTAGAATTACAGTTTTAAAAATGCAAATGATTTTCACTGAAAGTCATTCTACTTCTGTTTTTTTTTTATATTGATGTTGTTTGCGGGCGTTTTAAATACTTAATCATCTTTTTGCAAAAAAATTCTCTGTTTTATACCTAATTGTACCTATTACACTTAATTGCTATACAGAACAAACAAAGCTTAAAAGGAAAAGTGATGACTATCTCATGGGGAAGTTTCAAAGCAAATCTTCCAGTGTAGTTATTGAATCTTCAGATCCAACTCTTCAAAGGCATCCCGTTTATTGTCCAGGTGTAGTCCACCATATGATAAAGAAAATAGACTCAGTGACCTCAAACAGGGCAGCCAGCAGTACCATCAAAAACAAGAAAGCAGAAATGATTCATCACAAATATGCAATAAAATAAAATAAAATTATATATATATATTTCACAATAGGCATGTTAAACCTGTGAAAATGAGTTGGTGTCAACAAGTGAGGATGAGAAAGTGCCCTATGAGTGACCTTTTGGTTTATTAAGGCCTAATTGCATATTAAATAACATGCCTGTCAGTATGAAGTTGAGGTACACGTGTGACAGCAGCTATCCCCTTCCAGCTAGAATTTCTGACTCTGTAATACACATACTTCAGATTAGTTGAAGTAGAGTAACGGATTGGGCACTGTAAAGAGATGTGGTTTCATAAACAACCAAGTACAAGCAACTGTGCTTCTGTTTGGGGATGTGCTTGCTTAGTGAGTAAAATGCCAAGTACCTGGTTCTGGCCAGAATTAAAGCAGAGATCTTCATGTGGATTCCAACCCTGTGTGCTTATTGGCCATGTGAGGGCACAGCCCGCAATTGGGGTAACAGAGAGCGATATGTCATTATATCTGACTTTCAGTTTGCCAAACGGGGCTTTTTCCATGGGACTCTGCTAAATGGCCCTTAACAAGTGCTCTGTTCTGAGTGTCTGCAAGCTGAGGATCTGCAGAGCTTAAAGGGGCATTGCATGGATGAAGGTGAGTGCAGTCCTGCTGACACTGAACACAGTGTGATGCCAGTGGGAGGAAAGTAGTTCTGCATGACTGGCTACTCACACTGCAGGTATAAATAGAACCTACATCTGCACAGCTTTGGCGTTGCTAATACCTGTCGTATCTTTGCTTCTCAGTGGAAGAAGCAGAAAGATTTTTTTGTCCGAGGAAAGAGTCCAAAAACCTTGCTAAAAGGTGCACTTATTTTTAAGTGCAAATTAGCTGGAAGAGAGGGGGAGAAAAAAGCAGTAGAAATGATACTGTGTCACACAGGATAAAAAGAGGATTTGCTCATTCTTGAACTTCTTTTGTTCACCTGTAGATATGGCAGTTTTGTATGGCCTCTGTTAAGCTAATTGCTCCCTTTGGGATGCTTTTAAGACCATATTTGTTAGTCTGCACAGTGAACAGGCACGTGGGGCCAAATTTCAAGGTAATGGATGTTACCATGGAAAATCTGGCTGTTGCATCTGGCCCAATTATTTTTGACACGGATCTCATCCTCCTGTCTGCACCAGTGTATGTGGTGGAAAACAAGCAACGTGCCACAAAACACAACTGGAATGAGCTGGATGAGTCTGTGTCAGCTGTACTGATCCTATCACTGCCATGTGAATGACTGAACCAACCTGTAACGCCACTTCCAAAACGGACTCAGCCAGTGGCATTGGTTGTTACAAGATGACGAGTAACCTGGTTGGACTTCTGTACCAGTAGAGACTTTGTGGGGAAAAAAAGATCATTTCTGAGGATGACTCATTCAGGTCCACCTGAAGGGCACCACTCTGGTGCTGCCTTGCAAGCACCTGTCACTTCTGTGCCACTATCGAGCACCAAGAGCTGTGTCAGCATGATGTCTGCTTCCACGTGGCCATGGGACTGAGTTACAGACGCAGCATTTGGGGAACAGCCTGTGATCCAGCCCTGGCTATTAATCATTTTGCTGTTTGCTGGGTTATTTTTAAGCCAGATCAGTTCCATAGTGCAGCTTGCCAGCCCGCTGCCTGGACAGTCTTGTTCTGGATTGGGCAGAACAAGACTGCAGTAGGAGACGGAGAGGAACTGGGAACTACATCAGCTGGCTGTGCTATTTAAGTAAGTTCTGCATTTCAGAGCAGAGTAAATAAACTCATCAAGCTGCAACAGCAACCTGCACAAGACACTGCAGTTTCTTGGCTGCTTGAGCACAGACATGTGGAAATGTGGACCTGAATGTGACCATAAAGGCAAAAGAGGAAAGGCTGCTCCAGCTTCTTTAGAGCTCAGTATGTGCTCAGAGCTGGGAGATATGGAAGGAAGGAAGTCATATGCTCGTCACGTTGTCACCAGCACTCCTTGGCTGTCCTTGTCATGAACCCAAAAAGGGGACTGTCAATGAAAAGGAAGATGACATTAAAAAGATGCAGAACTCAAAAGTGTAATCAGTTGAATTCCTTTCCAAGGGAATTTGTCAAGGTGCACACTTTTCAAAGCACATCCACTGTTTTGGTAGATTTAGACCTGGAACCCCAGGTTTGTAAGCAAAATTTTCACTCCTGTGCATCTTCAGAATGAAATATTAGCAAATCCTTGTCCTTGTAATACTTCAAAATTTAATTAAAAAATTAATCAGTGATAATAGATTCTGTTCGTGTTGAGGCTCAAGCTAAGGTAGAACAAGGACAGTCCATGAATTCCTGGCTCCTAAATGCTGCTCTCTCTACCTGTCTGATGGTCTTCTGTTATCAGAAACCAAATCTCCCTAACAGAGATTCTGAGGAAATTCCTCCATTTCGATTCGTGAATGTCAGTAACATATTTTAAGAGTTATGTGTAGACTTGTGTAGCACAACTGCCATTCTGAAAGCAGTTTAATTTGGGAAATTAACTGTTGCAATATTATATTTCCAGTCATCCAGTAAATAAGATAATCCGAGAGCTGTTATGAACAGTTTTAAATTATGAATGAGTTCAAATTCTAACGAATTGCTTAACGTGAAATCAGTGACTGTGCTGGGAAATGCATGAGTCTCATGCAGGCAGCACTTGAATAAAGAGGTTAATGAAGTGGTTTCTTACTTGGAGAGGGAAGAAGTCTTTTAAAACATATTTTGCATTTATTTCTGGCAATATTTATAGCCATTAGCACTAACTACTCAAAACAAATCTGTACTGATTCCAGATAAAGTGCACAGAATTTTCAAAATTATTGTTTCTTTTAATCCCTGACTAAGCTGCTGGTCTTGCTCAGATGACTAACAGATGCAAGATGTCTTTACTATTTAATTACAGATTATTTAGTCTACTGAAGGACAAATGAGAAGTGATGATTGTATGCAGGAGTAAACACTGTAGTTGACTTTGAATGAGGCTCTTGGTACCTTATTGTAGAGCTAACATTGCCAGATAACTTCGTCTGGCTCATTGTGGTTTTGTGACTGCCTTATACCAGGTTTTGTTGAGTCACTGTAATTAGAAGTCAAGATTGCTGAGCTTATTCACATCTTTGGTTTCCTTACTAAAGGTGCTTAATTGTTTGGAGAAGCTCTGACTAAGAGGTTAATGTGTTTATTCCGCGGCATCCAGCTCCCGTGGAGAGCTCTCTATAGCAACATGGGATTGAAGATGTTTACCAGAAGTTCACCTGAGAATACCCCAACAATATTTGAGGCTCAGCTGTGGGAACATACAGCAAGAGTTTTCAAGGGGATAAAAGGAAACATTTGTAGGTTAAAATAAGTGAACAAATGATCAAAGCTTCTGAGGGTCCCTCAAGTTACTGATTTTCTGGTTGTTGCTTGAACATCACAAGCTTACTGCTCTGGGCAGAAATAATTAACTAATGAACGCAGGAGAGAATTGCTGAGGAAGGATTGGAATACAAAACTTGTTAACTTGTTATATCTTGACAATAAGATATCTCTGTTTCGTGTAATATCTGATATGTTGATCACTTTTAATGTTAAAAGCCCAATGGTAATTTTTTCTAATTATGCAGAAGTACCAGCTGCTGCCAGCTATAGCCTCCTGTTTTGAAGTTCAATCTATGCCTTCAGCGGTACTGCAGAAGTTGTTTCATTTTCCATGTTCTGTAGTTAAATACGTCAGGCAGTCAGACACAATCCCTGCCAAAAAAAGACTATCACATTTTAATTATGTTGCTTTGCTTTTAAAACCTGTTGCCTGATTGATAACTTTATGGGTTTAGCGTAGGAAGCAAATTATGTGCAAGAGCACAAGAAAGCAGAAACTGGGAAATAACTCATAAAGTTGTCAGGCAGTAGACTTATAGGCCTAAAAATGAGAGTGACATAATTAAAATCTGGCTTTTTTTTTTTTTTTTTTTTTTTTTTTTTTTGTGGTGAATGGGGATCGGAATACATTTAATTAGACGGACCTGTGCAAGAAAAGCCCACTGAGTTTGTCTATCTGGATTTAACTGTTGGCTTAGATGAACCTAAAATGTTAGGCTCATTTGGAAAACAGTAGGAGTAGTGAAAGAATCACTGTGCACTGATTCTCCTCTTCCTTTTCTTCTCCCAAGAGACACAAATAGAGATGGCTGTTAGATGGTTTACCCTACTGCTGCTGTTCTTCTGTAATGCAGTTTCAATTCATTTTGTCATGGCTCACCTTGTGACTCAGAAGGCCCCAAATAATATTCAAAGACAAGGAGCAGAAAGGTTTAGTCAGTGTTAAACTCGTTGTTACTTTTCAGTATTCTCATTTTGCTATCCTGATTTGCCCCTTTCGTGTTGTTATGTGAATATTTCTCCTGTCTTTCTATGCTAAGGCCTTTTAAATCTTATTTACATTCCTAGATCACATTCCTAATGAGAAATGAGCTCAAACTCTGTAGAAGTATCAAAAGAGTATATAACTCATATATAGTAATGAGTTCTATTAACTACAGTTCTTCACTTCTGAGATACAAGACCCTATTTTACATTTTATTGTGCCTCATTGCTGCCCAAAATTATCTTGTCACGTTATTGTTCAAAGACATTCCTATTTTTTTCCTTTAAAATATCTAAATTTGTATTTGTAGCTATTTTGTGGATAGCCACAAATATGTAGATAACTTCTGCATGAAATAATTATGTTTCATAATATTAGCCAGAACGACTAAGCTTTCAATTGCAGTCTTCTATTGCATTGTAAGATCTGGCTGTATGTGTGTGTTGGCAGGGAGAGGGTTCTTGAAATATTACATTATTTTTGGATTATAAAACCCAAGGAACATCTGGTCAACAAATGGGTCCAGCAGAAGTAAGTTCTTCTGCTTCTTTTTATGCCAAGCATTAGCTTAACTACTAGATATTCGCAGTGCCAGTCAGTCCTCCTCAATTGGTGACTGTAGTGAGAAGCCAAGAGCAATGTGTGCACAGGTAATAAAGGCCATGTGTGTGGATCAGCCACAGTGATATAGGAGATGTAACATAGATATCTATATGAATCCAGGCTTTGGTGTTCAGGTTTTAAGGAACAACTTGTTAGATCTTTGCAACAAGAGGACCCTGAGTCTTTTTGTATTGTTGTCAGTGATAGAAAGTCTGTTGACTTAGTAAGGTCTCCAAATGCCTCAATTATGTTTGATGACAGTGCAGAAAACTAACTCATTTTCCCCATCCAGTATCTATGAAACCCTATTGGAAGCATGAGTGTCCCTGTATGAATCTTACAGCAAGATGACTATTTCAGCTACTGGAGTTAACATCCTGTGCTTCTAGCTCAGTAATTCTATACTCCCCAGTTGGAAGCTTAACACACATTCAGACCCTGAGAGTCCCAGAACTACACATATTTTTGGTTGCTGGCATAAGTAATTTTCAGCTATGTTGTTAAGGTGATATAGCAGCAAAGTTAAGTTTCAAAGTCACGAATGTGGCTTTGAAAAGGCTGTCAGGTTGACGAATTGTGGGGAAATCTAGGAAATCTTTTGCCCTCCATGCTGCACCACATACGCACTTCCAGCTGAGCCTTCCAGATCTTCTTGTTCAGTTTATGAACATGGTGTTGGACTTCATAAAGACTGATGCTTCAATGGCTTGGATGTATCTTTTGCCAAGATAAGAATGTGTAGAAATCCAGCACTTTGTATTTTAGTCTCTCAAAGCTTTGTCTCTGTTTCACATTTAACATATGAACAAATGCTTGCAATTGTCTCCTCTGCAACCTGTCAAGGTGAAGCAAGTTTTTCAGCCAGTCAAAATTTCTGTGATCTTTTTGCTGTCTTGTTTCTTTCTCACTGCTTCTGCAGAATTTCTGTAGCCCTCAAGCAGTGTGCAATTTCAGTCTTGTGAAACAGGTCTCTGTGTTGCAACCAATCAGCTAAACTGGAGTTAGACAACAACTGCTGTAAGTGGCAGAAAATAAAGTAACTCCAAGTGCAGTAAGTGTTTCAAATGGCTTAAAAATTGCTTTATTATGAATTATAAACTACTTATGCTGTCTTGATAATGGGAACATCATCTACTGTGATTCATTGTAGTCAAGCAGCGTTAACTTCAGGGAGAAATGGTACAAAAAGAAAACTGCTCCCTTAGTAAGGCTTTTTTTTTTTTTTTTGGACAAGTATTGGAACCATACTAAATTATTTTACTTTGCTCGTTCAGATCCGTCCTACTAGATCCTTTGATGTAGAATTTATGCAGTTTGTAGTAAAAAGGTAAGTTTTAAGGTATCTGAGTAACTAAGGCAAGGAGTATTGTGTGTTAATCACCTTGATGCACCTTAACAGCTCTAAAACTGATTAACAGAATAGAAACAACAACAGCAAAAACTAGAAATAGCAGAAAAATCTCATATTTTCACAATCTGTGAAGTCTTTGTAAGTGTGAGACAACTACATGTTGGATCATGGGGTGTCCTTTCTGTGAGGGACTTGTAAATTTGGATACTCAACCCTCATGCAAAGTAAACAGATTTTCAGAGAATGCTGAGCTGTTCCACTGCTGACAGCTTGGAAATCAGAAGCTCCTGTACCTTATATGGGTACTGAAAATGTTTCCTAGAAAACGCCAAACGCAACGCTTCCCTGTGAGGTCTAGGGGAATGATGGCATGATTAGTGCGGATCCAGCCTTTTACTCTTGTTTTTCAGGTTACTCAGAATGTCTGTAGGTACAGAATGAACACTGAGTTTTGATGATTTTTGTCCTTATTTTATGTATTATAGAAGGATGCTTTTATACCACTGACTTTGAATCAAAAGAAAGAGGACTTGAGTGATAACCAGAGACCTAACCCCCCTGGCTCCTTTGTAAAGGATAGGAAGGAGAAAGAGAAAAGGAGAGGAAAAGAGAGATTTGTCCTGTCAGTGATCCATAAGATTAACTCAGCTCCTTTTAAACCAGCCCCTGAGTCTCATGTTCCACTGACCTCACAGGAAGCTGTCAGAGATACATCTCACTAGGCTAAATTTAGTCCCTGTGAATACCTACCTCTGCCATAGACTATCAAACAGTATTAATTGAGACTCTATTTCAGCAGGAATTCTCTCATTATGAAGCATGAATGCTGAGAGGACAGAACAAATTACCTTTTTTTTTTTTTTTTTTTTTGGATATGTGTGTTCAAGTTCAGTCAGATCAATATGGCACACAGTGCCATTTAATTTAAATTGAATTAATCAGTAGATTGCTTTAGCCACATCATTTTGACACAGTACTGGTAAAAATCTTGCCCTGTAAAAATCAGCGGCAAAGCTCTTGGACTTGGTGTCAAGATAACGTCATGACAATAGCTCTTCTTCAAAATTAATGCAGCAAAATAAATTTATTCTCTCCTCCTTTATCGTTCATCAAATTCTGACCCATTGCCATTTGGACAAACATCCTCTGACTTCTGTTTTCTTTTACAGAGCAAAGATATTGCAGGGGTTAGTAAAGGAAGTTTAAGATCTCTCTTTTCCTTTATTTTTGCTGTTAGCAAGTTGCTTGGTAACTTCACATTTCTGTTAATCCTTTGCAAATTGGGGCACAGCAGAACGTGCTCTGAAGATGTATATTTCAAACTTGAGGGACTCATTTTCTCCATGGACCACATTCAAATGTGGGGAAAAAACACTGAATTATTGTGTTTCAACCATTTAATTTTTTATTTTGTTTTTTTTTTTTTTTTTAACGTGTGCATACCTGCTCTCTTATATGTGTTGCTTTGCTTGTCTGATTCCCCAAGCAAAACAACTCAGCTATCTGTCAAGTGTCCTGGGAATGAGTCCACAAGAACACTTCAAGGTGACTGAGTATATTCTCACAAGCAATGATGTGATCCACTAGGTTCCACCGGAAAATCTTCCATGCAAAGTGGCATAATCTCTGGCAGCAGCACAGTTAGGATCAAGTGTTTCTATCAAGTGCTGTCCTCTAGGAGAGGACAAGTCCCTGACAGGTAGGGTGTGTTAAGTGAGCAGAATAATGACCTGGTCTGAACATTTAGCTGAACAAGCCATGAGAAACTGCTGCACTGGTTGTGAGAAGATGCTGAACATAACTGAGCAAGGAGCTGAAGAAAGTTACAGAAAGTACAGGAGGATTGGCCAGCTCACAGGTGGTGAGAGGGAAGTTAAGTGAGAGATATCCAGTGTGCACCAGTAACTGGAGGACTCTTTCCTAAGATGTGCATTTTCATGTAAAGCTAATACATGATTATTAATAATGATGGATGTGAGGACAGATTTGGGTTCAGAGAGCTGAAGTCTAGCCTTGCTGGAGCTGAAGTTTACAATTTATTGCTAAATAAATGGGCAGAACTCTCAATTACTTGAGCAAATATATTAAAGGAATAAGATGATCACAAAGGATCTTAGGGAAACTAAATTCAGCTTTACTTATCCATATGAGTTAATTTCAGTCATGGAGAGGAGTCTGTATGGGAGGATTTAGGCATCCCGTGGTCTTTTATTTATGAGATCTGTAGCGTCCTTTATATTACCTTATAATTTCCATTTTGCCTCAGGTCAAATGCAGATTTCTATAGTGCTCAAAGAACTCATAGGGGGAAAAGTTTCTTTCCAGATTAATCGGAGGTGGTCTCTAGACACTAGAGGTTGTTTAGTTTATATATTTGAAACTATGTTTGTAGAACTTTTCTGTTCTCATTTTCCCTTTTCAGTGTGCTTTATTTCTGATTTTGTGCCTGCAATTTTTTGGGATTATTTTGGGTAAAAACATAAATAATTTGAATGTTCACTTGTTTATATCTGGGCTTTTTAAAAGTTCTTGCAATTTTGATTACATTATCATAACGTGTACTGCATAGTCTGACCGTACTGACACATAGAGCTATAACTGGGCATTTTGTAAGTACTGTATTTATCTTAATGGGAACATACTATTTTTAAAATATGCTTTCAGAGATAAAAAGAAAATTCTCTGAACAGAAATTTTGCTCCACTGAATAGCCTTTTAAAAAGGAGTGACTGGATAGTGACGTGTACCCTTTTTTACTTGTATAACATTGAAAGCCTTAGAAATTTTAGCATCATTCACGTTAACACATCAAAGTATTGCTGGTTGAACTCAAATCTCTCTGAAATGCTAATCTGCACCCTTAGCTGTAGTGGAATGAACATACAGATGGTTCTTCTAATTATTTGGAAAAAGAAAGGGTGATGATTTCCTTTAATGATTTCCCCTTCTTTCCAAACTGAAAGCAGTTCCAGCTCTTCCCTCCACCTAATTGGATGATTAAAAGATGCCTTTGTCTGGCTTTCAGCTATTGAGTTTTCACTGCAATTTGTTAAAACTTTCTGTCATGAAGCAAGGTGTGAACCCCAGGCTACAGAGGTTTGGTTCATGAGTATTTAAAGCCAGAAGTGGGAGATACTTTTCTCATCCCATGTTATTGCACTGATAGCAAAGATGGGATTTTTAGTGTTGAAATAGGAGAATGAATCTTAGATGCAGAAGGTCATTGAACTGGCATGGACCCCAGGTGTTTAGGCTCCAGGCTCAAAGTAGTTCAGTTTTCCTGAGAATGAAAATGAAAGAATTTGTAGAGATATTGTCTTCGCTGCTGCTCTGTGGGGTGAAAAGTGCCCAGAGGAGCTAGAGCAAGATAGCCTATATAATAGATCGTATTATGGTCCATTTCAGGCATTTTACTTTTTGCTATGGGTAGACCAAGGCTTGAGGCTTTACAAGAACTGTCCTGAAATATGAGACCTGATCACCAGTCTGTTGGCACACTGCTTATCTGCCTCTGGATTGCAGTGGTGTAGATACTATAAAATCTCTTTTCCTTGCAGGATTGCATTCAGAGGTGACCTGCAGATAGGAGCGTCTGTGCCAGATGTTGAAAAGCTTGAGGGATAAGCCTCTTGCTTTCCATATAGTGCTACCAGAGGAATGTCTCTGTCTTGCCTAGGAACACAGCTGAACTGACAGGGCTGGCTGAAACGGGATGGTGGCTTTGGGAACCTACATCACACTGCCACTACCTGCCTTCAGCACTTGTAGCCTGGTTACAAGATGTTGCCTTGGTTCAGCCCTTGAGCAATAACAGCAGGAAGGAACTGACTTGATTTATTTATCTCTCTTTTGAGATAACCTTAGCTTTGCATTGAAAACTGCATGCCAGTGTCAGTGACGCTGCACAACTCCTCCAAGTATTTCCTGTTATTCAGCAAGAGAACCTTTATTTCAGGATTTAATAGCATTTTATAAAATACTGTTGGAGGTGCCTATGAGTTTTTTTTAATTAATTAAATAATTTAATACTTTGTTAAAAATAGCCTAAATGAATATATTTACTCCATCTACTGCATTTCCTCTGAGCTTTGACATGCACATCTCAATCACTCTCCATCTCCATGTATTCTGTTCCATTTTTGAGGATTTCCAGTTCTATGCAGATATTGAAGAGAATGGGACTTGGGTTCTTGACTGTAAAAAGACTACACCAGTGCTCACATTTTGTGGTCAGAAATCAATGTGGTTTTTTTTCTCTTTTCATTTCCTATTAACCAGAATACTGTATAACTTGTTTGCTAAGTAAAACTCTAATAAGGCTCAAAAGCTTATTTTGCCCCATGCAAACAGCTACTTTTGCTTATTAAAACTAAAAATAGGAACCTTTACTGATGTAGGATAGATTTTTGGATTTGTTGAAAACGTAATCCTGTAGGCATCTTTAGAAAAGCTTTGGAGAAGTTTGCTGTGTATTTTGAATTTGCCTGCTTGAATCTGGGCTTTAGCAATGCTGGAAAAGAAATAGGGGAAGGAAAAAGTGGTTAATTAGAAATTAGAAATCCTCTTGTTCCACTGGAGTGATACTTAATAAAATAACAGGGAACAGTGGTTTGACTAGATAGAATAATCCTTGTCAGTTCTAACATCAAATCAGTACTGCTATAGGGTAAAAGTTAGTAAAAGTTATCCATCCTCAGCTTCACCCTCTCTAGTGTTGGGCATGACAGAAGGAATTGCTATCAGAAAGACATTCATTATTATGTATAAAATGCTGTGAGGTTCTTGGCTTGTTAAATTTGCAGATATTAAACTGTCTTCTGTTTGGAAAGATCTTGTTTTTTTTTTTCCACAACACGTCTCTCTGAACACCCAGAGCCCTACTAGACCACTAGGGGTACACAAGTCCAGCGTAGCACATAATTTCACTTCTACTCTATTGAGGGTATGTTTTGTTGTTGTTGTTTTTCACTGTACAGAATAAAATGTGTTTAAAAGAAAAAAAAGAAGTAAGAAATGTAAACATCTGGTGCATGCTAGACCTCATAGATTTTGTTCAAGTTCTCCTAGTGTGCTCTATAATATCAGAAAGTACCATGCTTGAGTTGTGACTGCCCAGGTACCAGAAAATGTTCTATTTTATTTTTCTTTCATTTTGGGATGTCATCTCACTCTAAGTGGGACTGTGCTGAAAACATACAGAAGACTTCATTATAAATGTCTCTAGTGTTTTTCTTAGCCAAATATCTCTTTTCCTTCTTTTCTTCAGACTTGAGCTTGTGGAAAAGAGCAGAAAGGTTTATTTGCAAATAGTATTCTTGTGGTATGGTGTTACTATGCAACCATAATCAAACCACATGACAGTCCTCCAGATAAACCTTTAGTATAAAGAGCTTTCAAAGCTCCAGGGCAGATTGCTGCTAATGGGATAATTAATTAATTGGAAAATTGATTTTATTACTTTATATAAACAACTAAGGGCACCTGGAATGGTGCTTGTATTCTGGTTTTTTTCCTTTTCTTCTTGAAAAATATGAATTGGACTCGTTTCCCCATGAAAACAGCATGTGGGAATGGCAACGTGGTCAGTGCAGGACAGCAGGTATCAGTTTCTGTGTTGCTGCTGCCCGTCGCTCATTACGGGTACGGGAGCTCTGGGCCGACGCAGCTCCGGGTCGGGCCGCTGTCCGTGGTGCTGAAGCTCCGCGCCCGTCTCCTCTCCCCAGGTAGATGGACGCCCCCTGAAAAGCGTTCAGCCCCCAACAGGCTGGGGGAGCAGGAAGGCAGAGCTTCTCCACAGTACTGTAGGGAAGTGTTAGTGGCCGGGAAATGACTGTCGGCTTTTCTTGTCAGTTCTCTTCTTCACCAGGGCGCGGCTGTGCACGTGCCCCTGGGGGTGTGTAGTCAATCTGACTCCTGGTCGTTTATGTCTGCAGGGAACATTTACAAGCCTAAGTTTCTCCAGAGCTCAACGTTCAATCTGCAGGTGTTTCTGGGAGTTAATTCCCACAGTCTTACCTAACTTGGGGCATGTATTGGTATTGCATATCCGCCTAGCTCTTGTAGGAGGAGGAGAAATGCTAGTTTTTCTTGGGGGCTGAGTAGGAATTGTTGGATCTGGTGGATATGCAAATCTGCTTCCATACTTTTCCAGTTTAATCCTGCTTTGTAACTGAGACCTTTGCTTTCTGTGGGGTTTTTAAAGAAGGATCTGTTATACAAATATTAAACTCCATTGAACTCAATCCAGACAAGTGAGAGATGGTCACAGTTCCTCACCTAGTCCCCACTTTTCTGTAAAATTCTGCTTTAGTATGCTCAGTTAAAAAATTCAGCATGCTTAACTCTTGAATCGCCATGGAGTTTAGCCTTCTTATCCTGCATTGAGAAATTTAAAAAAATCCAGCACCCTAACATAAACAAACAACAACAAAGCACACACACACACAAAAACACACAAAAAAACCCACAAAAGCACAAATGGGTTAGCTTCTTAGCTTTCTTGATCATTAATTCCTGAATGGTTTTAGCTGACAAAGAAAATCTTCAGAGGGTTGTGAAGGTGAAGGAATGAAGTTTGTTTGTATCAAGTGTCTGGGTAGGAATCTGCAGTAGAAAGCAAGAGCAGAGAAAGAATTGGTGATTGCACTAATAAAAATACACTGGGGCTTAAATATTTTTATGGCGTGACTCTGCTGGCCCTGTCCTTCTCCTTACTTTGTAGATCATACGCCTTGAACAGAGGTCAAGATCAGCAACAGTGAAAGTTCATCTGACAGATGATTAAGTGCAGTTCCAGTTTGTGCATTAGTACCTGTGCTGCTCAATCTTCCCATCAAAGAATTACAAATAATACTGAAAACATTTTAGGACTTTGTCTTACTTGTGTCCATATGTGTAGGTGTGCATGTGTAGAAATTTTAATCCTATCTTTTGAACTTTATCAATGGAAATACTGTTAGTGGTGTTGTTTTCAAGGAAGAATGACTGAAGTTCAAAGTCTAAAACTGCACTAATGTATGCTGGATAGCATCTTCTGAAGCCCAAGCCCCATGCAGGCAATCATATCATATAATAAATGACTCAAGCTTTCTGTTAAAAATAGGTGTTTTTTTTCCCAATAATACACCATTTGTTCAAAAAATCAGCATTTCCAAAGGGTACTTTTTTGCCCTACCTCTTAGAAGTGTTCTACTTTTCAGCCTAAATTTGTCTGTGGTGAATTTGTCCTTTCATTTGTATTGTTCCCTAGCTAAAATACCTCTTCACCTGCTCTACAGTTTACCATCCTCCCCTGTGTTTTTAAATAATACAACATTCTGACTAATGAGTAAACACTCACAGCAGGAAAACTATCCAGAAATTGATGCAATGTAGAGACAAATTCACCTTGGAATCTTTCACAAAGTCATAGATTTTCTTTTTCTCGCACCTCCAAATTAATTGATTACTTCTTTGTACAGAAGCTTCTCCTTCCTAAGCCACAGTGAAAATGTTTACTGCCAGGTGACCTCAATTCTGATCTTTATGACAAGTTTTTCCTCTGTAATACTATCAAACTTCTCTACCTTCACGGTTTCAGAGTTTCTTTGTGTAATATTGCAGTAACCCTTCATATCACCTCTGTTTCCAAATTTGCTGGTGCTAGCTTGCTTTTCATGCTAGCATAAGAAAAAGAGCTATCAAGGTTGTTAAATTGCAAGCAAAGTTCTTAATGGGCATAAACAATTACTGCCTTCTAGACCACTTCCTTTATCAATGTTGTTATTCTTTGTCTACTTTATGGTTCTTAGGAAAATTTTCATTTCCTCTGGTGTAGCTGACAGTTCATCATATGCTAAATCGTATGTGTTATATAAGTTGAAATTGAGAGGAACTGCTGTATGTCCCAACTAATAAGCAAATAAATAGAATTTAGTAGCTCATAGATGGAAGGCTAACTTAGCAAGAGCTCCTTTTGTACCCTATTAAAGCACAGAAAAGCAGTGGCCACAAACAAAAAACCTACAAGCGAGTCAAACAGGCCCCTTAGCTGTAAGCACTCTTTTTAGAGTTTGTGACGTCTCAGCCCACAGCAAAGGCAGATACAATGTGTTCAGATGACTAAATGAGAGTTGGAGGTACAAGCAGCCCTGTCTTGGAATTATTTGACATGCACCCTTGTTCTCTCACTGATCATAAGAAAGTGGCAAAGGAACGTTTGTCTCTGCCTCCTTCAATGCTGGCAAAATTTTAACGTAGACTCAGCAAGAATTACGTGTTCTGCTCTCTACCAGACATGTCTGGAAGAATATGAAAGACTTTATCAAAGAATTCTGGGGATAACAAATAATATTTATTTATGTGTCTCCTTATTACAGAAAGAGACACTTATCGTGTGAACACAAGTATAGAAAACTGACACTTAAATGAGGATCAAATGACAGAAGAAATTTTCTGGAAGTCTGTAAAGCTGAAGTAACAGAAGAGGACCTCCTAACTTAAGAAGGACCATTAATTTTGCCAGCGTAGCCACTAGGACCAGACCTCATGTTTGGATGCTGTTTCGTTCACGAGCTGTGGGGATGATTAAGCACGCACATGCAGAGCAGCTTCAGCGCTTTAGGGGGGTTATCACTTTGTGAAAGCTAACAATGTTCTGTGGTCATACAGAGCTGGACAGATTACTGTGAGAGTTCATAGAAGCGCAGCTGTGAAACATTTCTGTGAAGATTTGTTGGTCTGCCTTCAGATCACACATTTTCTCTTGACTCCAGGAAAACAAGGGTTTTGATTAGACGTTGGTCAGCATCAGTATGTGTGACACTCTCACACGCTTGGAATGGCAAAACAGTTCCAATGAGTCATTTTGCAGTTTCTGTGACCTTTCCTCTTTAAGTATATTCTGTGTGAAATAGACTTACACGCCATTCATGAAGGACTCTGCCATCTAATCTTGGAAATTCTAGACAAGATTAATATTTGCAGTTTTGAAAGGAGAAAAGAGGATTTCTTTGGGTTAAAATGCTGAAATACTTTTTCCATTCAGCCCCCTAGTAAATATTATCTTTCCAGGTCTTGGCTTTAGAATACAGCTGAGGAAACTTTCTGCCTGAAGCCAAAACAAACAGGAAATCATTAACAGAAATAAGATAGGAGCCTTCAAACAGAGAATGAACTAGTTACTGGCTTCAGAGGTAAAGAAAATGCATGTAAAGGTCAGAGAAAATGCATGGAAGTTGCTTTCTGCATCTTGAAATAAAAGAACATTTAAACTTGCTTATAGGTTCCTGTGACTTGAACATTAAGGTGATCTTGAAGGCTACTTTACATATTTTGTTTGATTTCTATTCTCGCATAGCAAGCATAACCTTTTTCTCATAGGAATGCAGTAGGATATTCATTGGATTTGCTCTGCAGCTTTTCAGAAAAAAAAGTTAGTCAAAAATGTGTTTTTCAAGTGCTACATGGACACTGACATTATTGTGAGTCTTCTTTCCTAGCATAAGCATCAAAACTCCAGTAGGATGTGGGCAGTATGCAGTCTGTTTAGAAATGCTCCCTGATCATTTTTCCATGTGTTTTGGCTTGTATTAGAGACCCAGTCCAAAGCCTACAGAAATCGCCTAGAAGGCTCAGTTCGACCTCAGTAGGACTGAGATCAGTTTTCTCCCACACTAAGTGAAACAAATGTATTTACGAGTGTAAAGAAACAGTTTTGCAGCATTCTGCTTATAAGAAAGTAGTGCGGTCACAGGGGATGGTAAAAACAGTAGGATTCCTCTTTGGAATCATTACCCTCAAATCCTCCTGCTATTCTGGGTTGGACTATGTAGAGACAAATAGGTACTACATTCTTCTGGGTCCCCTCTGGCTCAGATGCATGAGATTGGGCTCCAAAGTGGGATGTAGCATCCCATTTTTCCTATGGGTCATGGGTAGGTCACAATGTCTGTGAAGTGAAGGATGGTACTTCTGAGCACCTTAGTTACACATGTACTCTCCCCTCAGGCTGGAACAATGCTCATATTCCAGTCCATAGCATAATCTAATCATACATGTAGTTGCAAAATCTGTTTGAAATGGTTTGAAATGCCCATCCATCAACAAGTATTTATAGCAGAATGGTTCGGGTCTGAGCAAAGGCTACACAAGATTAACTCCTCTTTAAGAATAGAGAAAGGATTATGACACGCTTGAAATCTAAATTTTTTGTTTGTGTGATCACTCTTCTCATCATATTGAGAGAATAATAGCCTTATGGAAAACACTAGGTTAGTATTTTCTTGAGTAGTCAAAGACATTAGGATATAAAGTGCCTGTAGTAGTTGTGTCTAAATCCCCTCAGTGCCTTGCAAAGCCTTGCGATGTTCCCTACTTTGAAGTATTCAAAAGCTATCAGGCAGCTCCTTTATCCTTTTATTCTATTTTATTATTTTTCAAGAGTATCTCTAGTGGATGTAAATAGAAACAGTGGAGTTTCACCGTTGTTTTTTTTTTTCACCAGCAGAGGTCCTGGTCCCAACATGGTTGAAATGGAGGGGAGTAAAGGGAGAATTAGCACAGTAAGTGTCTGATGCTGATGTTTGCTTAAATGTGTGCTCTCTGCACACCTATCCTGATCTTTTTCTAACGCCTGAACCACACAAAACAAATGTGCTGTTTTAGAGGATGGTTTGCATTTGCTGTTTAGCATGGAAAAGGTTACCATCTTCTTAAGGTTAATGCCTAATGAAGGAACATCCCAATTATACTTGTGCAGCTGCAATTTTTTTGACGTTTGTTGTAATTCACTACAGGTGAGCCGTTACAGCTAAGCTGCTTGGGTGCTGTTATCTCCTTTGAGATCTTTGCATGTTTTTACTCTTAAAGATATGTGAAAGGCCACTGAAAATACCAGCAATGGGCAAACATTTTAACCCCATTAGAAAATAAGATTCTTTCTATTCCATGCACAGTGCTCATCTCGACTTAACTCCATTCACCAGGTGCGTAGCTGAGTCCCTCTAGTGGTGTAAGCATTCATCCGATGTCTGCATGTCATTTGAATTTCATTTTACGGTCACGTTGTAGCAGCAAATTTACAGGTAGCTTTTTTGGGCGCTCTGAAGACTGTGACAAAGTGGATCTGAGATTAGATGCTGTGTAGGCTCGTGTTAATGAATGCAAATTTAATTTTAGCTGGGAAGGGCAAGTAAAGACATACTGCAAAGAAAGGGGAATTCTTGAAAGTATATTCAAGAACTAATTACTATCAGTAAGACACACGCAAAGAGCAACGTAATGCTCGGGGCAGCCAATAGGGATAAAAGCTTATGGACAAATCTGTCATGACCTGGTAGTGAAGACTGTTTAAAAACACTGATCTCCACTTAGCTTGTAAATGCGCATCACTCTCTTTCTCACTCGTATATTCTCTCTCTCTCTCTAACACACACACACACACGCTCCTGGATTTGCAGAAGCCAGACATCTAGGGCACTTCTTGGCATCCACAGGAAAATCATACGGGATTAGAAAAACACTGCAGTAAGTACTCCCTGCATTAAATGTTTATTAAGTGGCATGCTGTCAAAACCTACATTTAATGGTAAATACAGGAGGACTTTAATGGAAATTGGCTGTATTTGATTTTTCCTAGGAACTGCTGAAAGCTGCCTCTCGAGGATTACAACTTCACCTTTTGCTTTTACAGATGCTTGTTTACTATCCATGTGGCAACCTCTGCACAGCCAGTAATCCATTCATTATCCTCACTGATTGAGTGTGAGAGCAGTGCAGTGGTAACTACTTCACTTAGCTGATGGCAGACGACAAAAGCAAGGAAATGATGAATTCGGACAATTTAACCTCCCAGAGCTTTCTCTCTGCAATTCATAACAATGCCAGCAATTTATTCTCAGGGCTCCAGTTTGTTCAGTCCTTCAAGCCACTCATCATCCCCTGCTACTCCCTAGTAGTTTTTATTGGCGTCATTGGGAATTATCTTCTTATTTATGTCATCTGCAAAACGAAAAAAATGCACAATGTGACCAACTTTCTGGTCGGCAATCTGGCTTTCTCAGACATGCTCATGTGTGCAACCTGTGTGCCTCTGACTCTCGCATATGCCTTTGAGCCCAGAGGATGGGTGTACGGACGTTTCATGTGCTACTTTGTGTTCCTGATGCAACCCGTCACTGTCTTTGTGTCTGTCTTCACCTTGACTGTCATAGCTGTGGATAGGTATTATGCCATGGTGTACCCATTCCGGAGGAGGCTCACTATCCATGTTTGTACCTATATCCTGGCTGCCATTTGGCTGCTGAGCTGCACCTTGGCTGCCCCAGCCTTGCTCCACACTTATCATGCGGAATTCCCAGAGTTGGACTTCTCCATCTGCGAGGAGTTTTGGTTCCATATGAAAAGAGATCGCTTGGCTTATGCTTACAGCACTCTCATCATCACCTACGTGCTGCCTTTGGCTGTCATCTCCCTGTCCTACCTGCGAATCTCAGTCAAGCTGAAAAACCGAGTGGTCCCAGGCAATGTCACCCAGGGCCAAGCTGAATGGGACCGGGCAAGAAGGAGAAAGACTTTTCGCTTGCTTGTCTTGGTGGTGGCAGCCTTTGGAGTCTGTTGGCTGCCTCTGCACATCTTCAACGTGGTAAAGGATATAGATATCAGTTTAATTGATAAGCAGTACTTCAATTTAATCCAGCTGCTATGCCACTGGTTTGCCATGATGTCTGCTTGCACCAATGCCTTCCTCTACGCCTGGCTCCATGACAGCTTTAGGGGGGAGCTGAAGAAAATGTTTGCCTGGAGAAAGAAGAAAATTGGACCCACTACAAATTGCATTATGGCCAGTGAGGTGCTGTAAACACAAGAGCTGGTGGGAGTGCACTTCCTGCAACACTGTAAGTCACTTCCACTTTTAATCAGTTCTGGTTGCTAATGACTAGGGGCTCAGTCATAACACCACATATCCCATGGGTGACTTCCCCAGCACTTCCAGCCATACTGGAGAAGGAGAGGCAGAGATCATATCGCCAAATGTCTTTTTTTCTTTGATGGGAGCTAGAGGCCGTGGAGATCTTGGAACAAAAAAATCCCCTTGTGTAAACTGCAGGGATCCTTCCTATCTTGTTTCCATGTCATTGGCAGCATAGATGTGGGAACAGGGAAAAGCAGTGATGAATACAAGATCTGGATACCCCAGTGAGGGGATTAAATCTTTGGACTGGGTGAAAGTTAAGTCTGTTTATCTACCCAGAATACAGTCCCTAGTATAAGTTTCATAGGAAAAGACTGACAGTATTCCTGTAGATCTCCTCCATTAGGGTCATGATGATGAACAGCCTCAGCTCTCTGAAGTGTCCTTTGTGCAGAGCTGACACTGTGATCAGGGATAAGGGCTGCTGGGAGCATTGCGGTGAGATCCCATGGCTGCTGTGTCTTGGGAG
The DNA here is from genome assembly GCF_019232065.1 of Centrocercus urophasianus. Classification (NCBI taxonomy): domain Eukaryota; kingdom Metazoa; phylum Chordata; class Aves; order Galliformes; family Phasianidae; genus Centrocercus; species Centrocercus urophasianus. The sequence goes on from NW_024884722.1 coordinate 5,623,856, forward strand.
CTGTATCAGGGCATATAGTGAGATGAGCTGCATTGCTGGGAGAGGGCAAACTGCAGGAGTGAAGCTGTTTGATGAGGTGTGGCTGATGCACAGTGACCAACAGCTGATTAGCTAAGTCACCTGGTAAATTTGCTGATGCTGCCATCATGGTGGTCAGGCTGGAAAATGTGTGGAAACTCATCGAAATAGGAGGATATTAAGATATGCCACAAGACATTGAGTTGTGTGCTTGCCATTGTCTCATATAACCCCAATTTGCTGACCCTTCAGCAAGGTGACAATGTTTCCAGCCAATGGAGATCAGCGTAGCCTTGTCAGACAAGAAGTTTTCTGCTCTTCCCTTGAGGAACAGGATTTGACATGTGTAGTGGGTAATGCTGCCATCAGCTTTGATCTCCAGAGGTAGCCAGAGACCTTGATAGGGCCTTCGAGAACACTTCAAAAGATGGTGGATAGAAGGGGCTGTTGTCACTGAGCTGTGATGAGCACTGTGTGACCAAGAGAAGAAAGGCTTGTCAGAAAGCAGAGTGGTAAGAGCTCTCTTTTGAAGGAGTCTCCTGGGAGGAAACAATTTCCTTTGACATCCCCTTTCAGTAGAAGGAAGGAGTTAAAAGCTATAATGGAACGAATGATTTCTAGTCTCTTCCTCCTGTATGTACTGAAAATATCTGATAACTGATAAGAATCAGGGAAAAAGTATTGACACTAGACATCTTTTCTGAAGAGGCTTCTTCCAGCCATAACATTAAGCGATGTAAGGAGCTGTTTGATATCCCAGCTATAGAAAAAGCATGGACCAGGGGGCAGTTTTGTCCTTTTTCAGCCAGGCTGAACTTACTGTACCGTGTGTGGCCAGAGATGTGTGTGCTGCCAGGCATGGCAAATAGATAAGGTAGGAGAGAGAAGAAATAGGTTATGGTTTCACTGGTTTCTAAATGTATCCCTACTGTGAAACAGTACCATTCTGCTCATCAACCTTCAGCAAACTAATCTAGTTAAAAAAATACACAGATGCCAATACACACACTGGGAAAAACATTTGAAATCCCTTTTCACAAATTTCCTTGCAATTTCAAGCCGTGCTTTTGCCTGCAATGAGGAATTGAAAATTAGAAGCTGATTACAGCAACACTGAATCAGAGAAGCCTCTCTAAAGTGGGCACTGTTTGCATTTACTCAGTGATTAAGTATAGCTGCCTTGCTTATTGTGGTTTAGACATCTGAGTGTCTTACTGAAAAATGCTTTCACTGAATTTTGGGAGATCGTTCTCTTTCAAGTTCAGCATACAGAATAATTGGAGATTTTGAAAAAGGAAAAAAAAAGAACAAACAAAACAAAAACCCACCAACCTTCCAAACAAACCAACCAAATTTAATGAGGTTTTTAGTTTCTGCTTCAGGGCTTTGTAGAAAAGAGCAGTGAGTACAGCACTGAGAGAAAGCGCTGAGCACTGACACGAAAAGCTTTCACAACAAAATCCTGAGTTTTGGAGATTTTTCTTTTATGGAACTGTGCTATTTCAAGTTCTTCATTTGTCATTTTGCAAAGGCTGATTAGCAGTGAGTTGGTCCTTAATGTTTACAACCCCATGCACTAAATACAGACAGCATTTTATTACAGTGATCCAAAGCGCAGTGGAGTAACTAGAAAAAAAATTGCTAACCACTGCAGGCCATTATTTCTTTCCCCCAGACCACGTTTCTACCCCCATTTCCAGGCACCAGTTTGGTTATTAATTTTCTCTTACATGCTGGTGACCGTAGATGGCTGCTGGAAAGGGCAGAAGGAAGCAAACTAGAGCTTAAATTTCTCTGTCTTTTATCTTTAACTCTTACAAATGAGCTTTTGCTATCAACAGTCACTACAGCTGTGTTCACAGCAGCACCAAGGGCTGCATGTTGAGGCACTCAGCGTGGTGGGCACTCTCATATAAGGGCAGGTGCACTGCACACATGCTTGGAATTTTCCAGCTCCTGTATTTGCACCTGGGGCTCTGCTGCTGACACTGTGTTTGGACTGTCACCTGCAGGGTTAGGTTTTGCAGAAACACCCCAAGATGGTGTTGCCTTTAGCTCCTGAGGCTCCTTCTCTCTTCTCAGCAGTCCCATTGGGCGCAGCAGTGACTGTGGATATGCTCACACAGGCTCACTTCTGAACCTTGGCCCAGCAATCTCTGCTAAATGTAATTACTGTTTTCTCTGATATCCAGAGTAATAAACAATAATAAGATTTAGAGGCACACTGGTATACTTCTTTAATCCAGTTATGCAAATTATTACAGTAAAAGCCTTCATGTGGAATGTGTTTTCTAATCTGTACCCCTCTCTGGGGAGCTGCTGTGCTCCTCTGAGGGACCAGGGCTCATCACTACAGTATTTTTGGTTCTATAATTTTTAATTACAATTTAAGAAATCATTACATGCTTTGATTTTATAAAGTAGTGCAGTTCTAAACTTGGTGAGCCTATTAAAATTCCCAGCAAGGGTTTTTCTTCTTTCTTGTTTACATTCAAATCCAAGGACTGTCATAGTGAAGGATGGAGCAAGGTCTGTATCTGAGCTGAAGTGAATGCTCAGTGAGGTGAGCAGAACACTGTGCTCCCTGTCTGCTGGGTTTCATTTGAGTTGTTTCCATATACCAAGAGAGCTTTGGCAGGTAGATACCTGCATCTGCATTTTACAGCAGCAAATACATGCAGCTTATGATGCCTCCTTGGGCTGTTCCAAAATGCCAGTCCCTAGGTGTATAGTGGAATTTGTGTACGTGTGGTGTGGTGTTTCCAGGTAGATATCATAAAGCATTTACTGTAAAGTTGGTTGTCAGGGCACAGTGAGGATTTTAGGCAGGAGGGAACATGGAAATGAGAAGATTTTGTTGGGGCTGGACAAGTCAGAAGGCTCTATATATCTTAAACAAGGAGATTAAAGGAGATACAAAAGGAGATAGGGGAAAGAGACAGAAGGAGATGAGATGTCTACATTTAGAGTGAGGAGAAGAGATTAAACCAGCAGGAGTGACAGCTTTACAATTTGAAGCTAGATCTTGGAGGGCTCCTAGGGCATCTTCCTAGCAAACATGCTGCATTTTCATTGAGTGTAGATGCAGAAATTCTTGGTCAGACATAAGCTACTCCCTGTGGTCAAACAGAACTAAAAGGTGATGCACCTATGAGCAACATCAAAATGTAAATCAGTATTTGAGCAGAAACAAAAAGACAGGTTATCAGAACAAAGGGCGCTAAATCTGAAATCATAGAATGATGGAATCATCAAGGTTGGAAAAGACCGCTAAGATCTTTCAGTCCAACCCATCCCCATCATGCCCACTGCCCACATCCCTCACTGCCACATCTCCATGCTTCTTGAACACCTGCAGGGACAGTGACTTCCCCAGCTTCCAGTGCCACTGCATTGCCACTCTTTCTGAGAAGAAATGTTTCCTAGTATCCAACCTGAACTTCCCCTGGTGCAACTTAAAGCCATTAATTCTCATCCTAAATCAAGCCATAAGAGCAAAACAACAGTTAAACCTCAGGGTCAGGTAGAGTTGGTCTCTCACAGACCTCCAGAGAAGTCACCAAAGACTAAAATGTTTGTGAGATGCATTGATTTCGTTCCTTGTACCTGGGTGAAGAAAATGATGAGAGCTGTATTTGTATCAAGTTCAGGAGCAGTATTTGGGGGATGGCAGATCACCTAGGATGGACAGAGGTAGGCCCTGCTATACAGGATCACAGTAAATGCCTCTAAGCTGAGAGAAATGGGGAAAGCTGACGTTTTCCATACCAGCTGAACAGCAGATGCTCTGTGTAGTTTTAATTGAGTGAATCTTGCTTGTTGAGCTGGCAGTGGTGATCTATAATTAGAAGTCTAAGAGAATGCAGGGTACAGATAAAAGCAGAAAACAGTACACCTGCAGCTGGAGAAAAATGCCAGTTGGGCAGCACTGTGCAGCACATCCATCAACCTGCCCACCAGATGAGAAAAGCACAGACAGAAATTGTGTGCATTTCTGCATGAAGAGCCATAACTCAATTGTTTTCCTCCAGACTTCTCCCTCTCACTGCCCACTTTTTTTCTTCTTTTCCTCATAAGAATATTGGTATTCCTCCTTTCAGTAGTTGTATTCTATCTCAGAAAACATACAGAGATCAGAGCTCTAAAATGGGGATTATCTTCTCCTCTTTTCAGGAATTAGACTCAATGATGTTTACAGGTCCCTTCCATTTTGGGATATGCTGTGATTCTATGACTCTCTTTTAAATGTCTCTCTGAAGAAAGAAATAGCCAGTTAGATGACACACAGCTCATACGTGTAGCTATTAGCCATGCAGATCTGCAGCTGGCAGGAGTCTTTCTACCACTTGGAGCACTACCTTTAATGGTTGTATTGAGTAAATATCCCTCCCCATAGAGTGCATCCTTGTTCTGGGCCCAAAATGCTGCTGTTTAAGTTAGGCTCATGGTTGCATTTAATGAACCTGAATGTCTTTTCCAACCTAAATGATTCCACAATTCTAAATCCTCCTATGTATTTGATCCTTTGTACCAGCAGAGCTGCACTACTGCATCTAAGGCACCTGCTTGTAGGAATGAGACATTTCCTTCCAAAACCTGTATCATACTCTCCATCTGAGAAGCTACGAATGAGGACACACCTACAAAAGTAGGTGGGACCAGATGGTTTATTTCACAAGGCTTCCTGTTTTGTACATGTTTCTCTGCTCCCTGCTCTCCCATTCTGCCTTTTGAACACATTGATCAACTGAAAAAAAAACAAAAAACACACCAAACACCAAAAACAAAACCAATAACAAAAATATAGGCAAGAGCCTCCAGGATATTCAGCTCCTGGTAGCTGTTTGAAATTAGGAAGCATTGCTTTGGTTCTACCCGGGGAAGGAAATGAGACGTACGTGCTCTCCATCTCAGGGACAGTGCCATCTGCAGGGGGTGGATTAAATGGTTTACAACTAGCGATGAGTCCACCAGGCTGCCTCCTTGCAAAGTACTGATGAATTATCCAGAAAGCGAGGTGTCAAGAGCATGAAGCTCAAACAGCCCTCACTGGGAGTTGTGCCTCTCTGGGATCTCTTTGACAAGGAGCTGATAGGGTTGGCTTTCTTGCCTGGTGTTGCTTGCTTTGTCTTTCAGCAGCTTGCTTTGTCAAACTAAGTTAATTAAGATAGTAATTGATATAAATAATAAAACATGCACTCAGGAGCTCCCTGCTTTGTGTCTGGAGCCTCCTGGAAACCAATTTAGGATCACCACTATCGGCAGCTGACTGGCTTTGCATTCTTTGCATCTTATATTAATTAACACCATTAAGTTGTAATTTTCTTTTATTTTTTATTTTTTCCTCTGCAGGAAACACAAAAGAGTGGGAGGAGATGGCTCTAATTCCAACATCAATATTTCCTACAATTCCTACATTTCCATTTGGTGCTGGTGACACTCAGCAGTGAGCAGGGCTGTGGGGAACAGCTTGGAGCTTTGCAAAGGAGCAGCAACGTTACCCTCTCTGCCAATTACAACTGTTGATTTCTGGACAGGTTACTGCAATGGCACCCTGCATCTCACAACAGCAGGAGGGGTTTTGGCTTTGGTGATGTGCACAATGCTGAGGACCGGTTCTGCACAGCTGGGGTTTGCAGTGTCAGGGGAGCACATCTGGCAGCAGCTGGTGATGTGATGCTGAGCAACAGGAGGGCTTGCACCTATCTGAGGTGGCCCTGCTCTCTCTGTGGCTTCTTAGCCACAGGGAGCTGTGTTCAGTTGCCCCATAGCATCTATGACAAGAGAGGTGAACTCTCTAGAGGACATGTGGCAGTGGAATGAAATAGCAGCTTTGGCTTGTGGTCAAAGATCATAGCACATCCTACTTCTCCAGTTTGTGTAACCAGCTGCATTTGGGAGGTAACAGAGAAGCAATGCACTGCACTGTGCAGCATGTCTTTCTAGGAATTGCAGAGGCAAAAAAAAAGTAAAATTAGTATTTTTTTGCACTCAAGTAAAAAATAACCATCCCAAGGTTACATTTGAAACCAGTCAGAGGCTGCATTTCTGAATGAGTGCAGAAAGAACTACTCAAGCCTTTTGATGAGCATGGTCCCTCACTTGCAGCAGGCCAGCTTAGCTCAGCAGCCTTACTGCATTGCTTCTTACATCCGTCAGCAATATGACAAGTCTAAATAAAGGTAAGTCAGGTATAGATGCACAGCCCAAGAACTGCTTGCATTTGGTCCAGAGATGGCTGAGTTGTGAGGGGAATGCATTTGGGAAAGAATCTTTTGTAAAAATGGCTGAAAGGTTGGGAGGAAGTTCTGAGTGTTCAACCAACCCACTCCTCAGCAACGGCACCTGAGGAAATTGCATACAGATCTGGCAGCACTGAGATGAAAGCCATCCAAATGCCATGTGAAAGAGTTATTTATAAGCTACACTGCTAATTAAAAATTACTTTCTGAGTAACTATTTATGCAACTTATTTTGAATCATTAAGAAGAAAAACCCTCAACATTCAGCTTTGGAACGATTTCCTCTCAATTATTAGATCCATTTAAAATTCAGCATCTGTTGTTAATATGCATAACTTAGAAAAATTAGGACTAGACACAGCATATGGCTGACCTGCTTAATCTTAACAAAATCAATAATATTTTCATTATGAACCACTTCTTCATTAAAACATGTATTCACATCTGTTGTATAAAATAATGTTTATTTGTTAAAACCTGTAGTACAACCCTTGCAATTGTTGTCAGTCACAATTAATGGCAAATCAGTTTGATAGTGCTTTTTCTTGGAAGATTGCTACAAACTGAGGACAGAAAATGCAAACCATCAATGGCCAAACCAAGTTCTAGCAACATCACCAACAACACGCAGGGAGACTCTTGGAGAGCCCAGTTTTGCTGTTACCTACTGAGTTCCTGGAAGTGTTCATGAAACACATAGATGTGGCACTGAGGGACATGGTAAAGATATGTTGGCGGTTGGCCTAGAAGATCTTAGTGGCCTTTTCCAACCTTTATGATTCTATGATTCTTTGTTTCTGAAACACTATGGAAAGCACTGTTCAAATCCTTTTCATTAAAAGAAAAAAAAAAAAAAAAAAAAGTTTTTTTCCCATGGAGCAGTTTCAAATGGCACTACCTGTATGTGCTGTTGATGAGGGTAAGATGAGAGCAGAAAAGACAGCTCAGACTTCAGAAGAGGAATTAAGGAATTACCTCTGCGTCCTGCTGTAGGGAACCTGCTTTGGCAGGGGGGTTGGACTTGATGATCTCTGGAGGTCCTTTCCAACCCCTACAATTCTGTCATTCTGTGAAAAGCCAGACTGCCCACATCTTGAAGTCACTAAATTGTTGGAGGAACGTGGTTATGAATTCAAAATGCATCTTGTAGTTGTTTACTGAGATGATTTACCCCTTTTCCCCCACTTATTCTGCTTGAGTTCCAGGCTATTAATTCTCACACAGAGACATCTCTCTGCACCCAGACTCAGAGATCAACTTTGAAACCACATCTTCACTTTCATCCTCAGTCATAGCTGTCAGTTGGCTCAGTTCAGTGAACGACTTTTTCTGCACATTAACATTCAACATTTTGGGCGAAATCTTCTCCCAATGCACTGTACAAACAGCCTTTCTGTTATGCCATTTGTGCTCCTATGCATTGAGCCAATTGGTCTTTAAAGTTTAAATCTAATTTGTGAGTTTAGCTCAGGTCTGCTTTGTAAGAATTTGAACAGAAATAACACATTAACTATTGGCCCTGGGTTAAATAGCTTTTCTAGTTGTGTGAAATGTATTATCAAGTGAAACAATCAAAACAATGTACATTAAAGGAATCAATCAGCATTAAAGAATAAACAGTTCTTAAAATGCCACAATTCCTGTAAAAGGGGTAGAAGGTATTTCACTTCCGTGGGTCAAACATTAAAACATTTGATAGCTTTCTAGATCATTACATGTTTGCTGAGGGCAAAAAGAAAAAGCATGAAATTTTCAGTGGCAAAAAAAAAATAAAAATTAGCTTGACCAGTTTTACCAGGCACCTCACGTTCAACAAACACAGCCCAATTTGCAGCACTAGCTATGGTGGAAATAGAGACAGTTCAGCAAACATTTTTGCTTCCAGTCATAATGTGAGGTGTTCGAAACCAGAGGTAGAAGGTGGGTTGGAGGAAGACCAAAATGGTATGAGAATGGTCTTATAAGTTATGACACCAGTGAATAGAGGCTGAAGGGAGAGTGCAGATTTAGAAGGCTACTCACATTCAAATATTGAGACCAGAGAAAGCCTGATGTCACCTAGAGCTACATCAAACCTGGCAATTCACTTATTTACAATCCTAGCAGGCCTTACAGATTACACTAAATATTAGATATTTGATAAAAAAAAAATGTGCAGTTTGATTAATTAATTTGATTAATTGCGTTACATAAAGCCTAAGCTCTTTGTGCAAGCAAGCTTTGAGCAGGAACTGTGTTCATACTGCCTTTTATTTGTTGTAGTCCAAAGACCAAACTAAGCCTCTCTGATTTTCTGCTGTAGATAATAGCTCCAGACTGAGCTTTGAGGTGCCTATCCACAAGATTTTAATTCAACATTCACAGCATCACCAGAGGATAGAAAACAACAAGCAATGTAAATAGAAACTCTTGCTATTGACCCATTTACAGCAACTAAACATTTTTAAAACCAGAAGAGATGACAGAGGAACGCTGGAAGCTTTGAAGTAGTCTGTTTCATCTCTGGATTGCTAGAGGTGTTTTCTGTGAAACTACAGCTCTTGTGACCTGAAATTTCTGCCTCCTGCATTTGGTCTTGGCAGCCCCAGAGCACAGATGTTTCCAGGGAGAGCAATATTCTTTCAAAAGTATTCTTTCCTCCTGAGCTAGATACTGCTGCTTTTAATCACCCTAACCAGAACTGCTGGAACACAGCAAGCAAGACACTGCTCACAACTCAATACAGCAGAGCCTAGCTATGCAGGTGCATGCTAATTTCCTCCACCAATGGAGGAGCATCCAACAGAAACTTATTATCCAATGAATCTCAACCCCACATGTATATTTACAACTAAGTGCTAATTAGCTTTAGGAGAACCCACCACAGAGAAATAGTTTCACTTAGTTCAGAATAAACAGCAGGGTGAGATAAGCATTCACTGTGGGCTATCAGCTGCAAAGAGCAGCCTGATGGGAAGACATAACCCCTGTGATTCACAGCACTTAAGCACTGCGATGTGGCAAGCTTCAAATGTCTCCTTTTGAAGAATATTTGGTTAGAACTATCTGAACAAAAGGGAAGAAAACACTTGTTATGCTTCAGTGATTGCATGGAGTCACACTGTGGGCTGCTCCCAGGTACCCAAGAAACTGGGCACCAGTCCCACTGAGGTTAGGAACCTTCATGTCAGATTTAAGCAGACAGGTGCTTTACAAGGGGATTTCTCAATATGCAAGACTGGAAACAGTTTCTCCTGAAAGCCACAGCCAGCATAGGACTGTAATCCATGAGCCACATGCAACAAAGCAGAGCGTAAGCAGAGATAATCATCAGCCTAACCCGGAGCTGAAGCAAGTGCTCTAAATCAAAACTAGTCAGTGGATCAAGCTCCACAGGAACTAATACCAAATTCCCTTCATTTCAGTATTCAACACCTTAACATTTAAGAAGATGACTGGGTACCCTCTAGAGTCTCACATGAAGTTTGCCTCCCTGGAAACTGCTAATCAGTTGTTTTCTCTCTAATTCTTTCTAAATCAGAAAAATAATCAGTGCTCCCCATCCAGCCAGCAGCTTTACACCCTTTCTGCAAGAATTCACCCTCCAACAAGCCCTTCATTCCCTGCCCCAAGCAGCAGCCTTTATAGGGCATGTGGTGATCCCATGGAAAATGCCAGCACCAGCTGAAGGCTGGGTGGTGTGGGAATGCTTTGTAGGGAGTTTCAGCTTTGTGAACAGTATGTTTTACAGGATTGCATTCGTAGTGGGTATGTGAAGACAGATAAAATCCATGTATGCAAAAGGATGTTTAAAACAGCTGACACTAAGAAAGAAACCTATTGAAATAGAAGGAACTCTCCTTATTTGTTAAGAAAATAGATACTGAAAACTTGCAAAAACGAAACCAAAACAAAAATGGGGTGGGGGAGGAGGCAGCAATAAAGGAATCAAATTTCCACTTAATTGTAGACCTGTTTCCACTTGAGTAGCAAAGTGCTGTTCCTAGGCTGTCACGTTCTTTCTAAGAAACTTGATCTCCTAATTATAATTGCTGTCTTTGTGCAGAAGGTATTGACAGCCAATTTTTAGATGCCTGCTGATCCTGGGGCTGCCTAGAGGATGGAGGAGGATGGATCAGTGCCAGACTTGCTCCTCCCTAACTGGCTTTTGCTGTTGAGTTTGTGCCAATGATCAGTAGAATCTCAGTACAACCCTAGGACTGTTCCTCACGCTTCCTTCTCAGGAAGTGCAGTGGAAGCAAGAATGACAAGCTGCTGGTGGCAAGCTGTGGTCATCACAGCTCCTCTGAAATGAGCTCAACCAAGTGCTCAGAGCCTGACTTCAGTATCTCTAGGGACATCACACTGACCACCTCTCTAGGCAACATGTGCCAGTGATTTGCCCCTTACTTCTCATTTATTTCCTTTCACTAGATGCTTAGAACAGGTGATATGAAGATCACCTGTTTCAGTTTCTTCAGTTTGCAAATCTTTTCAACCTGTATGAAAAGCTACGGGATGAAAACAACAGGCTCTGGATGCATCATGAGCTGGCAAGCAGCCTTCTGTCCATATGCCTGTGAAATGTCTGAGCAAAAAGACAAATCAATACTAATTAATGGTCCCCTGGAAAGTAAATGATTTGCTCATGGTGTGCAGCATAGCAAGGAACCCTGTAGGCTATTTCTGCCTTTGATTTATTACACCGTACAAACAAAGGTTTATACGAGTAGTTTGAAACCTGGAATCCTTTCCTTGTAAAAGTCACAGCTTCTATTGAGATGAAAGGAGCCAGGGAGAGGAACTGGGGATTTTACATCCATGGATACAGTAGTTAACAGTAACCAGTGCCATTCATCTGCTTGCTAACTCACAGCATCTCCTAGGGACTGTTCCAAAGGGAACATACAGGGAAATATTCAAACACTCAAGTGTTTATCTTTGAAGATCAACATCCCATTTCCTGCAGAATGGATTCTGTTCCAGCATTTTGCCTCTCTGCCTAGCAGGCAGATCTAGAATAAGAGAAAAGAATGTTAAAACCTAAAAATGTCAGCTATTAAAGCTATTGTCTCTCAAAAGCTAGGGCATAAGTTTATGCTTGCTTGTGCTAAGGGGTTTTAAACAGTGCCGAATCAATGGATATTGCATTTGCTTCACACGCAGCTCTGAGGGAAAGCTCAGGAGTGGCCAATTGCAGGAAAATGTTCTTTAAAATGTGTCAAAACTTTTGATTGCAGATGGCCACTTAGCAATTTCAGGTTTTGGGAAATGACTTAGTGCCATTAGAGATGGGTTCTTCCTTTGTTGCAGTCCCTTCCAGCAAGGTTTGTTCTCACAGCACATAAGCAATTTTGCTTAATTGCCCTGTGAAAGCGCATGATGTTAGTAAATGGACCATTGTACACTGGCTCAAATGCTTTTGAGTGTTGTGCTGTGTGAATATCACTTTATTGTAAGCAAATGTCATGAGTTTTGTTCAGAAAACAGCAATGTGTGGTAGTGAGGATTACCTACATTTGGTCACACCTCATGGAAACCCTAGCTCATGTTTGGCTCATGATTTCCCATAAGCTTGAATTTTTGGACTTTCTATTATTTTTTTCCATCTTGTATTTTTCCATTTTATCACTCTCACTTACTGCACATACATCTGCTTGAAACTGTAAGGGCTCAACTGATGTTTTAATACCACTTCTCCAATTTGTCTAGCTTGTTTGATTTTCTATTCCTGTTAATATATTTGCATCTCTTCCCATCTTAGTGTTTTGTAGAGGTTTAACAGAACAGATTCCAGTTGCATTTAGCAGGTTGTTCTAAAAACATTTTGAACATATCCAACTCCATAACAACTGTAGTGGAAATGCAAAGTCACAGCTTGAAGCAGTGATTGAGAACCTGGTGGGAAGGCAGGGCCAACCCAGAGGAGCTCAGGTGAATGCAAAGCAGTTGAGTGACCAGAAGGGCTGGAGCCAGGATCCGCCCCTTCCCAGACCTCATTTAAGGGTTGGCAGTGAAGGTAAGGGGATCTCAATGGAGGTTCCTGTGTACTTGAGGCCTTCTGAAGGTAAGTAGCTTCATTCCTCTGTTTTTGTGTCTATGGCAGTTGTCTTGGATTTGGTTGCTCTGCTGCTGTTGTTGCTGTGCTTTCTATTGTGTTGCAACAGTTAATTGCATGATTTTGACTGTGAGCCACTGATAGCAGCTATGTTTTGCTTAGTGCTGTGGGTTTGTTCAGTTTGTTTGACCTGTGCCACGTCAGCAATTCAGTTAGAACTTGTGTTTCTATCTTTTGAACAAAAAGGTCTGTAGCAACTCTATCAAAAGCAATTCTATGATGTCAGATGATGTCTATCATTTTCCGTCTACCAGGCCTTCAACTTATTCGTAAAAAGAAATAAGTTTGCTCTGAGAGGATTTGCAGTTGACAAATCCATTCTGGCTCTTAATCACTTCCTTGTTTTCGTTTATGTGCTCACATAGACTTTATTCATTCTAAGGTTTTTCTAGCACTTGAAGGTAAGCTGACTGATATACAAATCCCTGATTAGTCTTTTCCTTCCTTTCTTAAAAACAGAATACATTTGCCCTTTTCCAGCCTTCTGATGCTTATTGACACTCCCTGACTTTCCTTAGATAATGGTTAGAGTTTCTGACATTACTTCTGCCACCTCCTTGTTCAGGTTCCTGGGATAAATCCATCAGGCTCAGGCAGCATGAAAACTTTGGAATTCTTTCAGTGTGCTGACATCCCCTTTTGTGCTTTTGCAAGGAAAGCCCAATGCTCGGTCACTGCTGCTTACATCAGTTGTTGCCCCCCCCTTTAGCTTTTTGCTTGGAAACACAAAGTAAGACACTGAATGTTTTGTGTTCCTTTTATTTCTTATTTTTGTGCTGATGACTTTCCTCTTATCTGCCAGTAAATCAGTGCTTTGCTTGATCCATTTCTCTCTGTGTATCTTCATAATTGGTTCCTGCTAGTCCTGATGTTAGTTGTTTAATCACATCCCTTGCTGTTTTAAAGTTTTCTCTCTGCATGCTTATGCTGTTTTCTTGCATGCCTGAGCAGTTTGATCTTTCTTGTAGGCACCTTTTCTATGTTTTTAAACTGAATGAAGAATTTGTGGCTTCTTCCCACTTTTCCAAACCTTCTCTGATATCTGTGGTTGGCTTGCCAAATAGTTTTTATTTTCACAGTAACTACTCTGTTATCTTCCTGCTAAAAGGATTTAATTATTTTTAGGAACAATATTGCACAGAGTAGGAAAGCAAAGTCAGCTATTCATAAACTTGAAATTTTATTCTTTCTTAATGATCAGATGCTGCCCTCTTTCGTAGAGAATAAGACAAACATTCATCAAGGAGCAGAGCAGCTGTTGATTCCCCTCCAATGCTGGCTTTTCTTGAAGCCTGACTGCAGGAGCAGTACAGACATAACTTGTGACTGTTCCTGTGGAAGGTTTCTCTGGGCTTTCCTAACAGCAAGGGCAAAGAAACAGGGGATACATTAACAAATGCAGAAAATCAATGCTAGGAAAAAACAACATTTTTGCTTATAGTGGTGTGGTCCTTTATGCTTTCAGGCTGTTAAAATGGCTCTGAAATTCAGGTGTTCAAACTTGATTATCCATCTGTGTAACTGAAGTGATTACAGCTGTCTTTTGATTACACAGTGATTACACAGTCTTTTGTGACAACTCTTTAAGAGCTTTTTGTCTCTTGGTTTTACAGAAAACAAATGGGTTCTCCTACCCATCACAGCATTTTGTCACTCTGTGGCAGGAAATACCTATTAAAATTATCCAAAATGCAGCTGTCTATTGCTGTCATCTCAAGTAATCTTTTTTTTTTTCCCTGCACTCTGTGTTCAATGTATGGGGACCATTTAACGGTGCTCTTCCACTGCTGCCTTCTGGTTGCGGCCAGTGGGATGTCAGCTACAAGACTCAGTGGGGTTAACTGGACATGAGCAGGATGGTAATGAAAGGATGGATGAATCTGAAAAGCTAATAAGGGATTCTATTTTTGCTTCTGCCAGAAGAAAAAGAAAAAGTGCCAAAAAAAACCCCAAAAAAAGAAAACAACCAAGCAGCAAAAAAAAGACCAACAAATGTGCCATGCCTGTTCCCAGTTGGCCAGAACTCAGAATGTAGGAGACAATTTTGTATATACAAAATGAATTTCCCCACTGAATATTTACTTTCATTCTTTTCAGAAAATCCTGATGTGTGGAGGAAAAATTGTGTAGATCTCTAACAGTACCTTGCAGTTTGAGGCTTTAGATAAAAGCGTGGTGTTATGACTTAAATAACATGAGATAACAACAGGAAAGGTGTTTGTGGTCAGACACATCTCACTTCTGAATTGTTAAATTATTGCATTAACATTATTTACATGAAACTGGAGGTTCAGGTCTACTATCATGCCCAATGAGAAAATGAAAGTGTTATGCCAACACAAATCTACTTTAATCATCAACTTCAATTGTGATGCTTTTTCTAGTTTGCACTTCTTTAGGATCATGCCTGTAATTTTAGGGTCATACAATCCTATGGTCTGTGCTGCACTGTGCCATGGGCTGTACCAAGACTTTGCAGAGAGCATTTGGCTGCTTTATGACCTACAGGTAGAGCAGTTTCATCCCCATTAACTACCTGTTTTGCTCTTTCTTAGTTAGAGAAGAGCACATCTAGGTATCTCTGTGCTGTTCTCATTGGAACCATCTTCATTTGTGAGGGTTTAATTGTCCTTTCTCAGAGCTCTGTGCCTGCAGCTGCTGGGAGCCAGTCTGAGCCATCAGTCTACCTGTAATGCTGACTCTAGCAGCGCTGCACTGAGTGACCTCGGCAGTGACAACAGATGTGTGTGGTGTTCTCCAGCAATTTTTGCCAGCCAGGATGCAAGGGCACTCAGAGCTGGGCCTGCTGACCTCACTGTCTCCTCTGCTTCTGTGTGGGGCTGTTGTACAAGAGAAAGGAGTTCTGCCCACTACTGTCAGCTCCTTCCTCTGTTTTGCTGGGGGCAGCAGGGCAGACTCTCCTTCCTCCCTGCTCTTCTCCAAACCCCTCTCCATTTGGAGCAGAACTGCGCTCCAAATTCCACCCCTCTGTTTTACAGATCTAGTTTTTCTTGGGCTGTGGATACGTGGTGTATACATAGCTGTAATTTGGGTCTGTTTTTCAGACAAAGCCGGGTTTATTCTGTGAACTCAGACATGAAAGCAGACAAGCTTTGTAGATAACGATGGCTCTTTACTGTTATCGACATAGAATTTGTCTGATTGGTAAATGAGGGAATGTTGTATATAGTGCCTAAATCCCTCCTGCTCTTTTTTGACACTGAATTTAAAATGAGCATCCAAGAAATGTCCGGCGTTTAAATTCTGTCTCCAGCAGATGTCAGTAGAAGCTTCAGAAAAGAAGAATGCACCGAAGCCAGGTGTCACTCACCCCTTGCTTTACTTTTTTTGCTCAGGGAGAGAATGAGTGCTCCGTTCTACAAATAAATGGTATTTCAAGCCAGGTTACTTCATTACTTTCTTTTTTTTTCCTTGCTTGAAGTAGAGCTCAAAGATAGTTTAGGTGGAATGCTGTCCCCAAGCTCTCAGCAATAGGCATTTGAGCCAATCTGTCAATGACAGGCATTTGACGCTACAGGATGTCTGTGGTGAATGGTGAGTACGAGAAATTCAACAAGATTCTTTCTAAGGTCAATTTTTCTGTTTTCCAGCATGTAACAAATGAATAGTCTAATCTTCTTAGCACTAACATGGTAATGAATGACCTGTGCTGTCCTGCTGTCTGTGATGTCCTTTGGACTTCTGCTGAGTGTGCCCATGCATACACAACATACACACCTACTATGAAGTTTTCAATTGATATCCCGGTCAGCTTAAAGGAATCGGAGCCTCCAGTGCCTGCAGTCGAAGGTGCTGAGCAGACCTTTAACATCCTGCCAAAGAAGTTGGAGCTGGAGCTTCCTGAGCCTTGGTGTAGCTGGAGGCAAAATTTCTAAAACTGTGGTGTAACTCTGAGTTGCTGAATACTCAGTTCTGAAGCACCAGGTGTGACTTGTACTGGGTTCCAGCAGTTGTTAGGCTTCTCAGTAGTCTTTGAAGATTGGTGCCTGAATCCCCTAATGCGGCTGGATGCATTTACTGCTGCAGTTCTGGTTCTCGTGCAAATAAAACATTGTGGGACATTTTATTAACAGGTTCATCAGCAGACATTTGCAAAGGTTTTCATGATTCTTTATCAGATAATCCATTTAGCTATTCAGAAAAGCAAATTTATAAAAATAGGGATCCGTTCTTGAATACTGGCTCTGTAAGTCCTTGAAAATACATTGGCTAATACAGAAAATCCTTTTTTATTAACATTAAGTATTGAAAAAAGGCTAACATTAATATTCATTACCTGAATGTACAATTGCCTATGAAGAAAACTCTATCTTCATTTATTCCTAGATGTATAATTAAAAGTTCTGCCATAAATTCCCAGCATCTTCTTTTCTGTTGTGCTATACTATATTGCACTGAGATTCACAGTAAGAAGTTATAAAGGATTCTTGATGCATTGCACAAGCTTCTATCTTGAAATGGATTCAATGAGCAACAAAATCTATCCATGGATAGATTTCCTCAAAAATTATATGAGGGAAATAATTTGGAGCTGACGATAAGTAAGAGTCGTTCTTACTTTCACACAGGAAATAACTGAGATCTGTTGGCATCACCAGTTTGCATCAAATGGAGGAGATCGTATATTGGTGTTTTGCATTTAGCATTGTCTCTTTACTTCCAGTGCCAGCCTTTACATGAAGAAGGCTTCAAGTTTTGTTAAAAATACAGGTGTGCCTCTTCCAACATACTAGGGATGCCTTATTTGCTCCCTTCCAGCAATGAGAGGGCTAGGACTTGCTACCTGGGTGAGCAGTGAAGTGCTGTAGAGCTCCACAACAATTCCTTTGGGCCCTGGGAAACAGCACTTATCCAAAGGCTGATAGGTGACAAGTGTGATCCTATCAGTTATGGATAGAGAGCTTCCTTGTGAAGTGACAAATGTAGGACTGATGTGCTGTGACTTGGTGGCCAGCATCTGGTTGACAAAGAGAAATTCCTTTCTCAAGGAGGGTTTTTCATGAAGGACTTACACCTGAATGCAGAGGCTTGCATTGCCAGGGTGGCTGGCCCTGAGATTAGGCCCTGGGATGCTTCTGTGGTGCTGGGGATACTTGGAAACTGAAGTGATCATCCACTTTTCATACAGTGGAGCTTTGTGGACATCCCTGGGTGGGATGGCAGTTCTGTAACAGCAGTTGCATGAAACACTGATTAAAGGCAATAGCATGTTTGAGAATGTATTTTCCCAGCGCTGTGCTTACAAAGGTCTCTTAGTGCCTGTGGGATGGGGAGGAACATGACTCACCCAGGGAGGAACTTTTAAGTGTTTTGTGTTTTGTACTCAGCTAACAACGATACCACAGCTGCCAACACCAAGCAATTATGTTATACAAGATACCAGAGGTAGTCACCTGCCTGGAGCTGCTTGCAGAAGTCTGCACGTGGCCAAGAGCCACAACACATGCTGCAGGGAGTGATCAATGGGAAACTGAAGGATGCGTTGGATGTGGGAGGGAAGACTCATGCCCCAAAATCTTCTTGTCATGGGGTGGGATGGGGTTGGGTTAATGAGCAACTGAATCTGAGCTTTCTGGTGGGAACAGCCCCAGTCAGGCACTGGGATTAGCTCATGGCCACCCTGTTGGCCAGGAGATGTAGCCCTTGGCCCCGTGACCTGCACCAGAACTGCTCATGATCAAAGGATACAGGGTGACATCCCAGCAGTGAGGAGAGAAAATAGGCACAGAAAAAAATTCTAGCTACTGGCAACATTTTATTATGAAGTTGTACCAGTCTTGGTTATGAATGTCACATCGTAAAGTGATCTACTGCTCTAATTTTTCTAGCATTTAATTGTGCTTTCATCTACATCGGTGAAGTAATCAAACCATGTTGTGAGAATAAAATCTAGCCAGGCACTGTGTGTATCCACATGTTTAGGAAAAAAAGAAATAATTTTCCCTAAACATGTGACACTGATTATCTGCAGATACTTGATGTGCTTGTGATTTCAATCAGCATTTTGTTCATTCATTGCCTCTCAGTTCATTGATTTATAAGCCCTTTAGAATGGTATGATTAGTGCTAGCATTTTATTCTCAGTGGGGGTAAAATGGTATTTCATTATTAGTGTGTTAGAAGCTATTTCAAACTGACAGTTTGTTTTGAACCTGAGTAAGAGAAGTGACATTTATATTTGGAAGCAGAAGATTGACACAGAAATTATTCTGAAACATAATTACAGTCAAGGCAAATGCATAATAGAGAAATTCCGGCTAGAGTTTCTCTGGGCTCCTCCTCCATCAGTAACTAATTCTTGCTCTTTTCTCAGCTCTGAGTGGTGAGACATAGCAGCTTTCCCTGAAGGCATTTATAGTAGATGTAGGATAAAGATTTTTACCCATTAAGGCAATACAGCACTCAGCCACAAGTTGGGATATGAGCAAATGCTGGTCCTGCAACAGCCAGTTCAAGATATAATGGATGTTTGCAGTGTTAGGGTGTAGTGGAAATGCTAAGTCATGGCTTAAAGCAGTGATTGAGCACCTGGTGGGAAGGCAGGACCAACCCAGGGGAGCTCAGGTGCATGCAATGCAGCTGAGTGACTGGAAGGGCTGGAGCCAGGATCCACCCCTTCCAAGACCTCAGTTAAGGGTTGGCAGTGGAAGCAAAGTTATCTTGCTGGATGTCCCTGTCCACCCAAGGCCTTCCAAAGGTAAGCAGATTTTTTTTTCTGCTGCAGTGTTTGGGCTTGTTCTCATTTCCTGCAGCCTAGGATTGTGTCACTGCTATTATTGCTATACTTTCCATCATGTTACAGCGTAACATATGGTAAGATCCTGAAAAAAGCATCCTGCAGAGAAGGCTTGCGTCAGTGTGGCAGCTGATGTCCTGGGGGACTTACAGTGAGAAGCACCCTTGCACTTGGGCTGATTTGGAAACTGATGCTCGGCCTGGTACTGGGGTGCCTGCATGCTCCACCAGCCCTGGGGGGATGAAGACTCACTGCCACAGGGCCCTCCATTGCTGCTCTATGATTTTCCTGTGTTCTCCAGGCTCAGGTCAGGATTTTCCAGCAACCATCTGAGTCACTGTGTCCCCTAGGATTGTTCATGTAAATGCTTCCAATTTTCCCTCATCTTAACATTTACCTTATATTGAAAAGATGTCTTTTCTTGCCAGTGTTAATTCTCCCATATTCTAAGAGAACTCAAGATCATATGAAAGACTGAGTTGCTGGATTTTAACTATAGGTTCTAGTAGGGCACGTTTTTTTTCCCCCAAAGGATCTAGTGCCTGATCCTCCATTACTGAGGTCTAAGGAAATTTCCCATTGATTCAAGTAGGAGTAGAGCCCAGGGCCTTTGTGAAATGCTAAGAATTTCCATCTCATCACTGGAGCTCAAGAACACATAGCAGCTTTCATGTAGGAGTTACATAGAGCCTATTAGGCAGAGTACATGAAATAAATAGAACCAGAGAGTAGAAGTGAGTCAACGTATTACATGAAAGCAGTTGCTAAACATGACCTTATTTGTTGCTGTCTTCTCTGGAGCAGAATGAAAAAGAATGCAAATTTGCCACTACTATGCTTTTTGGGGGGGAGTGTTTTTTATAGTTATTTCTTAATGATGCACAGAATATATTATGGTGTAGCATTTAATATGTTGTAAGTAGATTGAATGCATAAAATGTAGACACTCAAAATTCTTTGTCCTATGGGACAAAGATTTCAGACTTCTGTGGGGTGCACTATCACTCCATCCCTTTTGAGCTGCTCTGTTCTGGTGGCCAGTTTCAGTTTGTTATAGCATTTCATTCACTTCTAGAGAATGAAATAAATTGTGCATCCATTATCCATACATATTCCCTTCATAATACAGGAGGGCAGCAAAAAGCAATCATTATAAATAGTATGTCCGGTTTGATTTAAATAACACAGAGAAGGCAGCTCAGTGACTAGACAGATGGAAAAACATGAATATATTTGAGACTAGAGTTATTCAGCTCCAGACAAAGAAAAGCTAAAGGAAGCAGTATGCAATTAGACACAATTATGAAAGATACACAGGAAATTAGAGCTGTTCATGGATATTTTTCCCATTAACATTTGTCTGTCACTGGAGGAAAACCTTTAACTGGAAATATCTACCCAAATTCTGCCTTGTCAAGCAAAAGGCTGATTTCTGCTCTAATGGAAAGAGGGAACAAGAAAAACCCACAAAACACACCCTGAAGTGTTTTTGGAGGGTGAAAGATTTGAAGACTGAAAAATGTTTGTAGTTTCAATGAGAAAAATCAAAATTTCCATGATTAAGTTTCTGGATGAAATAGAAGAACTTGTCTTTATCCTAACAATGACATCTGTTTGCAATAACACTCCATGCCAGTAAACGATGTTATTTTAACTAATCTATTGGCGTGGTGATGAAAGTGACAGTAAAATGTTGATATGGAAGCTAATTTCTGTGTTTGGCCTTGGGATCCATCTTCACAGAGGCAGAGTGAGTGCAGAAACTATTTTTGGCAACATCACAGCAATCCAGATTTAATTCTGACACTTCTTTGCCTTTCTGAAATCCAAGTAAGACATCTGGCTGTCTTTTCTGTGTATGTTTGTGAAGTGCTATTGAAATAATTTGTATTAGTGATGAATTTGGAGATGGAAATGTGACTAGAAGGTGTGTATGAGGAGGAGGAGACCAAAAGCCTGGATTATGAGGAAAATATAAATGGCAACTCTTCAATGTACAATGTGCTTACTGAAAGATGGGAATAAGATGTCATTCTGAATGTACTTCTGTGAACTTATGACTTTCTGCAGCACTTCTATTTTGTTCAAAGACATGATTAATATGGAACTATGCATACACAAGACATGCGAGAAATGAGAGGTGATGGTTCTACCCAATTCAAAGAGGAGTCCCTGCTAAGGGCACTTATTTTGCTTGCTATGGGTGTGCTTCCAGCAGCCCCTTGGAGGAATAGCTGACTTACGAGTTTGTGAATTATCAGTTAATTTAATATAATTAGGGTGGCCACAGACTTCTCATCATTTTCTGGAAGCTAGTAATATTTATTTAACCAAAAATAGCTGCACAGACTTTTGTTTGCAGTTGCTCGGCTCAATGCACCACTGTCTTACTGCATCATGCCAGAAGTCATGCTTTTCAGATACAGTACGAGCTGCAAACTCTCTGTAAAGAAAAGGAAGGGGGAAAAATTCTTTATTTGTCATCTGTTGAGATGGTTGCATGCTAACCTCATGAAGCACCAACCCAACCAAGGGATGTGAATGTGCCTGCTGGGCTGAGGAGGGCCCAAAGTGCCAGGGTTCAGGCAGCAGGGCTGCAAGGCATGGCACGGCCGAGCAGAAGCACATGGAGACCCAGGCAGCCCCTGCGTGTTGAGGCACACATGGCGCGGGAGCCGGCCGCCAGACGTGATCGCAGAGCCTGTCTGCAGGCTGCCCACAAGGCAGCCATGTGGGTGGAAGGCAGGCGAGCGGCAGAGAGAACTGGCTGATGGCTGTTTCGTTTTGGAGACTGCTTTTTCCAAACGTCCTAAACATGGGCCTTAATCATCAGCACTTCTGAAGCACTCATCGTTCTTGTATCCAGGCAAGGAGCCTTGTTATTACCCTCTGAGAGATACCACATTCCCTCATTTCCGACGGAAGGGGGCCTGCCAGCAGTATCAATACGGCACTGCTCAGTTTGTTTCAGATTAAAAATGTCCCCAGGGAAGATCTGTACTTGTCTTTGGTGGGATCCAGTCGTGGGCATCAACTTCTACTCTGGGTCACGGGTGGTAATGCGCTGCTCTGCCTTTGCTAAGAGGGTAAAATACTCCTTGCTCAGCTTGAGAAACCTTGCCCCTCAGGCTCCTTGTCATTGTAAGGGTGGTTGCCTTCATGCAGCCTACCTATGCTGCACAGCCATACCTATGCTCCACTATGCAACCTAGTGGTTACCTATGAGTTTGAGAACTCATATATGGAGCTACTATGAAAGCTGTAGGCGTAGCTCAGGTCCCAGTGGCAGGATTTAATGGTAGCCCTCAAAAATGGGCTCTTCCTTCACAGCTGGAAGTGAGCAGGGGAGCAGCACTGGTGTCATCTCCAGCCAGCATGGGGCCTCTGTGAGGCCTTTGATGCCTTGCTGCATGCGTTTCCACCTACTTTTTGCCCCACAGCTCCCAGCAACAAAGAGTGCAGGAGGAAGTGATTGAAAAAGCCGTGTTTTCAGCAAAGTTTAAGGTTGTCTTGTATGATTCAGAGAGTTATGAGATGCACTTACTGTAACTACGTATGCTTTGTGGAGGGGTCTGCACAGGGAAGCCATGGGATGTTACAGTCCAGTGTGTGTATGGAAAGGCTGGTTGTTGAGGGTGAAGTAAGTACTGTGGAGATGTGATATCACAAGTTATATAATATCATGGCCAAATATCTGCAGCTGGATATCATCAAATCAAAATTAGAAACTCATTGGAAGCAAAGGACAGTCTTTGCACAGATTGCCTATAAATCTGCAATAACTAGTTCTCCCTGGGCGTAACATCAAAAACATTTTTTAGTGTCTCATTAGTAAGAAAATTTATTGCTCAACTATTGAACTATGTCGATTTTTGAAAACATTGTGTGAATAATTCCAGAAAGCATGTGTTTGATTTGTATTCATTTTGTGCCGCTGGGTACAAAAAGTGGCTTTTCCCCTATGATAAAATGACACTAATCATGAAATCAAAAGGTGAATCATGTCTACAGTTTCAGAACAAGGTAAATTTTTATAAGCATGCTAATGCCCTCCCTTTCCCATAAGTGAAGCTAACATTAAGGCGTTCATAACCCAGCTTAAAAATAAATAAATTAAAAAAAAAAAAAAACAAGCCTCAATTACAGTTCTATATTTTGGAAAAAGAAAAAAAAAAAAAAAGAAAAAAGAAAAAAAAAAAAACAAAAAAAAACCCAAAACACTCCTCCCAATCCTTATTATTTTTCTTTGTGCTGCAGTGTGTTTCCCAGCTGTGTCTGTTGGCCATTTCTGTGGCTCAAATAGCCTGGAAAAAGACTGAGAATTATGGGGAATGTTCAAATAAAACAGCATCATCCGCATAGGATGCAAGGGAAGAGTTTAGAAGTACCTGCTCTGCTATGGGGATTTATTGACAGTAAGGTGTGTGCACTAGGGAGATTAATGCTGCTAACTGCAGGCAGGGTGCTATTGTCTTTCATGTTTATTTTACCCTCCAGTTGCTAAAAGAGCTCCAGGGGCTCAACTGGTATGAGCCCAAGTGTGTAAACGTCCTTTGGACCCATGGGGATTTGTGGGTGCAGCCTGGGGCACCAGGCAGAGGTGAAGGGGCTCCCCAGCTCTTGTTTTGGCAAGCCCAGATGAGAACTGGACAGAGGTTTGGCTTGTGTTCCAACTTGGCTTTAGCTGGTGAACAAAGTGAGATCAGATAAGTGGCGCAGTTTGCTTTTGGAAGCATAGCTGGTTGGTCATTTGGTCAGGGCTGCTTGCAGCTCAGCAGCTGAGTCAGAAGTCAAACAGGCTGGACAATCAGAACCCAGAGCCCACCAGGCCATGTAAAATGCAGCTACATTTCTAGCTGTTTCTGCAAATATTTTTTTTCTTTCCCAGAAGTGAAATATAAAAGAAATAACTGCATCTATATATTGTTTGTAGTTCATAAAATGGTTTCAGTCAGGAAAAAACGAAATGTTGCAGCTGTTTGCCAGCCCTGTCCCATCACTGCCTACAATGCCATTACCGATGCAGAGCTGACAACCATAGGGAAGGGCTGTGGGATAGGGGACAGGTGAGGCACAGGCCTTGAGGAGCACTGGGGTTTCTCCCTAGAGGCTTTCTGCTCCATTTACTTGAAGGTTCCAGGTGCAGCTTGGATGTAGCCCAGACCAAGGACCTCACAGAGGCCCCGTGCCGGCTGGAGATGACACCAGTGCTGCTCCCCCGCTTGCTTCCAGCTGTGTAGGGAGAGCCTGTTCCCAAACACACATGGGAAATGAGAAAATGCAGGCATAGCCCTGGCCTTTGCTGAAAGCGACGGGCGGCAGCATGAGCCCCCCCACAACTCTGCTCTCCATGTCAGGCCTCCCAAGCCTAGCTTTATGGGTGAGAAGGATCAAAGTGTTCAAACAGCCCACATATGGGAATTGGCCCTATATGTTGCGTATAATAACACCCAAGCATCTCTGCATCCATGTTGTGTGTATATTAAAGAGTGGTGCGTGAGAGCCAATGTAGTCTGCATCAGGGATGCATGCAGGAGCATCTCTGGGTGTCAGTGTGCAGCAGGCTCCATGCACATCCTTCCTTGGGGCCAGCTCTGCCATGGTGCTGAGCAGAGATCTCACCTCTAGTCAGGCTGAGTTCCTCAGTCACAGATTGAGATCTGATGGACAGTCGATGCTGCTCCAATGTCTTCCAATCTGGCTTTTTAAAAAATTAATTTTCCTTCCTTAATAGAATTCCCCAAAGGGTTTTTTGTGCTTTTTGTTAAGGCTGGGCAGAAACAGGAAGAAAATCAACACTTCAGTCACTTATTTTAGCCTCTGCAGTAATTTTTTTAAAGCAAAAAGTTGTGAAATGACTGCATGGGGCCATGTTCCCCTCTGTGTCACAGCCCAGGGCAGGACTGTGGCCTCTTCCTGTGTACCATTCCCAGCAAAGATATAATGTGGAGCAGGCCATAGGAAACTGCAGATCTGCTTGGCTTTTGCAGTGTGAAACTGAATTTGCTTTCAGGAATGCAACCCTGCTTCACCAGCCTGAAAACTGTCTTATACCATATCATCAGAAGCAACACTTTCAAACCTCTTGTCTTCTGCCAGAGAAAAGACAGCAAAACCCACTTACATGGTAATTGGTGATGGGAAGGCTTCTTATGGCACGATGTGTATTGGTCGGGACAGAGAGCCAGGTAGTGTGGCATGGCATGGAGTGAGCAAGGTGAGCAGCAAGCCTGATTAGAGCCCGCTGAGGTTGTACTTGGAAAGGAAGAAGCTGTATTCTGACACCGAGGTGGAGAGGAAGTGAGAGAGAACTTGATTAAAGAGAGAATGAAGGAGTACTGAAGCTGAAGCACACACATTTACTTTTTTCATACAGCAGATTATGAAGCAACTTGGACAACCAGAGCAAAGCACCCCATGGTGATGGTAAGTATTACTAGACTAAGCTGGTGGGAGTAGGAAGTCTGTGTTCCCGTTTTCAATTTTACAGCAAGTCTGTGTGAAGCTGTGACAGCCTAGGGTGCAGCCTGGCCACACACCACCCATGGAGTTCTGTCCATGATTTCCAAGGCCAGTGTTTGCCAAATGTTGGAAAGAAAGCTTGTTTTAGCACAGCTAACTTGCTCAGACAGGACTCTCCTGGAGAAGCTGGTAATAGACCTTGATGGGAAGATGTCTTCAACAAAATATTTTCAAAGGGAAAAAGTACTGGCTAAGGAAAGCCTGTGTGTTACGGTGCTCTAAGGAGATAAAGCAAGCATGCAGATTTTTCTTTAGGAAGATTCCACTAGTTTTCAAAGGGGAGCCTGAGGTCACAACTGACTTATGGTTTGAGTCACTGGTGGAGTTCTGCAGAGGTCTTTCTCTGAGTTGCCTTGGCTTTCTACAGGGACGGGTAGTAAAGGACGTTTTCCTTCCTTGTTCACTGCTTTCTCCTATTGTCTATTTGCTTGCTGATGTGGCTTGGAGTGACGGTGCTGAACAGAAATGTTGATACCTGGTTTGTGTCCAACCAGTGTTTTTTTCCCCTCAAGTAATTAGCTTGGGAAGTAAAAAGCCTATGGAACTGTGCTTTTTCAGGGACAGATGGGTTAGGTTACCTGCTGAGATGGAGAGGTTACCTGCTTTTTTTTTCTTCTTTTTTTTGATAGCCTGGGAAAAAAAAAATGCCTTTATAGAAGAGCCCTTTAAAAACAACCACCAGAGCCCCTACCTTTCTCTGTTCCGGAGCCCAAGGGCAGACTTAATTAAAAGTTCCTTCAAAATATACTCCCTACTGCTCTAAGCTACTGTGTTTCAAAAACTCTGGTGCTGCGCCAAAGTGGGAGCAGGCATATATTAAAGTGACAGGTACAAAAGATATTGTTATTCTTTGTGCTTCTTTCTCCACTGATCCCTCTGCACTGAAGTCCCAATGTAAACATTAGTTAAGAGAAGAAATAATAGCCTCTCCTCTCATCTGCCCGTCTAACGAGCAGATTATGACTATCTGTTTGTCTTCTGCCAGCTGCCTCCTCCGGCAGAGGTTTCCCACTCCCTGTAGAAGTTCAGCCCTGAAGTCTCACGAATGTTTTCCTGGAAACAGCAGCTTTGTCACACCGCACTTCTGCTGGCAGTATTTCCTGTGGAAACCTGCTCCAGGAAGATCAGGTTAGAGTGCTTGAATATCCATCAGCTACTTGTAGCTGAGATAATGAAAGCCGCCTTGTTACCGGCATGCTTTGAATTTTCTGAGTGTGTTCAGAGCCATTGCCTTATTTAACGCAGCTCCTTGTTACCTGAAGTATGACCTTGCTCACATTTCTGAAGCTCCCACCACCCATCACTTGTGCTGCCCAGTTTACGCCTCTCTCAGCACCTGAAGTCCCTTTATCTTTCTCTCTGTGCCTAATTCTGGTAATGACATGTCCAGGCACCCCTGGCCGCAGCCCCTGTGGCAGCCAGTGACGAGCCACTGCTGGCTGAGTGACAATGATTTCAGCAAGAAAGGTGGAATCATCACTTTTCCAGCCTATGACAGCAGGACAATGACAGCCATCACGAGGCAGTGGGAAGAGATAAGCATCCTTCCCTAAAGACTGATGAGAGAGAAGAAGCGTGAGTAGGAGCATATTAAGTTAATCTAACAGCTTGGCATGGACTAGCTTCCCATTTTCACAGTAAGTGGGAGCCTTATTCTATCAATGTGCTGAGGATTTTATTTCTAGCGATTTATAGCCACAGGTTCTGGAGTACTCTGTAATTACATGAGTTTACACTTACAGGGACAAAGGCTGAGTAAATATTTTATTAGGCAATTTTTTATCTTATTGAAACTGAATACACATGTGATAATTTGCCTGGTGAATGGGGGAAGGATAGTGAAATAAATATGCTGGTTTACACAGCCTTGTTTGTGGGCTGCGTGTGGAATCAGTGCTACATGCTACATTGCTTTCAGTGCTGGTCTGACAAGGAACACAGTCTGCATTGGAGCAGAGACTTGATGCAATGCATGCCAACATCAAATTATTTCTAAAAGGTTAGAAATGAGTGCAACCTGTTCAGTGGTGCAGCCAGGATAGAGGCTGTGTGTCTGCAGGAGGACTGCTGGTCTGTCAGGTTGAAGATAGGAAGAGCAGCCCCAGTTCAGCCCTGCATATGTCCCTCCTCTCCCCATTCTCTTTCTCTCTGACTTTCCATGGATCTGTTATCTTCCTGTGGCATCTGAAAGCTGCCTGGATAGACGTCTCTTTTCTCAGTAGATAGATAGCAACTGTAGTTGACTTAGGAAATCGCCATGACCCAGAAATATGTGGTGAAAAATGATCCCTCTTTAGGACCTGTTGTTTTACTGATCAGTTTCTCAGGACAATGCAGGGCTGGCTGTTCACAGGGAAGCGATGACTTTTCAGTCTAACTTCAGGACTTTTCCAGCTTCTACCTGCAGCCTCTGGATCAGGTCTCAAGCAGCATTATGGATGTGATCCAAGTCCCACTGCTGTCAGCAGCCAGCTGCTGTTTGTTTTTGCACTGTGTTTACATGAATGTGGCAAGTGCAGAATGTGACCTGCTTGGGAAGATGTCCATTCATTTTAAGGAGTCTTTGCTTGAGCCTGCAGTGAAGAGTGAACTTCCAGCAGCTCATAGCACACAGAGCTTACCTTATGCACTATGTAGTACATAGGCAAGAAACTTTTGGATGTGGGAGATGTCAAATGCAGCTTTGAACGGAAGATTTGTTGAAGAATAGATGTATGATATACAGGAGGGCAGATATTAAATATTTCTTCAGGTATACATACAGCTGATAAAATCCAAAGGTCCTTATTTATTTCAGAGATTTGTTATTATTCTGCTTGCAAGCAACTGTAACCCATTATAAGTCCCAAGGCACTGAAATATCTCAGAATAGTCAAGGAAACTTAGAATTAATTTATAAATTTTTGTAATCATTCACAACACCATTAAACACTCAGATGCCTAACAAGACATTCTTCTTATCTTGATTTAAAATTTTAATTGCATGAAGTTTGGTCCCTCTGTAATTAACACATTGTATATCCCACCTAATTCACGAACTAATTGTCATTTCCTAGTTCTTAATGTTACTTGCTAATTCTGCCAGTGATAAAGAATTTTATATCCAAATTCCACAGTAAGTGACATTCTGCATGCACAGTAATGACAAAACAAGTTAATTTAATGCAAAGTTGCTGAAGGACAGAGGTTTTTTAATTGAGTATTTGTTACCTTCATTAAAAGGTAAGTGGCTCTTCAGTTATGTATTTGCCCATTTCTTACACATTAAAAAAGTGCTAATGAACCTGATTAAAATTAATTGAAAAGGTCCAAGATCTGTAAAGAGTTCCTAACATCAACAGACTTCTAATTGCTGCTGAAAGATGGACTTAAATAGGGTTTAGTGGTAGATAGAAATTCATTCTCTCTCTCTCTGCTGTATGGGATGATTTGGGGAATGCAAAATCACTCCAGAACTGCGACTCTTGGTTATGGATACAGCACGCGCTGAGTGTCTGGACATTATTTCCTCTCACTCAACTCTGCTGATAGCTGCTCTTCCTGCCTCTGTCCCCTCTGCTGGGCAGGCTGTGTTCCAGCTGCAAGGGGATGGACAGGCACTGGAATGAAAAGCAGGGGAGGGAAAGTCCAGGCTCCCCCAGCCTGGGTGTTTGCTTAGCAGGCAGGGAAGGAGGCAGGAAGAGCTCTGAACCCTACAGAAAGCTTGATTTATCCCACCCTGTGCTTTCACAGAAAGCATCCTAATGCTGTCCTAGTGTGAATATCAACAGTATCTTAAAACTAACAGACTTCTATTACTTTAACCCTACCATTGCCTGGAGCAGCTGTGGATGCCCTATC
This sequence comes from Centrocercus urophasianus, assembly GCF_019232065.1. Classification (NCBI taxonomy): domain Eukaryota; kingdom Metazoa; phylum Chordata; class Aves; order Galliformes; family Phasianidae; genus Centrocercus; species Centrocercus urophasianus. Next base: position 5,653,332 of record NW_024884722.1, read on the forward strand.
CCTGGAGGCACTCAAGGCCAGGTTGGATGGGATGCTGGGCAGCTGATCTAGTGGGGGACGCCCTGCCTACGGCAGTGGGTTGGAGCTGGATGATCTTTAAGGTCCCTTCCAACCTAGAAGCCATCCTGTGAGTCCATGATTCATAGTTGTCCTTTTCTTCTATGACTCCTGCTATCCATTCCCACTGTTCCAGGATACTCTAATATTACTGGAATTATTTTCTTCACCTCTGTTAATGGCATATACCACTTATCTTTCTACCAATACATAAATTTAAAAGAAGAGAGAAACATGAGGTTTTTTTGTTTTGATTTGATTTAATTTAAATTGCTGAATGAAAAAATAGCTTCCTCTAGTAATTCTGCTGTAACTAACTCAGTTTGATATTGGTTCTATTAGCCTTCTAATAGCATGAAAGCTAAAAAATTAAATCGTTCCACTTTCACATTCATAATTATGTGCAATTAAAATCTTTACATACCCAAAAGTCTTATATGGAGCCCTGAACCCTTCAACTGTCACTCTTCATTATCTCTAAGCCTAACAATTTTACAGTGACACACTGTACACAATGAGATGTGCTAAAGAGGAAATATTATATTTTACTGATGTATGTGTTCTTTAATTTCTCTGAATTAGCTTTTTGATATGGATGCTAATTGTTTTCTTTGAAAGGAGTCGCCACAGATATGTGATTTCTCTATGCCTGTTGCGCTTCAAAAAAAATACAGTTAATTGCAGGAAACAGGAATTTCTCTCTTTTTTTATATATTAAAAAAATAATCAGCTGCATATCAAAGGATTGAATCTTAATCCAACTTTCTGATTGTACATTAAAAAGAAACCTTCAATGTTTGTGACCAGCACAGAGTATTTGGCTACTTTTGATGTTTCCCTTTTTCATTTATTCATAAGGAGAGATGAATAATTAAAACAGGACGTTTGGCAAAACCAGCTCACACATAAAAAAAAATATTTCCATATGAACTTCCAGCTTCAGCCCAGGATAGTTGCAGAGACATTGCTACAGAACTGTCCATATGGCAAGTGTGCATGTTGCTCTGAAACTGTAGACCTGGTCGAGACTTGGGATCCTGCCATCAGTGGCTGACAGCTGTTGCTGTTGTTTAATGTAAATATTGTGAGTAAGGCCAATGTGGCAGTCCCGAAAGGCTGAATTTAGTGCCAGTCCTGAGTGCCATTAAGGCCATTGGTAATGCATGAGCCCTGCTCACGGGGCAGGGGGCAGGTCTGTGCTGGTCTACAGGGGAGGGAGGAGAGAGTGATGCTGCTAGAGCCACATCCCAGCACAGCTACACAGGAAAAACATGAATTGCAGTGCAAAAGTATCCTCCTTGGTGGAGGAGGATATTTTGTATGTGTTCAAGAGCAGACCCTTGGGATGGAGACAGAAGGTCTGTATATTTGGTCTGTACTTTTTCTGCAGACTGCTCACCCGCTTGTTTTAACATTCATTCCTAGTGCCAATGCTGCAGGAAGTGCTGTTTTTCATCCCAAATCTCATAAAACTCTAATTTCACTTACCTCTTACCTTCATTATAAAGATATATGAAGAAGAGATCATACATCAGGCATGTTGAAAAGCCTGTATCAGTTTGAACCGGTCCTTTTTGTCTTGCAAGTCTTCAAAGGAGCTCATGGGCCTTAATTGTCCTATCCAGTTCTATTGTGCATCTTGGAGGATTCTGTTGTTCCTTACTTAGCTCTCAAATACCCCAGCTTTCAAATACCCCAGCAAGGGCCTGCTTTCTTGTTTTTAACAATACTAACTTGACTTTTTAAGATTTCTAAGGCAATTTCCAGTCTCCTATGGACTTGTGCACTGGTGTTCAAAAGATGAAGAAAGGTACTCTGTTAATGCACAGCCACTGTGTACAGCTATTTATAACACTTCCTACAAATCCTTCTTGTCTGGGCAAATTATGTATATGTTGTTTATCTCTATGTACCTGAAGGCATTACAATGGAATAACTTTATACAGACAAAAAAGGCTTCCAAAATTTGTTTGGTTTCTGCTTGTGTGTACACTGTCAGGGTATGCCTCTTCAAAAGTCACTCTAGTTATGCCCTGTCTCCTCTTGTAATTTCACCTTTGTCTCTGCATTTTCTGAAGTGGAGACTGTGGTTTATGAATTATTTTACTATGACTTTGTCTTGTTTTCTCTCCAGATCTGTGGTCTTTGCTTACATTCTCAGAATGGCAAAGCCCATTTGTTTCTTTTTAAACTTCTGTCAGCTTAAACTTCTATCAGTCCTCTTCTCTGCTTGGGGTCTCTGATCCCTGCTCAGACCTTATCATAAATGAGGGATTCCACAAGCTTCTGTAAAATGAGGATAAACTTAAATTCTCAGATTAATAAGATGAATAATAATAAAAAAATCTGCCTCTATTTTGCTTTTCCTCACCTAATGTGAGGATCATCTCCTATTTCTGATCTGAAAAACTAATACTAATAGCTAGCTTTATTCACTGGAATTTTCGGTAGCTTGCCTGCATAGATTTCTTCCTTGAACATTTTCCTGAGGCCCATTGGCCTCAGTTGTTTTCTTTTTTCCAGGCTCCACTTGCATGTTCTCCCAAAAAATTAAAGACATGGCTTTGAGCAGATAAACATTCTGCTGAAATCAGAAGGCAAATTCAGCATGGTGCTCCTAGATGGTGTATGGGGCAAGGGATGGGGTCTGTAAAAGCTCATACACAAGTGTTGCCAGATCTTTGGAGATCTAAAAGGCACCAAACCTGGTGGCAGTGTGAATCCCAAAGCCATGAGCTCCCATTCTGGGCAAGAGGACACAGGCCCATCATCCAGCAGAGAAATATTTTGAGGGTGTCTGCATGTGAATGATCTTGGGATGTTTTGTTTTCCAGAGAGATTTTCCTATGTGCTTCTGTGTGAAAGACTCAATCTCTCTGCTTATGTTGTTATCTAATATAAATAAGTTTATTAAGTGGCTTGTTTAAATTGCATTTATCACATTCCATCCTTGTTGAAAAACCCTCTTCAAAAATCTAAGTGGCTGGAGCATTTACAGAGAAGTGTTATGCTCACAAGAGTGATAATGAGCGAGATGCAGCTGGGAATCAGGTATATGAGAATCACTGAACACTTGGCAGAGGCTGTTAGTCCCTTTCTCCCCCTTGTTTCCTTCTCACAATTAAAAATAAATCAGGAGAGATGTTTGTACAACACCACCAGCAGCTTGATGGTATTGCTTTGGGTTTCTTTTGTTTTGTTTTACAGAGTTCTTACAGCATGTAGGCCCTCATTAATTTACTTTTCTGCCTCATTAAATCACTGAGAAGTATCAGCTAGTTCTTCATTCCGTTCTTTTTTGGGTAAGTTGCTTATCTTTGCCCCTCTGCTTCCACACGGAAATCTCACGTACTGCTAAGAAAGATTTCCTTTTCTTTTTTTTTAATTGTTTGGTCTGTATATTTTTTTTTTTTTTCAACCTTCTGAGCAGATGAAGAACAGAATAGCAATCATGGAATTCCCCAGAGCAAGCTTGTGCTTTGGGCAGGGCGTATCTTCAGTGCCATTTTGATACTAGAGCAGGTTCTGGCAGTCTTCTGAAACGCCTTTGCTTGGAGAAGGGAATGAATTAGTTTCCAGCAGACCCTGAATTCCCAATATGACATATCTGAGAATCATGATTCCTCTTGCAGATCCATTGATTCACACACATGTTGAGGAAAATAAAGGATGATTTCCTTGTAAACCTGTCATTACTGAGTTTTAACCACCTGGTGCAGGAAAAACTGCTCCATGAGTCACAGCCATTGTGTGCCAATGCTCAGGGTAACCACATCCCTTGATTGCACAAGTGCTGTTTAGTACTACACCTTTTCATGTGATTGCTTTCTTTCTTTTCTTCCTGTAGATGAAAATACAAGAAAAAACACTGCACCACAGAGATCTTTCCTCTTTCTTGTTACTCTTTGTACATTGATCATGTCATCAGCTAAGTAAAGTCCAACTGAATGGCTGCTGTTGTTTGTTTATTTGTTTTGCTGAAACTGAACTGAATTCAATGCAAAATCATTCCTACTTTGGAAAGGAAGGAAATTAATCAGGAGTCTGAAGCAGAGCAGACTCTGTGAAGGAGAAGGTGTCAGTCAGCAGACAGGTGGAGAAGGACTTTTGTGCCTAAATTTGTTCTTTCCCTGATATTAAGTCAGAAGAGAATCCCGTGTAGCTCAAATAAAGCACCAGACCTTTAGATTTTGAAATGAAGTGTTTGTAGATCGTTGAAGATCCAAATTATGCCAAAATTATGTTATTATAGTGTAATCATCTTGTTAGCTGCTTAGAACATTTTCTTCATTATCACTTCATTTATACTTATGATGATGAGCAGATGGTACCAAAGACATAACACAGCGCAAATCATTCCCAAATGTTGTTTGAAAACACAGTCAGAAGGTGGTAGGGACACACTTGCCTACTGATGAGCCTGGTTCACTCCTGGTACTGTAAGAGGAATTACTGAAAGCTGTCTTGCTACTTAACATATGTTCTGGCTGCTGGCAGCAAAACATTGCTAGTCTTGTATTAACAGGAGTTGTATGATCATTTACAACAAGATTTTTATTTTTTTTTCTCCAGCAAAACTGATAAACTTAAGGCATTTCAAGGCAGTCACAGGCATTGGGTGATGGTTGGACTATATGATCTTACTGGACTTTCCAAACTTAATGATTCTATACTGATTCTGATACTATTGGGTGGGTGCCGTTTCTGGCAATACAAGTAAGTCATAAAGAAGCTCCATGTGTTTAGCAGGTACCTGAGTCTGACTGTTAGGGAAGCAGTATGCTAAAGATGGGCTATGGGAATCACGCCTGTTCTGTGATGGTTATGCACTGGGCTGAGGTCCTCCATAGGTAAAGGAGGGCTGCAATAAAAGGAGCTCATTGCAGCTCCAGCCAGCACTGCAGTTGGTCCTGAGGAGAAGGCAGTGTGAACATAGCCAAGGGACAGCTGCAGCCTAGCTCAGAATCACAGTGACTGAGGTGGAAAGGGACCTCTGGAGGCCACTTGGTCCAATCTCCTGCTCAAGCAGGGACACCTAGAGCAGGTTGCCCACCTGTGGTCTATGTGTGCTAGGGTAAATTCAAGCTTTAGGTCTACAGGGTGCCAGTATCCTTTCAAAAAAGAATAGTGATGCCTAAAGGCTCCAGCAGAGCCTGATGGACACTCAGGCCCTCACTTCAGCATGCAGACAGAGAGTCACGCAGCATGTTTGTGACTTCTGCCTGTTTGCTCCTTTCCCCAGTTTGGGAATGTGCACCACATCAATCAACAAGAGAACCAAGTGTGCTCAGAGCAAACACACTGTAATTTTACTCAGAACCAGAGCAAATACACTCCAGACCCCAATCCCCAAATCCAGGAGACACAGATGGAAACCCAGAGCACCTCAGAAAGAAGGATGTACACACAGACACACACACAAAAACAATAACGTGAAAGCAAAATAGCAGCTACCATAAAGCTACTCATCCATATTCAGAACAAAGTATAATAATTTTAAAATCAGAACAAATAAGGACGAAAAAATGCAAATAGTTTTCTAACTTAACCAAAACAATTTTTTCAGATTTCTCAACCGTGTCATCATTCCCACAGCAAACTGCACTAACCGTGCTGTTCAGCCTTTCATTTCTAGATGTAATCACCCTCAGTCTGGCCAAAAGAGCTATTTGATTTTTACCTGCAGCACACTCAGGGTGAATTTTGTCACTGCATGATGTAAAGACTCCCTGTGTAGGTTGTGTGAAGTATTTCCATGCCTAAATTCCTCTTGATTTCCCTGAAATTGACGTGGTTCTAACTCTCAGAGGAAATTCATCCCATAAATCTTTTACTAGCCACTAGAGGGGAATATGCAACAGCAAGGAGGAAGAATGACACCACATTCAAGTTGTAGCCAGTTTGCTCACTCAAAGGAAGAAATAGTTGGTGTCATGTCAGATCTTTACAGTTTTTGCTTAATATTACAGCAAGCCCATAAATCATGCACTTGAGAATATGATCTCCATTAAAACAGTTTCCTATCTGAAATTATTTACAGACCATAGCAAGTACAGCATTTCTATCCCAAGAGTAATGTTGACATTTCAGCCTTTCTCTCACTTAAAACAGGATTAAAAAGTAAGATGCAGATTTTTTTGTTGTTGTTGTAGGATGGAAACTGCACAAAATTTCCACTTAGGAAATGACAAACATTCATTTGGATGTTCTTCTAACAAAAACTTTCAGCAGTTTTGGAATTATTTTTCTTCCTTCAGTCACTGATACAACAACTCCAATTGTCCTGCCATCAAAAATCTATTTCCTGAAGCATACAACAGCCAGGCACTGCTGTGATGGAACTATAGCTGAGATCATCTTCCCCACAGCCCAGATATCCCAGTCAGGCCACAGCTTCTATGATGCCTCCAAGTCCACTGATTCCCTGATGTATATCAATCCAAGTTAGGAATAGATCAGCACGTTGGCTTACAGTCACCTTGGGAATCAGGGCGGCAGTATCCTGTGTGGGTTTGTTTGTGCAGTAGGGCAATGAGTGACTGTCACTCCCCTTATTTCACACCTATGTGAAACCTACATTCTGGATCATGCTGTGAGAAGCTCTGAATGTCAGGATCATGGATGCCAGCAGTCTTTAACTCTGGATGCTGTTTAACTCTGGAACTGTTCCTATTTTGTGGCACTGAATCATGGGGAAACTCACCCCAGAAATATATCACTAAGCGATTTAACAATGTTTTATGTATTTTATTTATCATCCTGATAAAAAGATTCCCAATCAGCTCTGATTATTTGCATCAGAGATTTGCATTTTAAGTATGTCTTGTTCATGAGCCAAATTTTTGGCAGATAGGAATTAGCAGATTCAAGTCAATAGAAACACATAGCTTGACATAAAAAGGACAATATATCTCTGTTTTTTGGTGTTCTCTCCTAATGTTATATAGATGAATGTCAAATTAAGCTGTCTGCACAGCAAAGGCATTCATCAGAACATCCAAAGGTCACACTGTCCCTTCAGTTTCCTCTCTCTCCATACACATCCTCTAGAGCTCCTATGCACCGCTGAAGTTGACTCCTACCTACAGCCTTCCTAGACATAAACCTTATGCTTATCCCAGCAGCCACTGAAACACACAGCCAAGTTACTGTGGGCATGATGCTGATGAGAATTGCCTCATTCTCGCAAGCCTTGCTGGTGACATTTTGCAATGTAAATAAAAGCAGAATGTTGACTTTGGGCACGTAGCTTTTATGTTCAGAGAAAAGCTGGTGAAGAGATGAAGGCAGAAAATACAGATGATTCTCTTTAAATGAGCAGCTGAAACGCACTCATTGCAATTAATCCCATTTTAAATGTATCTTCTGCTAGTGATCTGACAGCATTACTACTGTGTTTGTTGGATAGCCTCAAAGTTAGACTGATGTTCTTCATTCATATTCTATGGATGCTGGGAAAGCACAATTAGAAGTTGATGCAACAGCAAACATACACTTCACTAAAATTATCGCATTTGGTGTGATTCCCATAATAAAAGCATGAGCCAGCATGGGGAGCCTTTTTCAATTTACACAGAGAGACTTGAGGTCTCTTGACAGTCAGAACAGAGCCAAGGTTTCTGAGTAAACTTTGTTAGGAAAACAGATTAAAAACTCCAGAGGTTTAGCTAAACCTTATACAAGAAAACACCTTGTTACCCCCATGATTTCAAATTATAATTTAGCACCAGTGAATAATAAATATGAAGTGCTAGTGAATGTGTCTTTGCAAAAAAACTTCACATAATTTTCTTTCTTTTGTCAGAAATATACAAAATCAGCTGTTCTGATTATTATCATTGTGACTAGTTCTACAACAGTTATTAGAATCAACTCATATAAACTGTTATTGAGTCAAATAGCCAAGTCTTGCTATGAAAATTCTATTGGCTTTCAGCTTTGATCTTGTCATATTGATGTGCCTCTGACTGAAGATTTATCACATCTAGAACTAGGTTCCAGATTTTGAAACCGTATAAATAAGCTTCCTCTCACCCCATTCCAATTGCTTTATGAGGACACAGGGGGATATCTCTTTAAGATCTACTCCTCATTTAAAATCTGTTCTAAAATCTACTCAGACAGTGATGATTTATAGATGACTATAAAAGGAGAAAAACACCAACATTCTATCTGCCCAGGTATTTCTCTCCATTACTATGTGCAAGTACCTGTGTTAGCCTGCAGGTAGCCTTGCCCCTTTGAAGTGACGGATTGGGGCCATTCAGCTCAGGAACTGATGGACACACAGAAGACCAGTGCTCTAAGGGCTATCCAGAGAGATGGTTTTCCCTTGGTTCACCCTATGGCTGCCATCAATTTGTGGCTTCCTTGACCTGTTAGCAGGATCAATGGGACCAGGGAAGTACAATTCTGAGATACCAGACCTGGAGGCCAGGTTTCACAGTACTTTAGAAGCTGGAATTCCTCATGCTTATATGGCAGGCAGTCTGAGACTCTCACCTAAACACAACACATGGCTCTTATCCTGACAGTCACCTACCCACCTGTTCATGAACAGTAGGCTAAAGTCAAAGCTCTTTCTCTGATATGCTTCTGAAGCTTATGCTTCCTCCTGAATGTCGTGCTTTGTGGGTTTCCACTTCCCCCTTGCTGTTCCAAACAACATGGGCACTCCTCACTCTGGGTCTTGTTTTGCATAATCGTCTTCACCTGGCGTGAATTACTACGTGTGAATTCTGTGTGGGCTGAAAGTGAAAATCTAAGCCACAGTCCCCTCACTCTTCAAAAAATAAAAACCAAAGAGAAAAAAGCACCCAAACGAACCCAGATTCTTACAAATTGTCTTAAAGAGATTATTTTACCTTTTTAGAACTTCCTTTTACTTTGGACACAATGTTACTATTTTTCACCATTGAACTTTCCAGTCTGCTTGTTCCATATATTTTAATATTGTCTTATATTTGGTAGAGAAGAGCAAAAATATTGTGCCAGATACTGATGATGATTTTTGATTAGATTTTTTTAAAGTTTGCTTTAGAAATGTAAATCATTACCTCTATCGTCAGCAACTCAACATTTCTAAGTGCCTACTGGAAATAGAAAGTTAAGAAAAAAAATTGCAGAACAAAACTGTACAGCCCCCATCCAAACTCACCCTCCCCTTTCATCTACCCAGAAAATGCAGATTTCTTATGAGGAGCTCTCTCTGAGGGGCTGCATCAGTAATTGGTGATAAAACCTGGCATCTGTGCCATGGTTGCCCCGCACAATATGCTGGGTGATGTTGTGAGGCTTCTACCCTCCAAAGGACAGGGTTAAACACAGGCTTTAAGACAGCTGTGTCAAGAGGGCTGAGGAAGGAGTAGATCTTAGTACGTAGCTGATGGCAATCTTGGCTTATTCTTTGGAAGTAATACAATCTGTACAGACTGAAGCCAATATTGTACAGGCAGGTAGAGAGCGATTTGCCACGCTTTCAAGTCAAATACATAATGCTCAATATTTCCCATGCAGCAACAGAAAAAAAAAAACCATACGATTTCCTGAATAAGTTTTTAGGATGTTTCACAGACAGTGTTAGAAAGGAGACATTGAAATAATTTGCCTAATGTAATTTCCTTACTCGAAATTTTAGGAACATCCCATCTCAATTTACTCCTTCCTCTCCGATACAACTCCTCATTTTGTTATTTGAAACTGGTTTATTTAAGTATGCAAGTATGTCTCTGGGACATTAGTAAGGCAATGTCAGATGCTATCTGGGAAATAATAGTATATTTCCAGGCTCTGAAAGTAATTTTTGATGACACCCTTAAATCAACTTCGTGGTCAGTTTTCTCATTTTGAGCAAGAACTGGGATTCCATTGTGATAACCAAGGGCTGCATGTTACTTGATCTACGGTAATGTAGAATAATTACTAGTCCATTGCATTTCATTACACTACTGTAATAGGCAGCAGGTCAGTGTTTGAGCTACAGCTGCTCTGAAAATTGAGCTGACACTGATACTATGATAGAAGTGATAGCATAAGGCTCTCATGCAAATTGTTGAAATTAGCTTCTGCTCAATGGGTTTTGAAATGCAATACAGGACTCAGATCAGGACACCTGTTTTTTGACTAACATTTTTTCTTGGATACAATGAGATGGACGTGAAATAAATTAATAGTTCAATGCTGTACACCTTATAAAAGGTCACTGAAATGCCAGAGGATTTGAAATACCACAGGACTGCTGGACTCGTTGGCTAATAACAGTCTGTAACATATCATCACAGACTATCTGATGGTTGTTTTTATGTTATTTAGATTCTTGCAGTCCTTCGCAGGCGTTCTGCTCCTGTATTCACAGGGCATTTTATTGCATTAGAAACCCCTATGCTGTATCAATGCTCTTAATTTATCAGCCCTTCAGATGAGAGTGGAAGGTAAAGACTAGGAATAATGAAATGCTTTCCTTTACCAGCTGGCTGGAATTTCATCCCAGGGCTGCTGCACTGAGACATGGGACGATTCTTGTTTCATGTCAGAACTTTGCTATAGTCACCATTGAGGTTAACATACTACCAGTAATACTAGCAGAGCAGTTTGAAATACTACTTATTTCCATTAAAATGTAGGTGTGGGTATTTTCAAGGAAAACAGAAGGTTTTTCCTCTGGATCATTCAATTAATCAAACTACTCGTTTCAATGAAATTAGTTCTGCTGGAAAAAGCTGACCAAGCTAGAACATGACCTCTTCACCACTTATCAATACTCACTTACAAGCAAAGAAAGACTTGATGCATGTAAAGAAACATTGCCATACCTTAAGAGTAAAACAGAATGTATTATAGCAACACCCATGTTAACTGCCCTAGCTACTCCTCTATAGAAGTTTTCTGCATTGAAATTTGCCTCACTCTGGGGGTTTGCATCCCCTAGCAGAAATGGTCCAGTACCTCCACACCTCTGAGGTGAAACAAACTTCATCTTGGCATTCCCCTCTGCCCCTGAACAGCCTTGAATAAGGACGAGGCTGCCATTAGACAGCTTCCTTCACTCTGAGCTAAGGCAGTAAATTAACTATTCTGTTTCTGCCTGTGGTGTTTGGTATTTAGTGGGATTTAAACTGAGCTCTTTTTCTCAAAAGGTGCATAAGCTCAGGAGGAGTCCTTTGACACCTGACAGCACACACTTAATGAATGACTGTGTAGCTTTTTATATGACTTTGATTCATTTTAAATAGTGCCTTCACTGAAAATATTCTCCTGACGTTTGTACTTACCAGCTTTAATGCACAGATAGACAAAGCATTATTGTGAGAATATGCAAAGACATCTGAAACCTGATTCCTTAATGCACAGTGCTTTGCCTATAGCTAGTGTAGCTTTGATTGTGTCTTTCCTTGCCTCTTGGGGGATTTCTGCTAGAATTGGCTACCATTATTTGTTTGAACTCTTTATAAAATAATTAAAAAAATCAGTATGTTTGTAAATGGCAGCTAATCACATGTAGCTTTGTACAAATTAGAGTGGGGTTATGAGAAGAAAGTAAATGGACAATGTCTGTGAAGGTGAAAAAGTCAACATGCAAAGTTCATCTGCTACCTGAATGATTCCAGATACACTCAGTCTCTTCCTCTGGTTTTGTTATTCATGGGAGATGAAGGAGGAGAGCAAAGCAAACATAGCCCATGCTTGATGGGCAATGAATACAAAGAGCCAGTAAGCCATGAAAGTAGGAACTCTATAAGGGAAAAAAGAAATGGAGGAAGAATCATCATCTGAATTTCAAAAACAAAGCAAAAGATACCTTAAAAGAAAACAATCTGGGAAGGAATTATCTGTCAGATCCAGACTTGCTGCTTTTCTACCTCAGATAACACTGTTTTCTGGTTTAGCTATAAATTAATTGTGTCCAAAAGCACCCACAGAGAGGGAGTCACAGTTACTATACTGTACAGTTAGAAGATTGACCTATCCCCGTGTTCGTGACAAACGAAAACATTTCTTTTTCTATGTATAAAGCAATTCTTCATGAAGGAATATTCTCCAGTCTTATCATGTTCAAAGAATAATAACTAAAGAGAAAGTGGAAATGTGTCACAACATCAGCTGGTAATCATCAGTTTTACTTCATCTAATTCAGTGAGAGCTGGCAGTAGCTCTTCTGCCAAGTGTCAATTCCTTTTCAGAAAAGGTCAGTTTGTATGCAGTCACGCCAGCAGGGCTCAGGGTGAGGAAGCAACCCAAACAGTAGGGACCTATGCATTATTCAGACTGACCATCATGCACGAGGGTTGAACTGTACTCCTGGAACTCAAGTGGGAAGCAAGGGGTCACACAAAGGAGTCCTACATCTTCTGCACTCAAGCTGTTTTGGATAAACTGCTGTTTTCATGTACTCCTTTTTCTCACAGTAGCCATCCTTTCAGTGTGTTTGTTCTCATTTCAAATTACCAATTGAGTCTTTCATCTAAAATATGAGGGACATTACAGAGGTATTAGTAGCTAAGCTGCTTTGTTAATTACGGGCAGGCTTCTCTCTCTGCTCATCACTTCAGCAGCAGTGGTGGTGCCAAGCAGCTCCCTGCTCATTTTGGGTCACTGGGTGTGCATTCACACCAAAATCTACTCCCTCTAAGGTTTCTATGCGATATCCCAACCACAGGATGGGCAGAAGACCTGTGAAGGTGATAAACACATGGCCATACATGGTCACACAAGAGCCAGTGTCTGTCTGGGAAGGGAGTAAGAGCAGGACAAGCTTTGTCCAGAGCTCTGTCTTAGGCTCTCATTACATCCTGTAGCAGAGATATAGGTTTTTTCACAAATTTAATGAGGATGTGGCTCTTTGCATATTTCCAGCTCACAGTGTGCATCCTAATGCCTAAATTGTAGCAGACACTGGACAATCACATTCTGTTCTATTCTTTTTGGGATATTATATTCCTTCTCTTCCAATACCTTTCCAAGCTGAACTCACCATCTATTCAAGCAGGAACTATCGCAAAGCTCTGACCATCCATGGTGCCTTTCTCATGCTTTCTCCAGGCCTACATACTTCCCTTGATGCAAGAGGATTCTACATTTACGCCATTCTCAAGATTTCATCCTGAATTTATAAAAGAAAATAACTGCTTCCTCTGATCTCGATTTCTTTTCTAGCAATATCTACCTTCCTATTTGTTTTTACTCTTATCTGGCACCAATCTGGTATCTCATTGTAATCCCAGCTCTCTGCTCCTTACGCTTGTAGACAAGCAAGACTACATTTAAATATACACAAAATTCAGTATTTTTTCCATCTTCATTGTGTTGCATTTACCTACACTGAATTTCAGATTCCATTTTCTTTCCTTTTCACTTTACAGACTGCTAAGCTTCCACAGCTTCTCACAGCCAACCTGCATCTTTACTGTCTTGAATAAGCTAAATGACTTCAGCAGATTTCCTTCAGACAGAATTGCTTTTTAGTTGCTTATTGTGGCTGAAGCAGTGCCGTCACTAGACTAGAGTGTCTCTAGACACTCTAACTTGGTCGGGGAACCAAGGAGCCCTTTGAATTATGATCAAGCAACCCTGAAGACACTTCTGGCTCTGTAAGTGCTGAAGTTTGGCCAGCTTAGAAATCTGCCAAAGCTTAGGGTAGCACATTCACTGAAGTATCCATATGCAAGTGACTGGGAATTTTTGGATGGTTCTGTCATCTCCAGTATTTAGATTTGCGACTGTGAACAGTTCACTTCAGAGCCTGCAGTGCTTATATGAAGTCTTTTCAGTGCTTTGAGGAGTCTTTTTCCTTACAAGGATTCCAAGAAGCTCAATACAAAGCCTACCTTCATAATGAGGGTTCTGGGTTATTGCTTTTACCAATTATAAACACTTCTTACAACACAATTTTCTGCAGAGTGCATCTGGTCTTTCATAGGAGATTCTTTTAGTGATTTCAATATTATACATAATTGCATTTCTTTATTTTTTGTTTATAATTTTAAGAAATGCTCTCACACACACACAAAATTGAACAAATGCTAAGCTTTCAGGGCCAAGAGATAGCTAAGGAAAAAAAAAAACAAAAAACAAAAAACGAGCCAATGTATTTTTCCCTTCTGTAATTCTGTTTGTGAATAGAATGTAAATCAAGTTAGCTAGATAATTTGCTAAAGCCCACGGATGCAATAATTCTTATGTTGTTCTAACAGAGAAAGAAAGTAGAAAATGTTACAGGGAGAGACAATGTGCAATTATGTATGAATACTAACACCCTAAGGGACAAATTACCAACAATGACAGTAAAATACTGCAGATTTCTTTTTGTGCTACAGCATAATTGACTTATAGTCTGACGAGAAGAAAAAGCTTAGCTCTAGAGAAGAATTTAAAAACACAAGCTATGTATTTGCTGAAAAGTCCATAGGCACTTTCTCTTCCACTTTCCTTTACCTGTTATATTGATTACATTCTTTTGTTTTTACTTACATATGTAACTTGTTTGAGAAGACATCAGTTTTTGTATCTTTTCAAGAAATTGTTTATTGTTCTTAATGGTATTAATTATGTGACTTTAATTATTTAATCAAACAGTCAATGCATTCAGTGTAAACACTTTTAAAATTGCATGTGGGAAACCTCTTTGTTGTTTAAGTGAAGGAGAAATAAATCTTTCTCTAATGACTCACATGAGCTGAGCCTCAAGGGGCCGTTCATCCATCAGTGCTGCACCTCGTAGAATCTGCTGCCTGGCACAGGAGAGCAGTAGCTGATGTAATGTGAGCAGCAGTAATCTGCAGACACCGATCTTGGGGCAGAATCAGGACCTTAATTTGAATTTTAGTGTTAGCCGCAAGGAAGATTAAAAAGAAAGAAACACAGTCAAGGCAGGCTGCCCAGATGCAGTGTATTTTTAGAGTTATGCTTGCAAAATCTACGATTAGTTTTCAGATTGCTCCCTACCCTTCAAGTAAATTCTCTGATCATTCTGTCGTTGTAGGGTGGCTAAGGAATTGAGACAGATGTGCACAGAAACTCTCATGCTATACTTTTATAGACATGATGCTTTTATAGATGCAGCAAATCTGGATATGACTAAAAGTAAGATGTCTGAACACTTACAAACCAGGAATCTAAAAATAACATTATTTTGCTTGCAAAATTGTTTTGAAGTTGTCCAGCCACACTGGAGAGCTACAGCAGGGTTTTTGGAGAACAAGACAGCAGATTCACACAAGAATGGTAAAAATGGGTTTGCCTTTTTGAGCTCCTTGATATTTTCAAGAACACTATTTTCCAAAGATGAAAGAAGAAAGGTAAACATGTATTTCATGCTCTTCTCTCAGGCATAGAAAGGGAGGGATGCCAAATATCTATGAATGATCTGAACACAAAATCAGCTTACCTGCTCTCTGAATGACATTTCAGTTTGGCCAATCATACTAGTCTCATTCTTTCTCTTTATTTCACCACTGCTTGGACTTGTATTGGGCTAAGGAGGCTAGAAAGAGTTATACAGAGTCAAGGACTAAACAAACTTGCAGCTACTATCGTCTCTGAAGACACTGAGCATTCCTCCTTTGGTTTTCCTCTCCAGTTTTAGTCAATATGCTCTCTGCCTCTGGCATGGAGAAAGATACAGATGTTGGCCTGATAGCAGCAGGCACAGCATCTGAGAGTGGATTAGAGTGAAGGAGAAAGTGATACTGGTGGCTTCTTCAGAACATAAGTAATTCCCCTGTACCACTTAAGCCCTTATCAGATTCCGGTGCTTTCTCTATGTCTTTGACCTTAAGCCCCAAAGAGATAAAGTCTGATGAGTGTCTTCATGGCTAAGCAAGATATTTCTGTCTGTTATACTACATGCACGTGCGTATGTACTCTCAGGAGTTCAAAATGATTATACAAATGCTAATAATCAATTAAAGTCACACAACTTCTGAGATTGGCAAGGGTTATTATCTTCATTTTAGAGATAGGAAGAGAAAGGTTGTGAAAGGCTAAGTGATTTTTTTCCAGAGGTCACTTAGGTTGTGATACAAAAAGGGTTCCTCAGTGTCAAGGCTATTCATAAGGACTCCTATACTTAGTGCTAAGGCCTGGAAGAAACTGATCAAGAGCCACAGTGAAACTTTGAAAGTGAACTTATCCTGAGCCCCTAGCTATAAGTCAGAAGATTAATGCTTAGTTATATCCAACATGCTTAGCACTATTTCATAGTCTAACACTGATGATGAGTGTCTGAAACTTCTGTTTTTCCATCCTCTTATTTTTTGGCGACGTTCAAATCTCCTTACCACCTGGTTAAACTGGCAAATATCAGCTTAAGCACCTGCGTTTCCATTACATCTGTTAATATCACAGCATGCAGCACATGGCAGGTGCATTTCTTCAAGAGGCTTGCGATAGGGATTCAGTCTAAAGTGATGCTGCTCTCATTAAGAACCATGTTTTCCTCTTTCTCACTGTGTTCCTCTAATCTTCTTACAAGGCAAACAAGCCAGGTGTTTTCCGAGTACTTGTGAGAATACTGTACATTGAATTCAGCTCCAGATGTTTATGCACTGACTTGTGAAATTACCATATTTTTTGCATGATGCATAACTGAAGAGGGCCAGATGAGAATAAAATACTTCTTCCCTTTTGCATGCCCAGAGAGTAATAAGGACTTTGTGAAGGTTAGTAAATAATTTTGAGCACTGTCTGAGACTGCCAGTGTAGCCATTAATAATTCTCAGTTATACTTTGAGACAAGAAAAGCTTTTCCATAGTCTGCACCTACACATAAAGACTACTTCTAGGGAGAACGTGCAAAGAATTTGAGGTGAGAAAGGGTTACATAGGAAACAAAACTTATGTGAGCGATTTGTCCCTCCAGAATGAAGTTAAAGGCTGTCCAAAAGTTATGTGAATCCACTGCTAAGTCTCTCATTTTAGAAACATTGTTGGATAACACGAGCAGATTCCAGGCTAATACAGCTGCACACCCCTCTATCACACAGCGGCCAATTCCTAGTGAATTCTGCAATATAGTGACAGTAATGGAAAGCAAAATGATCTCTAAATAATGGTTTAAGATGGTTACTTGATAAAGGGCACTGCAATAATTATGATCAATGGAGCATGGCTTCAATATATATTGCCCATTTAGATGTGCCAGATTAGTCTAACAGCTTTCTTTAATGTTCTGAGTATTTTGTGTGTGTGTGTGTGTGCATGGTTGTGCATGTGTATATGAGAAGGAAAGGACTGCACATTTTGGTGTATTCCTCATTACTTAATATTTACCAGTGCAGATGAGCATCGTGCTGCACAGGGAAAGTCAAATGTAAAAGACTGGCAGTTGCAAAAGCAAAGCTTAAAGAAATATTTCTTTTTTTCTGTATATAACTGTTTAATACTCTTAGTGCCAATGATTATGGAAAGTTTTTATATCTTTAAAGAATAATATACACAGAGAAGCAGATAGAAAACAGCAGGATACTTCTTCGTTTCTCCACTCACACTGAAGCACAAGGAAGCCTTGAGGAGAAGTGGAGGCAGCAAGGATTTCCACTTGCCTCTGGACAGTCTAGAGATGCCTTGTGATCTTCCAAGTTTCTGGTTTGCTTCTCAGGATGAAAAGACAGGTTTAGGAAGAACAACTTTGTGCTAACTTTAATACACCCAAAAGTAGTGGTTCAATAACCACCTCTATGACAACACCACCTAGATACTTCTCCCACTGAATCCCATGGAAAATCATCCAGTAGTTCCAGCATTACATGAGATAACAGTGAGGTTGTATCATGAAGCTGTGTAATTTGCTTTGCTCAAAACATATTAACACAGACGTGGTGCATGAGTTCTTTTTGCTCCTCAATGGCCTTGCTAGTGCATCATGAATGCATGCCAGATTCTAAAAAGAGGCTGAACATCATTATTCCAAATTTAGCCTGAGAAATTGAGGCATGAGACACTTTGGCACTGGTTGGGCTGGGAACAGATAGATGAGTCCCTGCTCTCAGTCTCTTGCCTAATATTGGCCCATGCATCCTCTTATTATGCAATGACATAACAAGCAGTTGCAGTTTTGCTGCAGACTGAGAGAGGATGTGATTTTTGTGTTTTAGCTTTGACAAATTTAGGACTACGTTTTGACAGGACACAGAAAAGCAATTGCAATTGCAGTTGTCACAGACAGGATTTGTCTCAGCATGTAGAGAAACAAGGCTATTGTGAATGTAAAATCTCGATATAAAGATTTCTAAATGTATATACAAAAAAAAAAAAAGAAAAAGAGAATACTGTTTTCTCTGCGCAGATTCTTTTTCTATTTATTTTGTATTAAAAAAGTGCTGCGTCAAAATTTGACTGCTTAAGACATCAAGCTTGGAGAGAATCTGTACAATGTTTTTTTGTTTTTATTTATTGTAATGCACACAAAGGGAAACCCCATGAGCTGTCACTGAGCAAGTGAGCACCCCCGCTGGGATGCACTGCAGCAATGTTTGCTGCAGCTGGAGTCATCCACACAGTGTACTGCTGACTAGGAAAAACAGCTCTGTAAGGGTAGAGAATGGAGAGAGTGCTGCCTCGAGATGACGTAGTTCCTCATGCAGATCAGTTCAGGCATCATGGCAGAGAACCAGCCTAATGATCTCATTCCAGAGCTACCACAGGACAGGATTTATGTGAAATCGAACACTATGTTTAGGAGATGCAGTGAGGCACGAGGTGATGAAGGTATTCCCTCCAAAGTAATGGGCAAGCTAAATGAATATTAAATGCAGAGCTTGATCTGGAGCCTGCTCTGCTTCACGAGAAACGACGATGATTTGTGGAAAGATAATAATGTGTGATACACAAATATTTTGGGTGAAATACATAATCAGTTAATTGGTTTATTACATTATAAAACCTTTGTTTGCTTGAAAGAGCAATAAAACTAACTGACAAAATGAATATTCGCCCCTTTGAAGACTTCTTACGTTAATTATGTTTATGCATCACTTGCAGCGGTAATGTTAGACAAAGGAAGCTTTATCTTTATATGCCATAGCTACATTGTATTGTGGTACAAATGATGGCACCGACTTTGTGTCTACATAATTACTGAAATCTTATCCCTTTTGTGTTTGCACATCATTTTCAGTTTTTTGGAATAGTTAAACTCCATTTTACTTTTTAATAACATTTTAGAAATCATTCTGATTCAGGTAAACAGAATTTGATTGCTTTGATGGATTGAAAACGGTTAGCTCAGCCAGAGCTTATTTGATTTGTTTCTTCAGGGATTACAAAGAATAGGATTTTATCTACGAACTGACAAAAGAGGCAATCTCTGCATTTTTGCCTATGAAATAGCAGATCCACTAAGCCATTGCTCCTTCACATAGTGAATGTATTAGTCACGGGGTTGCTTTTTATTCATTTTCAAAGTTTTTATTCCACACTGTACAGGGTGCCTAGCTTCTTTGTTCTTAAAAAAATTAATCTGAAAAAATAATACTGGCAAATGGAGTTTGGGGAGATTCAGTAGCCCATTAGATTTAAAGGAGATTTTGAAAACAAACAAACTCTTTCTCACCCATAATGGACATCTTAGACAAATGCTCTTCAGCTAATGCAAAGGATTTGGAAGCCTGAAGTACCCAAATGCTAATTCCCTGCCAGAGTTCGGGCTGAGACTTCTCCTGTGGCTTCTCTGGGAGCTCAGTCCCTGACCCAGACAGATTGCATGGTTTCCTGGTACCGTTCTTCATTTCATTCCGTGTGACATGACATTTGTAGAGTAGATAGAGTCAAGAAAATGTCAATACACAGTATAGAGATTATACAAGACACCCCAAATAACATGTTTGCAATTGTTCTTACACTTGCAATCACATATGCTGAGTCCTCTTCAGAGATGCAGCCCACCACCCAGGGCTTGGCCTTACTGGGTTGCTTTCATAGGTGAGTAGATTGCAGCACAGCACTTAGAAAAGCGGTGAACAATTTTTGAGTGACTTCATAATACATAAGATCAGCATTTGTCTCACACAGTCTCAGGGGAAAAAAATCCAATACAGAAATGGAAAGTAAGCTGGTCCTCACTCACACTCTCTTGTAGCCGAGTACTGGGCAATGTGCACTGAAGTCATTTCTGGACAGTAATCTTCCTATTTTTGTTTTTCCCTCCATTTTGCTTTGGAGTAATAAACATGAGAAATTTAGACAGAAACTGGAAAATGTTTAACTGGACATTCTATTTTCAAGAAGTACCCACTTGCTTGAAACAAAAGATTTTGTAGGCTAGGACTTTGTGTCCTCACAGTTCCCAGATTTCAACCCCGTGCTCCAGCTGTTAGAATACAGCAGGATATCCAGCTTGTGCCTTAAAACTCAATTCAGCTTGATATCATATGCAGTCTCTTCACAGAAAAATCCTTTAGTGGAAATAACTGATCATTTCTTGCAATTAACATTCATGGACAGATACGATGGGAAACATAATATGCTCTACTTTTGTTTGTGTTTGTTCCATTAAATTTAACAGGCAGTTTTCATGTGCCTCAGATTGAAAGATCAGCTGGTAGAAATCAGGGCCAGCCCATTTTCTCCTTTGCTCTGTACCACCTGCAGTTCTGGTGCAGCATAGCATTGTTTGTTTCTCCTCTAATTTAGGAGCATATAAGAAGCAATTGGTTTGGGTAAGTTAGGTTCTGGAAGACACCTTTGACAAGGTTTATGGCTTAAGAGGTTGCCCTGGGAGGTAGTGGAGTCACTGTTCATAGAGGCATGCAAGGAAAGGGTAAGTGTTGCACTAGGATTATGCTTTGGGATGGATTAGACTAGGTGATTTTAGTAGCCTTTTCTAATCTTCATGATTTTAAGCTTTTTTTTTCTTTTCAGCCATAGTGGCAATGGAAATACGTAATGGTTAAGTATTATCAAATGCTAGTACTAGCTCTAAAGATATTCATGTGCTCCTAGTTTCCCACTTCAGCTGAAAGAAGAAGGAATGACTAGTGCATCCCTTTTTTAACCCATGTGGTTTGATAGAACCAGTGCTAACATCCAAGCTTGAACGATAAGCTTTCAAATTTTATAATATCCTTTCTGTACTAGAGTATGCAGCTCTAGAAGAAGTCAGTTATACTGAAAAGTGAGTTAAAGCTCCTGCCTTAAAATTGCAGCGCATCATAATACAACTTCAGATGACACAGGATGGTGTATGACTGCTGAGAAGTGCATGTTGCAGCTGGGGCTCTTGGTCTGTTGATTCTGTTTCATTTTAGTTAAGAATGAATGCTGTCTTTCCAAGGTTATACCTATGTGAGATATCTTTTCAAAATATTACTCATTCTTGTGGTTACACAAGAGAAAAATGCTTTATATGCCTTGCTTTAGCAATTAGATGTCCTTTTTATGCTGATCTATAATGTTAGAGCAAGCACAGACAAAAACCCAGCTTTAGCCTTAACTGGGCTAAGACTGATGATCTGAAGGCAAAAATGATGATCCATACCCCTGTGTAAGCTCCAAAGAAATACTGCTAATCTGCTGTGTCTGGCAGCGGCAGACTGGGGGAGAAAGCCACGTGCTAAGCATCTGCGGCATCAAATTTTTCCCCAAACTGTTGCTTAAATTTTGTTCATCTTCCCCACTGTTAACATGTTCAGATTTTTGTTAGAGGTGTGAATGCTCACTGCACTATGCCTGCCTCATGTACGAACCTGCTGGTAGGGACTGAAAGGTTCACCACGAAAGAGTTAAACCCACTTGCCTTGCCAAAAATAACAAGTTCCATCAGGCCCTTCTGGTGTTTTACAAGGCCAGGTGAGCTCATTCATGAGCACAGTCAGCTCACTGCCAGTGCGCTGAACTCCCTCTGCTTTGACCTGAGATTTGAGTTGCATACTTCTGGGGCTTAATCCTGTATTTAATTAAGTGAAGGTCAGGCTGAGGGTCAGCTAGAGTAGTGAACTTAATCCAAGACCCACAGGTTATACAATAGCTGCTTTGGGGAAGTATAATTGGTGATAGGAATCAAGAGAAGAAAAGACAATATAATTGAACAAGTTATATGATAAAGGAGGAGAGGAAAGCAGGGTATTTTCCAGACTGTGGCATGAGATGCACTGTACAAGAGTAGCCACTAGATAGCAGAACTGGCACGATGCTATGACATATTGATGGGCCAAATGAAAGGCAAGTAGTGCTTTAGTGCTGGCAAACAGTATCTGTGGCTGCATGCAGTTGATACCTGCACTCTGCAGCAGAGAGGGGCTTTTAAGATGCAATTTGGCATGTTGCTTCTTGCTTCTCCTATAGTTTGAGCACTTTCCTCCAGCATACTGACAGAGGAGCTTATCTTCTAAACTGGCAGTCAGCTCTGAGTTTTGTCACAGGGAAACTTTCCTAATGAGAGAGCTGCTCATTAGCTCAGCTGCAGGGAGATCCAGGCCACTGCAGCCCAGCCCTGCCCAGTGCCCAAGTAGAGCCCTAGGTGCCCCCAATGAGCTGTACTAAGGTGACCTGGGCATCCCAAGGGCTGCTGCTGCTGTGGCCCTGGCAGCACAACACCCTGCAGCATCATCAGTGCAGACCAGTTAGTGAGCACCTACTGGGCTGAGCAGCTCTGCTTCTGGGTTTGGCTCAAGGTGACTTTTCTTCAGAGGAAAGGGGGTAATTCATACCACTCAACTGTATGTGGTGGTGGTGGTGGTGTTGTTTTCCCTGACAGCCCTGGATTGTAAACTAGTCTGTCTCCAAAGCACAAATGATCTGATCAATTGTAATATTGAATATTCAGAAATTTATCCGATACTCTGGAGTCATCTCTGTACACATTTCTGTAAGAGAAAATCACAATTGTCTCTTTCACAGAGGAGACAAAAAAAAAAAAAAAAGCAACACATTTTGGAGCTCTGATTGATGGATTCATCCAGACCCCAGTAACATATGCTTTCAAAGCCTAGACCTTAATTTCAAAACTTTGTAAAATCCCAATAGTGGTTGATTCTCTTTAGATATTCAATTTGTCTGCAATTGTTGCAAGTAAATTAAACAATGGGGCTGTATTTCAGTTATAGCAAGTGAGGGAAGGGGAGGGTGTAGCCTTAAACCAGAATGTACTTTTACACCTTCTAACTCATTCCCTCGAGGGGGAAAATAAGTTTTAAAATAATTAGCTTTTGGGCTGAGATATTTCCAGCCTGCTGTGAATTGACAGCACTGAAAACAAGGTTTCCCTGTGTATCTTGCAGAATTTAAAATATGACATGCAAGTAACTTTGCAGGATACTAATTGTGTATCCATAGCTATGTATGTGTGCACATATGCATCCCCAGAAGTTGCATCCTATGTCTTGCAATAAGTGAACCTCTTGTGCTAAGTGAAAGAATGAACTACATTGCACTGCCTGGTTCTTCATCATTGGTTCTTTATCATTGCACTGCCTAAAAAATGGAATAGAAAACAATTATTCCTATTTTAAGCGTGTTGCTGAGTGAAAAAGGTACCTGATGATCTAGAGAATTACTTTTCAATGACATCTCATTGTTTGACTCTGAGGCATATTTCCTGTCTAAACCTCACCCTAGTGCTTTGCAAACTGGAAATAATGATGCCAGATTCATATGCAAGCTTCTTGAAAGCAGAGCCAGAGTAAGACCCAATGCTTCTAGTTGATGTAAATCAGGTGATACTGCTTAACAACAACAACAAAAAAATTCAGCCATGTTGGACCCTTTGTGGCACACATGGCATTCTGTACTAAATCAGGATGCACCTGGCACTCCAACATGGCATCTCAATGTGATAATTGTCTACTGCCCTCTGCCAGAAGGTCACTATGGCCTGCATGGAGTCCAACACAGTTGAGTCTTCCTCCTGCTAGGAAAATAGCTTTAACATACTATCCACACATACTAGCTCATGTGCACTACCAGCCTGGCAGTGACACCAAGCATCTCCAGCCTACCTGAGAGAGCTGAAAGGAAGAAATAATACTGTCCTGCTCGTGTAATTAGAGAAGCTGACGTGTAAATCGTTGTTATAACGAGTTTAATTATAAACATGATTAAATAGGCAATTAGTGCATATTCTGCCCCAGATAAACAAAATTAAATTCCTGCAATATTAACATCTTCCACAAGGTTTATTATTAGCTTACTGTATGTTGTGGTACAGGAATATTTTCATGTCCCATATTTGTTGCAAATGAACAAACATTTTTTACCTCTGTTTAACTAAATGTAAAGGACAAAATTTTCTGCTGGTCTAAAGAGATCCAGAACCTCTTGAAAAACAGCATCCCGTGCATTAAAAAAAAAAAAAAGTTTTATAATGCAAGCTGCAGACATTGCAGAGCTGCCACGTTTAGCTAGTGACAGCTCATCCAGACAGGACTGGCAACTGGCAGGAATGCAGGGATCCAAACAGTGCTCCTGAAGTGTCAAAATAAGGTCATGGCAGGGGTAAAGTGCTAAGGAATAAATGCTTTGGACAGAGGAATGGAACAGCTCAATTACAAGTTAGATGCACAGAATTCTTTATAGAGGAATCAAAAGGCTTTTTAGCAGGTGTTTTTTTTCTTCCTGGTGTGCGAATCTCCAGTGACAGCCTTCAAATAAAAGCAGTAATACCTTCCATATACAGGCTGGCTTTTATGCGAGCAAATTGCATAAATATTAAATAGGTATGAGCAGCCTTCTAGATTTAGTGAAGAGCAACTTGAAGGATGTCTCCTGCTTAAGGAGACAGAGAAATTGCTGAATGTCCATCTCTCTTCCCAGCAGGTCCCTGTGGGAAGCCTCAGGAGTGCATGACCAGTAATTTGTTTTAGGAAACCCCGTAGCTCAAGTTTTCAGGTACTGGTATTGAGAAACTGGTTGAAACTATTTATGAACTTCAAAAAAGGTTAAGATTTTGTTTGCAGCACAGTTGCCACCCACTAGGAGAAAGTCAAAGTCAAGATTGTGACCTTCCTTGAGCACATCGTATTTTCACATGGGTTTAAGGAATTTAAAGATCCACACTTTTCCAGTGTTTCCTAGCCAACTGGGTTGTGATTCCTCATCAGTTACTTATTTAAAGGTCTTCAGAACTATGTGTATTCTCTGTTTGTCCTCTTCCAAGTCTACATAATCATTATACAAGAAGCTTTTGAGGAAAATTGATACAAGAGAGGGAACTAATAGCTTTTAGTTGTAGTATCACCTCCAGTGACATTACTCCTGACTACTGTGATAATCTGGACTTTGTCTCTTTTTATTGACCTATGAATCCAGAATGGACTCAGTGAAAATTGAAAAAATTTTCTATAGTACAGAAGTCTACCCCACTGCTGCTATATGTTGTTTGTTGTGCAGTGAACTTATGGGAAATAAGCAGCATTTATATAAGGCAGAATTCTGATTTGCAGTGAATATCTTCTGCAGCGTTGGAATGAGCAAGCAGCTGGGTCATAGAGTCCAGGGAAAATCACAATTTGGATAAGTAACTGCTGTGGTCCTGTGACAATCTTTATCTTTTACAGCATGGCATTCGAATCTCATAGGATACACGATGTTCATAGCTTAAAAATTGTTATGTCTCTGCCTACAGCTGCTGGTGACATGGTAGTCTGTAAATTCTCAGATGGAAGATATAGATAGGTAAATTCTGTCTTCCAGTGAAAGCATGGGCCAGATGCAACTTTACTGATGAATGGATATAGGTATTAGCATGTGATCATGACATACTGTACAGGGATGAACCAATGGCCTTGCTGACCATGACTGGCATTGATGCAAGTGGCATTTACTGGTTGAACAGTTCTGCATGATTTATATGTTAATATTTATGCCAGTCACTAATGGTTGTAAGATCAGGCACTTTATGTCGTGCAAAGAAATAAATGATAAGATAGAGATATGCCCCCAAAGATGTAGCAGACAGACAAGCATAGCTCTTACACATTAGAAAAACTGCTGCTCTATGAACCACTTAGGCTTAGTGAGCACTTTATCACATTGTCAAAATCAGCAAAATCTTGAGTTTTCTGATATCAATATTATGCTCACTTGTCTTGGGTTAACACTGCCTATTAAAGAGCAGACAGGAATTTCACAATTCTTCAAGACAAGCATACTGAAAAGCCAATTGCATTCCCCAAGTATGCTGTTCTTCAAAAGTAACTGATGTAGTTTACTTTATTTGATATCTAATTAAGCTTCTAGGCATTCTAGTCAGTGCTCTGTAGTGTATTTCAGAAAACAGTACATCCCAGTGACATGAGACCTTGTCACAGTATTTCACTTTTACACTTAGATTTGGGAGGAGTGTATCGGAGTTTGTGTGCTGAACTGTGGAGCGTGTGGGTTAATGATTTTTCCCTTTGCCTTTCACAGCACAAAATCAGCACACAGTTAAAAATCTTAAAAGTCAGATTCCTACTGTGTCTGTGTTTGGGTGGTATAGGACAGAATTCATTTCAAATCGATGTTAACCTTTCTTTGAAAGTAAATTATTATTTTCTGGGGCTGAATATGGCTGTCTTATTTCATAGGCTAACCAATACTTGATTAGCTTCAAAATGTAATTTGACAACAACATGATAATTTCAGTTTCAGTTCAAAAGAAAAGGATTTTTTGTTGTAAAAAAGTTCTGTTTATACTTTAAATCCATCTTTCCAGCACCATATGTAACTTTTGAAAAAACAAATTTTATATGAAGCTGTTTTTCATTTTAAAGAAAAGTCATTTTCACTGGAAATGTTTAGAAGTGTTTATGTTGAAATGTTTTTGTTTCCCATTCTTTGTTGTTTTCTATCTTTACATCTGAGCATTTATCTCTTTATTACATCTTTGCTCCTATGACTTCCTGGAAAGCAGTGACTATTTCTGACATAATTGAGCATTCAGAAATTTCCTTTAATTGCCTCACAGGACAGGTTAATGAAAAGCCTTTGGGGAGAAAAAAAAAAACAGCACACGCAAAAGAACAACCTGAGAAGTTTCAAAGTATCATATATATTTCTTAAAGACCTACTAAGCCACTTTTTGTATGATGGTGGCTAAAATGTTATTGAGGTCTTAATCTAATAAAGGCTTAATGAGACAGCAGAAAGTTACTGACACTCTGCATTAGCAATGATTAAAAACTGTGAAATTGTATTTAATAGTTTATAGTTTAAATTTTAACTGTAAGATCATGAAAAATAATTATTTTTGATTAATTTTTCCAATTTAACATCACTATTCTTCAAGGACCAGGGAAGTATAACTCTAGTGATTTTTTTTTTTTTTTTTTTTTTTTCTTTCTATTTCTGAGACTATCAATATGGTGTTTTAAGAAAATGTCCTGAGTGAATATAATACTTTGTCACACACTTTAAATGCTGTACAAACTTTGTACCCCAAGCTGGCCTACAAATCAACTGTAAGTTTCAGTTCTGCTGTAAGAAATGGGAAGACACTATTCTGCTTTTTGGCATTACATTGTCAAGGGCAGCGATAACAATAATATGAGTTCTGTTTTATCCTAAGTGCTCACTGGCAATTTGTAAGATCCTTCACGTTTGATCATTAATATAGGAGCTTGATCATAGCACAGATAGTTGTGCACAATACTATTGGGAAATCAGCATGCATTCTTTCTAAATCCATACCCCATACCTTAGTTTCATGTATTCAATGGCATTTGAAGAAAATATTGGAATACATAAAAAAAAATCTTTTTTTTTTTCTTTACTCTTATAAATCATGCAAAAAGTACCTTCCATATGAATGGCCCAGCAGGCCAGTTGCCAGTTGTAATATAAAGAAGGATACTACAGAAACTGAGAACTGGTTATGGCAGATACCCTGTCAAAGGAATGATTTATCATCTGGAAATACAAGCAGTAAGAGAGGCCCACCAGCTAGACCTGTATCATCTGAAGCAATCAAATCCTGCAAATACAAAGCAATTTAGTATTACCATTTCCAAGTGCTCCCCACAATAAGGACTCTTGTATGCCAAAGTTTAATATTCAGAGCAGAAACCACAAACTCTAACTGCCACTCTTGGTCAAGATAGCTAATAACAGTTCCCAGGCAATGGCACTGTTGTAATAGTATTGCACAAAGCAGCTGGGGATTTACTTGTATGTCAGCTACTGCATCTGAGAGCTAGAAAACGATGGTGGGTCAGACATCCATTTGCTTTATATATTGATATAATTTCATCAGAATTTATGATGTGGGAATTACTGCACTGGCAAGAAATGTAATCTAACCTTCATCTCGCACAATGTAGTACAGATATTATGTTTTTGAGAGAAATATACTGACTCGTTGAGTCAGATTACTCCAAGTGGATTCCTAATGGATTTCTATATTCCCCTGGATAAAGCAATGCTATTTGCTTTGTATTTATTAAATTTTTAAAAATATATATACAGAAGATAAAACCTCTTCTGGCACCATATATTCTTTCATTTTGCAAACTACAAATATACTTGTTCATCAATTTTAATGCCTAAACTTTTCCCTGAGTAACAGTCTCTACATTTATTCAACTGCCTTTTTTTCAACTATGAAACTTCTACTGTTTAAAGAGTTTTAAGTCTAAGTATTGACAACTATATTCTTCTCTTTCCTGTCCCGGATTAGACAGCTTGACTTTGCACATCTGGACCACATTATTTTTAGTTCAAGGATGTTCCCAAATGCCTTGGTGAAGGGTGAAATACTTAGGGTGCTCTTTATTATGATATTTCTCACATAACAGAACTCCATGAACCTGTATCAAGAGATAATAGTTGGAGCTTTATATCATGAGTTAAAAATGGGGGGAAGAATAATAGTAAAAAGGAATCTTGACTCTTGAGACATATTCCTGAGTAGTTCTGAAAAGACCTTAAGACAAAACCACAGACTCCAGTGCCTTCTCCATGCATAAGTATTTAATTACTTTCAGTCCCATCAATATCATGCATTTGTCCACTGCTAGGACACATTCTCCCAAGCTCTTGCTTGCCTATGTAAAAAAATAAAAATAAAAAAAAAAATTGGCAAATGTTTGCCAAAGGTGATTTGTCTCTGCTGGGTGTAGCATGCAGCTCTTGAGAGCCCTGAAATATCTCCTGAGCAGGATGCTCTCCATGTGAAGAAGATATGTTCAGGAACAGAGCAATCTGTACCTGTCATCTGCCTTCAGAACCATGCTCGTTGTGTTGTGTCTCGGAGGGACACAATCACTTCATGCAAGTAAAGGGTGAAGCAGCAGGTTGTGAAATTGAAAATGATCTCCAAGGAAGTAAAGCATGGAAACCATCCCTCATTGTGTCTCTATTATTAGAAATACCAAGCAGTGTGTGTATCATATCATGTAAATGCTAACATTATGTATGGATGGACTGAATTAATATCACCTCATACTGTTGGTTCTAGGATACTTAGATATGGCTTATTGTCAATGGCTTTATGTTCAGGTGGAGGCTGGTCAGGAATGGTGTCCCTCAGGGATCTGTCTTGGAACTGATGCTATTCAACATCTTTATCAACAACATAGACACTGGGACTGAATGTACCCTCAGCAAGTTTTCTGTTGATACCAACCTGAGTGTTGCAGTAGACACAAAAGGAAGGGATGCCATCCAGAGGGACCTGGATATGCTTGAGAAGTGGACAGACAAGAATTTAATGAGGTTTAACAAGGCCAAGTGCAAGGTATTACACTTGGGTTGGGGCAATCTCAGATATGAGTGCAGACCAGGAAAGCAATCCTGAAAGCAGCCCTGCTGAGAAAGACTTTGGTGTCTTGGTGGATGAAAGCTGGATGTGAGCCAGGCGTGAGCATGTTTAGCCTCGAAGGCAAACTGCATCCTGGGTTGCATCAAAAGAAGGGTGGCCAGCAGGGAGAGGGAGGTGGTTTGTCACCGTTTGCTCTGCCCTTGTGAGACTCCATCTAGGGTACCGTGTCCAGGCCTGAGGCCAATAGCACAGTAGGAATGTAGAGCTGCTGAAGTGGGCCCAGAGGAGGATCATGAAGGCGATCAAAGGGCTGGAACACCTCTTCTATGAAGACAGATTGAAGGAGTTAGGCTTGTTTAGCTTGGAAAAGGCTCTGGGGAGACCTCATTGTGGTCTTCCAGTACTCGAAGGGAGTTTACAAGCAGGAGAGGGACTGACTTTTTATACAGTCTTATGGTGCTACAGCAAGGGGGAATATCTTTGAACTAAAAGAGGGAAGTTAGGCATTAGGAAGAAATCTTTTTCTTAGTAAGTGGTGAGGCACTGGAACAGGTTGCCAGGAGAGGTTGTGGATGCTCCATCGCTGGAGGCATTCAAGACCAGCTTGGTTGGGATCGTGGGCAGTGTGATCTAGTGGTTGGCAACCCTGCTTGCGGCAGGCAGGTAGAAACTAGATGATGGTCTTTAAGGTCCTCTCCAATCTAATTCGTTCTATGATTCTGTCTGGGCAGTTCTATAAAAAAAGCACATGAACTAAAGCCTAGATATTCAGACTAAAATCCTATTCCATACTTGTTTATCCTTGTGCATAATTAGCATCAGAAGACCAAACCTAGATAATACAGAGTAGTGAAACGGTATTTAAGTTGGAAAGCTAAATTTTTCTAAAAAG
Source organism: Centrocercus urophasianus (assembly GCF_019232065.1). Taxonomy (NCBI): domain Eukaryota; kingdom Metazoa; phylum Chordata; class Aves; order Galliformes; family Phasianidae; genus Centrocercus; species Centrocercus urophasianus. The sequence continues at coordinate 5,683,946 of NW_024884722.1, forward strand.
ATTCATATCTTCTCTGTCTATTGAAGCCAAAGTCAAGGTTAGCATTAATACTCAAGATTTTTTTAAAGTGTCAGACAAAATCAAACATTACTGCCAGAACATTCATTAGCATGCTTGTGAAAAATTCTTCTTTTGAGATCAGAAGATTGTGGTCCTCCTTGTTACTCTCAAATTCCAATGCAGTCACCAAGCTGATTTGGTGATTCATGATCTCCACATTGAGGAAATTTGAGATGTAGCGCTCATCACAGTTCAAAAATTAAATAGAAATTGCACAAATGCTTGTTTTGCTTGTTTTTCTTTGAAATCTTTGATAATGAAGGTCTGATCTCTCCAGGCACTCTGATATATTCCTAGCATAGTTTTCCTAATGAAGCTAAAAAGGACGTACAGCTATGCATGAAGTCCATTACATCTTGAATGGTCTGATGTGGTGAAATATATGCTTTCTGTAGAGCTTGATTTCTTTTGCAGTACAGATTGCACTTGACAGAAGTTGGTATGTAAAATAAGCTACTGTCACTTATTACTGAGACTTCTTTTAGGGTTTTGGAAGGAATGGTTTTTTGCTGTGATAGAAAGGCACATACCAGTGATTTCTTCTGGCTAGGCTCATACAACACGACCACTCTGTGGTCACTGCAGAGTACTATCGAACTGAAATAAAAGCTTTAAACAAGTTCCTTTGTGTTGCAGCATCATAAAGTATTCCTCCACCTTCCTTGGTTTATTGCCTTTGCTGAGCCACATGCTGCCATGCATGTGCATGAGCATGCATTTAATGCCAGCTCTAGCTCTCTACAGAACGACCTTTTGCTTTAACACTTTAACAAGAACTTATAGGAGGTGTGTGTGTGAGTATTCCAGGCTTAGGGTTTCTACTGAATAGATGATTAGCTGTGCTAATGGCCAAGAAGGACATATTCACTTCATGTTTTATCATTATTAAGTGGCAGAGACATTATTACAGAGGCAGAAGATGAGATGGAGGATGCGTATAAGCACAGCATTCCCTGGGCACAGGTGGGAGTGCTTCAGAATAAATGTGTTGAGTCCCTTGAGGTGGTCATCACTGTTTCATTCACCTATTTGTTTACCATCATTTGATGTTCATTGGAAAGAAGCAGTATTTAATGATGCATTGTAACACACTGAAGCCTTCTCATGTTGAACGTGGTAATTCCCTGCTTTCTTCACCACAGTCTTCACATCTTTGTACTCAAAATACCTGTACCTAGCAAATGTCAACGTCCAGTACAAAGCAGTTCTGTTTTGAGAAGATTTTCCCTGTGAAGTAAGAAGCTCTAGGTTGTGATGCTGACAGCCTAAAATACAGCTATAATTAAATAATGCACACAGAAAAAGATTCAGTCCAAAATGAAGGGGAGAAACATAACAGTAGAGTCTGATCATGAAGTGATGTGAGTGCATCTATCTGTGTTTTATAGAGGCAAGCTTGAGGTTTTACCTAAAAGCATTCATTTCAAAACAGTGTAGTGAAGCCTGAAGAGCAGTATTTTAAAACAAATCAGTCAGCATTTTATTGGTGTCGGCCCAGCTTTGTACTAAACACTCAGATTAATGTTAAATCACAGCTCAGGAATAATTCATGAGATCTCACACAATGTAATTGCTGATTTTGGCATCAATAGTCTATATCCCTTTATTTCCTAGATTAGCTTCCCTTTCTGAACTACTGGATGTCATGCTAGAGACAATGATTTTATTTGACATATTTAGGAAAGAGAGACCCACCTATTTTACATAAAGCAATGTCTGAGGAATGCGCCTGTACTTCTGATATGCTGTCTGTCCTGACGCATTGCTGCAAAAGGCAGAGCCTGTTGGGATAGCAGGGAGCACAGCACTAAATGCCTCCTTTCAAACTGTTGACTGAACGGTTAGTTTTCTTCCAAATCTTCATAAAAACTAATGAAATTACCCTTCACCTATCTTTGAGGATTAGCATTAATGCTCAGAACAAACTGCATGACTACTAATCTCTTAATGTCCCTTAAGATATGTACAAAATGAAATTTATAAATAATAAATGAATTCCAACTTTTTCTAGAAATCGAGTTGTTCTCTCTCTCTCCCTCCACCCCCAAGGGTTGTGTGCTCCTGTGTGAGACCAGGCTGATATAGCGAGCTGGAGGAAGATGGCTTTGAAGCAGTAATGTGCCCTCGTGCCCATGAAGGCTAGTGGATCTGAATACCTCCAACCTCTCCCCTCTGAACTGAAGAGAAGAAGCTGTTAACATTTGTCAGATTTCACTGCATGCACTACAAGCAGAAGTGTTCCCATCTGAAAAATCAAACTGTTGTTCTCTTAGTTTGAATGCAAAGCCAGTATTTTTCCAAATGGTGATACTAGAGGGAGTAGTCACACAGAGTTTAGAGACTCACAGTTGAGTACTTGAAGATTTTGGTATCTACTTTTAAAGATGTCCTTTTTAGACTGTAGAAAATCACAGACTTTGAATTTAATAGTTAAAATTTCTCAGGAGAGCTGGTCTCTGACATCCATGCCCTGGGGTGTTTGTTTGCTTACTAAGCATACCTGAAGCATATTTATCTCACTTGCACATATTTTAGAGTACAGCAGACACTGAAAATATAAACATTTATCTCTTTCCTTACATAAATAATTATTTCTGAAAGAGAGTGGCAGCATCAACTTGAACTGATGGTAATGATACATTTTGAAACAGACTTGGATCTGTTGAAATTTGCTCATATATTCAAACTGCTGTCATTGTGGGCCTGACATAATCTGTCCAAGAGCTCTTCCCAGGTCATTCTTTAGATTTGCATTTTCTCTATTCTCAAGAAATCTTCATGCAGGGAAAAGATTCTGAACTCTACTAAGTCACAGATATTCAAATCCAGAAACATCCTTTGTTAGTAACTTGCCTAAGATACATGCATTTATTTTTTAATCATGAGAAACCTGGAAACCTAAAATATTTAGGCTTTTTATCTGACGCATAAATGAAGTTGCATACCTTGTGGTGGGAATATACAAAAACAGCAAGCAACCAGAGTTGGCAAAAGAGGCCTGAGTTTATCCTAAATCCTCCCCTTGCCAAGGGAGAAGGATGCTTTGACATGACTACCAGAGAAATTGATGCAATCATTGCTTCATCCTGGGAAGACTGCTCTAAGCAGGTAAGAGCAGGCTGTCCTTACCATCTTGCTCCTTCTAAAATCAGCAGCTGGTTATGTTTGTATGGACCTGACTTGACATTTGGTCTCCTGGATTAATTCTGTTAGACAACAGAGATGAAGAATCACCTAACTTGTGGATCCTAACAGGATAATAATTGAGATCTGGTAGAAATCACTATTCTGTGTACATAGTAAAGTAGAATTTTTTTAGGACAGGCAATTGACACATTGGCACCAACACAAGCTGACCTTACAGGGAATTTAGGCAATAGTGATATTTTGGCACAAGATTGTTTCCTCAAGAAAATTTGGTCCCCTGGATTCTGCAAGCATAGCACTAGTGCTACTGGTTCAGATTTAGGTTTCCAAAAATACCTATCCCAAAATCTCATTTGCTTTCAGCTGCAATTGGGCACAAATTCAGGCTCTGGAAGTCTCTAACCCCTTTGAATATGGTTTGTAAGAACTTTTATAAAATGATCATATTTATTCATAGTAAAAGAACATATTTGGTGGATAACACTGTTTGCTAATAGAAAATAGATGTATCAGAAATGTATGAAACATCTTTAAAACATTGTTCTCAAGCAATCATTACTGTTTGAAACCCAAAAAGGAATTTGGTTGGAATAAAACAGATCTATTTCTTAAAGTCATAAGATTCCCATTGGTTTCAAATGGAGTTTTGAGTACTCAGAACCCAGAAAAGAAACATCTTTTACATTTATGCTTATAATTTTATATTGGCCAAATGTACAGTTTCCTAACTTTATAAAAAATGCATAAATTAATAATGCAAAATAAAAATAGTATGACCCAAATTACCTCAAGGCTGAGATACTATGTGCCTAATTTCAGCCCAATTTTCATGGCTGTGTTATCAGAGCCTGCATATTTATAATGAAATTACTGACAACCCTTTTTTCACAAGGAGATTCTCTTGCTTTAAGACCAGCATAAATATAGCTAGACAAATTTACTATGCAGAAAAACAAACATTAATAAGGATTTTGATACACAGAATAATATAGAATGACAACATATTTTTGACTCTGTACAAAGACATTCATTCATCTGTAAATGATTACATTTATATCTGTGGCAGAATGGTAGTGTGGGGCATATGAATCTCACCTTCAAAAGATATTCTTTCATTCTACAAAAAAACCCCAGCAAGCACAGGAAACTTCAATCAATGTCTTATATACGAAAACTATGACACTGTCAAACTGGTGTCATTAAAGCTAACTAACCATATTAAACGAATATTAAAATATAGGTTTCTTTGCATAACATAATGAGTAAAACTGCTTTTAAGTTTTTCCCTATGCTTTGAGGTGTAGGTGGCATTTTCATTCCAAAACTTTGAAGTCAGAACAAAATGTACAGGTAGAGGGTACTAGATCAAATAATAATCAACTTCAAAAAGCATTTTGGCTGTTAGATATCCCAAGGCTAATTTCCTCTAGACATTTTAAATGTAAATGTCTAAACTCATTTAAAAATTGTAAATTGGTCTAGGTTCAATCAAAAACCATCCTGACACAGAACAGGGAGACTGGGCTAATTGTCATTTGTTTGTCAAATGAATTCCATTTGGAAAGCAATGAAACCTCCAAGCTAATTCTTTTAAGGTGAGCTGGTAGTTGTATTATCAGTTAAATGCAGTAAAATGGATAATCACATGATGATAATGAAAACTGAACCTATGTTAGCACTCAGGCTTAGTCTGCCACAGGGCATATAGTGATGGAACTTAAGTACTGTAATGTTCCATTGGGCACAATGGCACCAAGTCTGCTCTTTAGCCTTACAGACACTTTCTTTGCATTTTAAAAAACTTTATCAAAGCACCGTGGCAATGTAGAAAATGTCAAAGTGAAATGCACTGTAGGCAAATTGAGATTTCATTAAGTTTAAATTTATTGCTTTTGACTGATGTATTACCATGCTTGTTAAGAACCAGTAATTTGGAATATCTGCCTGCCTGGTAACACAGCTTTGTCTCCTTGCGTAATACTTTATATGGACTTTGAAAGACCACAGTAATTCAAAAAAAAAAAAAAAAAAAAAAAGTGTGGGTTATTTTATTTTTCTAAAGAACAATTTCAAATATTTTGAGGTCCCTGACCTAATGGATCAACAGACTTATACACGGGTCCCAAGTGTGTTCTTGGTGCACTTGGTAGAAAATTACAGCGCTAATATGTTATTTTTCTGAGTTGGTATAACACTGCATTCACTGACAACAGAACCTTGGGAAGCACTTACCAAATCTACTTGTTCTGCCACTCTCTGAACATTTATGTTGGAAATAAAGTGTTTGTGAGAGATAAGGAATCCAACCAACTAGCTGAAGACAGCATGCAGATGCATACTTTTAAAATGAATGCATATGGACATGAATAAATTGTGTGGCTATGTGAGTTTGAGGATAGGTATATAAACAGACAAAGCAGAGATACAGCTATATCTGTATTATGGTACAACATAGGCAGGTATTCTTTGTCTTGCACAGTATCTATAGGTTGTTTTGTCTTCAGTCTCTATGGCAAAAGCCAGATTTGAGTTGTTGACATACAGTCCCTTAAAGTACTCTGGTGTTTTATTCCCCTTCAAGAAAGAATTGAAGAAATAGTGTAGAACTCACAAAATTTCTGACTGATGAGGAAGGTTAGGCTTTCAGGAACAGATTACTGCCCTTTGAGAGAGACCTGGATTGAATTTACTATATTCCAGATATATTTATTGACACTTGATGCCGGGGTTTTATGGCAGAAGTGACAAAGTTTGTGAAACTCAGGAATGCATTATCGTGTTATCTGGTATCTTAGATGGACAGACAGTATGAACAGACTGTAGTCACACCTGTCCCTGTATCCAGTTCTCCAACTAATGAAATGGAAACAATAAAAGTCTTTGAACAAAAAAACAGACATTTGAGTCTTCAGGTTTAAACAAGAGGACTGCAAAACTCAAATGGGTTTCCTCCAGTGCTGCCAAAGCAGCCATATCTATGCTGGTGCTAGTGTTGAAAGTCACGTAACAAAGCTTGATTTGTGCCCACCCATGTGCTTTCACTTCACGGAGTATTAGAAATACTACATTCTTCTTCTTGGGGTGAGGGTAAGGGGTGAGGGAAAGAACAGAGTTTTATTATATCTCTTTTAATAACATTTTAAGTCAAACTGCCAACTGAAAACAGAAGAAAAATGTGTGTGTGGAATTTGATTAATTTAAGTGCATTTTGTTTTTATGATTTAAAATAAATATTGTGAAGATTTGGGTATTTTACATATGGCACAACAATTTGTGACTGGAGAATTTTACCCCCCTTTCTTACAGTGAAATAACCTGCTTCCCTCTGTCTCTCTACAGACATTACCTCAAACACTGCCTGGCTTTGTCTGTAGATACCAAAGCAGGACATGCATCTGCATAACCATAGCCCAGATTCATCTACAATATAGTTTTCAGTGGGGATGCTCACCCCTCTTTCTCATGGAAACCCTAAAGGCTGTTCATTCATGAAAATATCCTATTTCCTCAGGAAAATTTGCCATGGGAGTCGTAGAAGAGCAGTGTTCCCTCAGGAGGGCTTTCTGCCACAACAGGAACCCAGCCTGACAGAAATAAGACAGACAGTAGAAGGGATCTGTGTGCACCATAGAGTCCTGAGAGAAATGGGATGCAACCAAGGATTACTTGCCTGGTTCCTTCCTCAGCTCTAGATAAATTTCTTAAGACTAAATGATTCTTCACGTGAACACATTTATCTCCGCTGAATGAAAAATGAAAGGGACCAGGGAAAAATATTTTTTAATGACCTAATAATTTCTAATTTATGCTGAGATAACCTTTCAATAAAGGAAGAATGCATGCACATATACATAAATGGCCAATTAAGAATCACAGAACATACACAGCGCCTTCTTCCTGGTGACTGCAGCACTAACAGAGGCTCAGTCTGAAGCTTTACATCCGAGGAACAGGAATACTTTCTTCCCTGAGAAAATGAATAGGAACTTGCAGCCCGTGTTTCAGGTTGCAAACCTCAAACTCTATTTAAAAATTAAGGCTTTCTAGTTTTGCTTTTGGACATCACAGAAAGGCTCCAATACTCAATAAGAAGGGTGCGGAGTCAAAGTAGGAGCTAAGGTAAAACATTTTATTCGATAAAACATCAGTTTTTTGCTTTAAGACACATATATGCAGCTCCCTTTGAAGTCCAGAAGAGCTATAGAAGTCTACACTTGAGGGCAGAATTTGGCCCAGTGTGATAACACTGGAGCTTGTAATCTGAAAACGGAGTGTATTTATTACATTTTGAAGAATGTGTGGGTTAACTTAAATTAGCCAAGAAGGACAAATGCCTCTGAATAATTCTCCTTCACAACACGCACTTCAGAACACTGTAAGAATTACAAGTAAACTCCAGCTTTCTGTTTTCTTTTTAAAGCATTGGTCAAAATTTGCGTTTTGGAGTAAACCACTAGCTGGAGCTAAAGGCCTGTAGAGCAAATTCAAAGGAAAAAAAAAAAAAAAGGAAAGGGGGAAATTTGCAAGCTTTATTTCTCTTGAGGAAAAATCCAGAGTTTATTGGGCAGGCCTGGAACAAATTTTTGACTAAGTTTTGGATACTGGTTATCATCAGTTAAAATCATGGAAAGACCAGTGTAAAATATGATAGCCTCTGTATATCTGAGTTCATGGTTAGTTGAACTAAACTGGAGCAAGGTCTGGAAAGAAATCAATAACATAATTAAAGGCAGAAATTATTTGTTGGGTAGTGTTTTGAAATGAAAGTTCCTAACAAAGTGTCTGACACATTTTCTTATAATTACAGATATTACAAAGGCTATTCAATATGTGTTCTGTTAAACATTTCCTAGGAAGACATTTTCATGTAGATAAGAATCAATTCACCTGTGGCAATCAAATACAGCATATCAGGTGGGAATTTAGCACTGCCTGATTCTGAAGGGTCAAAGTATAGCAGAAACCTCCTAAAAGAAATCTGTATTCCATTTAGGCAAGTGTTTTGAAAACCTCAGCCAGGAAAAAGTACAGTGTTCTTGAAACTGTGACTATTGTATGGCACACACATTTCAGAAAGTCTTGAATTAGAATGAAGTAGAATCTAGAATGGAGGCAAGAATCAGGCTTACTGAGGCCAAAGCTTACTCTAGAAATGAAGTTTAAAGATCTGAGTTGCAAGCTGAGAATTTTCTAGAGAAGATTTTTGGAGAGGAAGGAACCTTGCCTAGAAGAACAAGGAAAACACGCAATGACCCCATTTCTCAATGCCACCCTGGGCCCCCCAACTATTTCATACACTGCCACAGTAATTTCCCAGAAAGAAAGGTGTGTTTCCTATATGCTTTCCCCTTGTGAACTACTCACACTCATTCCACAGCCTTAGGGATCTTTGCAGCACGCTGAGAGATGATACAACAAAAGAAGAGAGTTGTGCTGCATGGAAAAACAGCATATTATGCATGAAAAGCAGGTGAGGAGCATAGTAGTAATGTTTGTTTTGGGATGGAGAAGCAGCAGAGGATTCAAAGGCACCTGGCACAGCACACAAACGAGCACAGAAGGTTGGCTGGCTGGGGAGGGCCTCTTGGTATCGCGTGTATCCGTAAGAAATAGCACCTATGGTACAAAGACATTTGAGTCATTTACATAGCCTCATCAGCAGTGCAAAATGGCTCCTCGTGGAGTCAGACATTTGGAAACAGATAAAGCCTGCAAAGAATGCTTCTTTTCTCCCTAAGAGATTAATGTAGATGTGAACACATTAGCGCTGTTTAAGGGAGAGTATTCTCTTTGACAGATAACTGGGATTGGGAATATTAGATTACCAAATAATGGACCTTTTAAATTCTGTCATCATTACTTATCGGGTACATTAGTTTAAAACCTGCAATTTTGAACTTAGCATTATTGAGCTTTTGAAAGATTAAATTACAGAGCTTTTGTTTGTGAATGGCTCAGTGAAATTTCCTGAAAAGGATAGTCCTCATACTCATTGTGTAAAAGTGAATGCCAAATAACATACTTTATTGATATTTACAGACATACAAATGATAGGACTAATGCACCTTAATGTCTGTCTACTTGAGTGAAAAGGCAGAGAGTTGTTAGATAATATGGTGCACTGTATCTCTTTTGTAAACCTGCTTGGAAGAGTTTGTCTTTGCCTCCCCCCTTCCCTGCCTGAAAACCTTATTCTCACAAGTAGCTTCTCATAGGTAGGATTGCAGTACAGGCCTTCTTTCTTTTAACCACGGGTTAGATCAGAATATGCCAAAATTTGCAGAGAGCTGCAAGTATAGGTGAGAAAGATAGCCACCCATGTCTGATAAACTCAAAAATTTGCTATTCATAAAGCCTCACATTTGGCAAGAGATCAGCTTCGGTAAAAGGTTTAGGAACAAACTGCCCTGCTGTGCTGTTAGTGCATTACCCTGAGTGCCTTCTCACAGCAATTCTGTGAGATCTGCTCCAACATTCAAATTCTTTGAGAATGTTCCAACATTTCGATTCTGTGAGATCTGTTCCAAAAGCCATCCCGACCAGGCACCCAACCGTGGATGATACAGCTCCCATCCAAATCTTGGACATGGGAATCTTTGGCTTTCTTCCTCTCCGTCATACTGGACTGGAAGATTGAGTCTGCAAGGCAGGATTTTGAAAGCTGAATAAGAAAGTTAATCTCACAAAACCTTTAGACATATAACGCAAATTGGGCAATTTTCTTGTACCAACACTTTTGAAAATTCCCACTGAGTTTCTCAAAGTTGTTTGATGAGAGCTGAGCAAGACATTATTTTTTATTCAAACTTTTCCAACTTTTTAAGAAGTCGATGAATTAGTGAGCCAGCGAATAAGAAGAGTGATAAGCTACAACCATGAAATGCAAAGGGAACATGTTTGTGAGAATATGTTTGTTTTGTGAGGTAGATACAAATTACGCTCATAAAACAAAACCAGAGAAAAAGAAAAGATACAGTTTTAATATACTTGACTCTCCATTTGACCCCAAATGTAGGTACCGCCTATGCCCAAACAGCTCAAAACACTTGGAAACAGTTTAAAATGTATTTTGTTTTGGTTGTTCAGTTTTTATGTGTTTTATTTATTTATTTGTTTGTTTTTAAATTACCATGTTTTTTTTCTTGCCTCTGAGATAAAACCTGTTATGTTCTGGAACCAGACTTCAAATAAATGAATGTTCTGTATACGTTAAAAGAAAGAGAATGATTTCAAAAACAAAGTCTCTTCTTCTGAATGATGCTTTCTTCCCTCTTTCCCAAACAAATGAAGTTTACTTTCAATTCAGATGCATAAAACTGGACATCTGTTCAACAAATCAACTCAGCTAACGGTGAGGAGCATACTCTAGATACAATATTCATGAATTGCTTATCAGACCAAGTTTAAAAGCCTACCAAACTCTTGCATGTTCTTAGGTGTCTTTGACACACAGAAGCTTTATTGCTACACTTGGGTATTTGTAAGACTCGTAAAGTGTCACGCAATCATTAAAAATACCAAGCAGAAAAATGAGTTCAATTCTCTCTTTAAATGGTATCACTATTGTTAGCACTCACTGAGACAGCGGAAGATGAAAACAAATATGCTTTGCACATAGTTTGTAATTTGGAGAAATTATGTTGAATCTCACCTACACTGCTACAAGTATGACTCAGGATGCATAAAAAATACATTGTTTTCTACAGATTTAAACTACGCTGGCTATTCTTTGGGTTCTTAAGTCATTGCTGTACTGGTAAAAAGTACTACTTGAAAAAGTAGTAAGCATGTGCAAACAAAGACAAAATGAATATTCTGATTTATTGATGACAAATTAACAAAGCCACTGATAAGAAGAACACAAGACTATGAGATTCATGGAAACATGAGTGCTTTGGTGCTTTAGCACATTTGTACCAAATTAAATGAATCTATGTGGCTCATTCCTTCCTAGGCTAATACCTGGTTATCTATCAGGTGGGTGATGTGGCTTGGAGACCCACAAATGCTTTTTGCTGCCTTTCTGAGCTCTTTTCTATAAATTTTCTTAGTTTACTGTCATGTGAAAGGATCGTTAGCATTTTAATTTCTAGATAATGATTCTCATTAGTTTTCACTGAAAAAAAGCTTCAGTTTTGAGCTGGGTTTAGTGCTAGGTAGCTTGTATAAGTACCAAAACGTTTTTTTCTTGGTATATTGGAAAGTGTACTAGCTGATTAGTGTACTAGACTGCAAAGATCCCGAAAACAAGAGGTTTCACTTCCTCACAGAGAGGCTTGAAATTTTTTGCACTTTCTGTTAAATATACATATAGAGATTGCATGATACACCATAAGATCATAGACCTATTAGCTGAAACCAGTTTTCTCTGTTCTCCTCAGAGGCAAAAGATCTCAAGTCCACAGGTGATGAATGTCTTTCGCTTGCAATCAAGTGAAGCTTTCTTTAATATGAAACGTTTTATTTTCAAGAAGAAAGGGAAAATACACAAGGTCCTCAACTGGAACTTATTCTAATTGAAAGAAAACTATTTAAAGACCACATGTAAATAAACATTCTTTTACCTTACCAAAATTGGTTTGTTATGAAGCATTTTCAATCAATGTTTTGCTGCCACATGCAACACAAGTATCCAGTACCACTTACACTGTATAAAAGTCAAAATCATCTCCTGTCCAGCTGAATTTCACAGCAACCCACTGAAGAGGGAAAATTAGACATTTCTAGCTGCTGCTCCTTTGGCTCCTTGTCTTTCATTTCTGTAAATCTTTACATAAGGAAATGATCTAACTCTACAACCTGAGGTCAGCTCTACATTGGCCTCTCGATGCCCAGTTGCAAGAGCCTTTGGCTGTAGAGAATGTTTTATATTGTGTGGTGGGCACCTCATACAAACAATAATTACACACCTATGCACTAGCAATGTTATTTATGTTTATTATCAAAGTGTCTTTCTGATAATTAATCACAAATGGGCTTCATGATAGGACACAGAATAGAAAGATTGCACATTAATAGAACTGGGAGGACAGAAACGTGATATGCAGGGACAAAGGAGAGTAAACAAGACAGACAATTTAAAAATAGCAAAGATGCAAGTAAATATTTGATCAGGCTAGCTAATGTCAACCTAGCCCTGCAGTGCCTAGGGCATGTGGTGCTTCAGAAAGACTCTGAGCCCCCACAGGCTTCTTTCTCAAGGAGAACAGACTAAGTACCTAGAAAGTTCCCCAGGACTTCAGGAAAGAGGAGCTATTTCTAAAAGCTTGGTTTAGAGTGGGGTCATCCAAGAAACATATGAAGAACTTGAGGCTTTACAGTACTAAAAAGCAAAAGTACAGATGCTAAGGTGCTGTGCTGGGCAGAAGACTCAGTGGGGAAATTTAAGAGAGAAAAACTGTATACGCGTCTTTCATGAAGTGTTGATATTTGGTTAAGCATAGAATTAAAATGCAGCAAAATAGAAGTATTGCACTTGACAAAATAAAGATTGTGTAAGTTCAGGCCTCACTTAACTATGCTTAAAGCTCAGGTAAATGGGAAGGCAGTAATGGAGCAAATGTTACTGGAAGACAAGATGCAAATTACAGAGACCCATCTCTCTGTAGTGATCAGCACACTCACCTTATCTGGTTTCCATCTGTCATCTGAGCTTCAAGTTTACAGGCAAAGTACTGTCTGACCTGAAATCTACACAGCCTATGAGGCAGTCAGTTTTCTGTAGCAGATTGTCTCCTCCATTGAGATAACTGGTCCTTTTATTTAGAAAATTGGTAAGAAAATTTATTCACACACATGCTGGAGAATGGTAAGCTTTTCTGTCTTACCTTCCTTTTAAAAAAATGTGGCATTTTCTAAGTTTTCTTCTTAAAATTGTCTGAAAATACAAGTTTCAAGTTCAGAAAAAATATTCTAGACTAATGGCCACAAGAGTTAGATAGAATTAAGAAGACCCATAGACACAATGTTTTCCAACTAGCGCTCCTAGAAGGCTTATTTTTTTTCCTAGTAGGTTATGAAATTCACTTTTAAAGAGCCTGCTGAACTGTTGAACAAACAGAAGTGGAGCTGCTTGGGTGTTGTGCTGGATAGAGCCTCAGCGGTGAATTTTTGAGGGAGCAGAGATGCTGGCATGCTTTCGGAGTTATGAAAGCGAATCTCACTTTTCGTGATTTTACTTGGGATTCAATTTGGACAAGAGTGATGTTATATGCTTGCAACAAAGTGTCAAGTGTAGCAAATCTGGAGCCAGTCACTACATGAGATGCAAAGATTTAAACCCATGCTGCCTACCCTGTGGGTATCAGGTATTTCTACCTATCTTCATTTAGAGGTCATCCCAAAGGCTGGAGAAAGGCTCATGTGTTTAAATGCTTTACCCCTAAAATCAATTCTGTGTGGAAACCAAGCTGGCCTTGTGATTTTCGGATAAGGATATCCACA